>NW_006921593.1:14970713-14976355 GCF_000298275.1 Orycteropus afer afer | reverse complement strand
GGGGAGCCTGCGGATCGAGGCCACCTCCTCCACTGTGGTTCCCGTCCAGCATCCATCTCTGTGTCTCTGTGTGAGTGTCTTTGCGGGTGACCATGTGCTGTGGGTGTGCTCACGTCTGTTCCCTACACAAATGTGGCTCCGCACCCCAGGACCCTCCACCTGGGGCCCCCAGCAGCCCATCTAATACTGACTCCCAGCTCTGGTTCTCATGGCTGGGGGCCTGGTTGAGGAGGGGAGCTGTGTACAGGAGGGAAAGGCGCTCCCTGCAAACTGCATCAGGTCCCCCCTGACTCACAGGGATGTGGGGGCCTCAGCCTTCCAGGCGGCCATGCCCCGGGGGTCCCACAGTGGCCAGCCGGCAAGCCTGTAAGAACCTGGCTGTCCCACTCTCCACCTCTGGGTTCCCCTTCCCAGCAAGTGGGTGGCTGTACCCAGCACATGGCCTAGCACATGGTGGGTGCTCAGTAAATGCTGGCCTGGTGAGAGACATGCCCACGGGTGCCAGGCCCACACTGGGCTGCAGAAATAACTCCGAGTCTTGCAGCTGGTCACCCCTTTCTCTATCTGAAGAACTCCTATGCACCCTGCTATGATCCCACTTCCAGTACCCCTACTCCGACTCAGAGCCGCTCTGGCCAGCATGAGAATGAGCCCTGCAGCTCAGCCCTTAGCCTGGAGGGTCTGCACTTTCCTCGGGGACCCACGTTCCCCTCTTTCTGTGGTTTCTCACCTACTCCAGGTGCCCCCATAAGGTGAAGGCACTGACCCCTCCTTCAGGGAGTAGATTGTCCAAGTCCCAGGCGCCAGAAGGGGCAGGGTGCCCACTGGCCCAGCCCCCACTCAGCCCTCCCCAGGGTCTCCCTCCCCGGGCTCTCCCGGCTCTCTAGCGGAGCACACAGTTGGGGTTCAGGCTGAGGAGCTGTGGGCAGGGCCCAGGCCAGTGAGGTTCTGCATGGGGGCCACCACAGACCCCCTGAGAGGTGCGGAGGGCAGCTGACTCTCTCAGCATTTCTTCATGGGGCCCCCACTGGCTCTAGACTTGGCCTGGGAGGGGTGTGGCTCTGTCCACCTCTTGTAATAGGTACTGAGTGGCTGGGGGTCCCAGGGCCTGCTGGGGAAGGGATGGGCTTGGGAAGGGCCAGATGTGAGGAGGGCCGTGTGCACAGGAATGTGGTCAGCCACTCCCCTCCCCGGGAAAGACAGGCAGATGGCCGATGAGGGCTGGGGCTCTCACGGGCAATGGGGCAACACAGCCTTCTCACGTCCCCCTGCCCCCCACCTCACCAGCTGTGCACAGCTGGGACCTCGCCTAAGGATAGCCAACACCCAGAGACAGGACTGAGGCCCCCACAGTCCCCTGACCACAGTCTGTGACCTGTGCTGACGCTCAGGCATGGCAGGACTGACAGGCAGTAAAGGAGGTGACCTGGGGGAGCTATGGGCCCAGGGCCCAGCGGGTCACATCACCCCTGGCCGCGTAGATACCCCTGGAAAAGGCTGGAGGCGCAGTGTAGACGCCCCTGGAAAGGCCGGGGAAAGTGTAGACACACTGTCTACCACAGCGACTGCCCAGCATCCAGGCCTTTGGCTGGGCCTGGGTGTCCCTTGTGGCTTCCACGTGCATGTGTGTGAGCTCATGTGAAGGCCAGCCCCCAGGGCTGCAAGGGCAAGGCCAGGGGGTGGCAGGGCAGGGAGCTGCCTCAGTTTCCCCAGAGGACCCTGCCTCCTACAGACCCACCCCAGCTCTCTCGGCCCCACTCCCCCGTAGGACCCTCACTGCTTCCCACAGGACAGCTGAGCCTGCCCCTGCGTGGGGCTGGAGACTGAGGCCACCAGCCTGGGGTGGGCTTGGGGTGGGGCCTGGACGCTGGACTGCCGGGCCTTCACACCCTGCCTCGAGTACCCACCTTCATGCCTATGCTCCCCATGCCCCACCTTCCGGGTGGAAGCCTGGGCCCGGCCGCGCTACCTGGCTCCCAGGTTCCTGCTGGGGCGGGCGCGGTTCAAGGAGGGCAGCAGATGGTGGTAATCTTGTGTCAACAGGGGCTTAGGCACCTGCTCGGTCCCTCATGCCTCGCTACGTTTCTGCACAGCTGGGGGCTGGCCCTCCGGACTGGGGGGGGGCACGGCCCCTTCCCCCGCCATCCCAGGAACAGCTGGTTGTCCCAGACAGGACCCAGCCCCCACCCCCGCCCTGGGTGGGGGCTGGCAGTTCCAGGGTACACACATGCATCTCCCAACACACGTGTAGTTGGAGGAGCAGGGGGGGATGGGCAGGGGACGCCAGTGGAGTGAGGGGAGGGGTTTGGGAAGGCAGAGGTCCCGGGAGCTCCAGGGTGGGGTGGCCAGGGCCCTGGGGGGTCAGGCTGGGAGGCTGTGGTGTGGCCCAAGATAGAGGGACAAAGCCTGGAGGGCAGGGCACTGCAAGCAGCAGCCAGGCTGAGGGGCCATGGAGGGCAGGGGGACAGCAAGGGACAGGCCCCAGTGGGGAGACAGGCATGGGGCAGGCACTCTGAGGGTTGAAGCTGGAACTGGAGACAGGGGTCAGCCCACCCTCCCGACAGCCCACCCCGTTGAGGCTGGCCCTCCTCAAGCTGGGACTGCTCCTAGGACAGTCCCCTGATTCCCACCCCACCTGCCCTCACTGTAGCCCTGCAGCCTGACTCACGCCAGCTTGGCCACTGGACAGCAGGGCCTACAGGCCAGAGTTGGCCCCTCACACCAAGGCCCATCAATTCCTGGACACCTGAGTGGGTGGCTGGTGGGCAGCTCCCAGGCCCTGGTAACTGGGGTGGAGGATGCAGACCCCAGACCTGAGCACCTGCCCCCACAAGACCCGCCCGCCCCAGCCCCTCCTCGTCTGCTCCTTTCTGGGGTCTGACAACCCCTTTCAGGGCTGATGGACAGCGGGCTGGATTTCCATGTCAATGGCCAGGCCAGGCCGCCTGGTAAGCTGGTTAACAAGCCCCCAGCCCCATCAGGAGGCCGGCGGGATGTTAACACAGGCCTCATTCTCTAGAGCTCAGCAGCCAACCCCCTGTTGCCATGGTCCCCTGTCTCTTTTAGGCCTGGCTAATCCCTCTCCAGCCTTTCATCCCTGCGACCCTGCTCACTGGTGCCCAACAAGACTGGCTTCTCTGCCAGGGTCACGAGAGGTCGTAAATCCAGCCCCCATGGCCCCACGGCCCTGGCCCTTTGTCCTTGAATTGTGCCCATGTTCCCAGCCCACACCCTCTAGGGACTCTGATGGCAGGTAGCCCTGCTTGTGGGTGGAGTGGCCCCAGGCCCATCCTCACTGCTGTCCACACTGCCTCAGGGCCTTTGCACGGCTGTCCTCTTTCCCTCGGGGTCCCCAGTGCTCACTCCATCACCTCCTTCCAGTCTTCCAGGAGCCCCTGCCTCTCTCTGTTCCCCGTAAAAAACTAACCCAGTAGCCATAGAGTCAACTGGGGCCCACGGCAACCCCACTTGTGTCAGGGCAGAACTGTGCTCCACAGAGTTCCTGTATAATTTCTAAGACTTCACAGGTGCAACTTTCTTTGTTTTGCTGTTGTTGAGGATGTACACAACAAGCATGCAACAATTCAGCCGTTTTTGCTCGTGCAATTCAGTGAGCTGTGCAAACATCCTTACTGTCTCTTCTGAGTTGTTCCTCCCTCCTTCACATAAACTCACTGCCCCCTCAGGTTCCCATCTGACCTTTCCAGTTACCGTTGTCACTTTGATCCCATGTAGTTCTTCCAAGAGCATAAGGCTCCAGGCAGACTTGGTTTACTAGTTCAGCTAAACTGTTGTTTGGTTTGAAGAAGACTTCAGGGCATATTTTGGGTTTAAGGTTTAAAGATTATCTGTGGGGAATCGTTCCAAGCATACATCCACCCTCCATGGCTCCAGGAAGTCTAGAGTTCATGAGAATTTGAAATTCTGTTCTGTTTTTCCTCTTTTGATCAGGATTCTTCTACCAAGATTCAGTAATGGTAGCTGGGCATCATCTAGTCCTTCTGGTCTCATGACAGAGGACAGTTGTCCATGGAAGCAGAGGGCCACACATTTCCTCCACCTCTTTCTGACTCCTTCCTCTGTTGCTCCAGGTGACTAGAGACCTACTGTTGGGCCTTGGTGGTGGTTTGCAAGCTAGTAAAACCCTAGGCACCGCACAAAGAACTTGGAGGTGGAAGAGAAGCCCTGAACACGTGATAGGCCATCTGATTGGGAAGCACCATGAAACTGTGCTAAACCAAGGAACCATGCATGTCCTGTGAGATTTTGTTTGTACAGAAGCAGCCTCAGCAGATGCTTTCTTTTTTCAGTCATTGTTGGAAATGTGTGTCTTACACAACTGTTGCCAATCTAGCTTCTTACAGGTGCGTAACTTATTGACAGCCATTGCAATCATCGGCTGTGCGGCCCCACCCTTAATCAATGCGATATTTCCAACACCGTTAGCCCACTTTCTCCCTCCTTCCCTGCCTCCCCTGATAACCACTAATCAGCTTTAATGCCTACACACTGGCCTGTTCTTATCTTTTTATATAAGGGAGGGCATACAAGATTAGACCTTTTGTGATTGGCCTATTTTGCTCAGCATCAAGTCTCCCAGCTCTGCCCACACGTGTATCGTCATGCCTCCCAGCTCCGCCCATGCGTGTCAGCGTCCTGTCTTCCAGCTCCGCCCATGCGTGTCAGCATTGTCAGGACTCCATTTCTCCTGCTGGCTGAGGATTATGCCGTTGCATGGATGAACCACAGCTGCTGACCGGTGGGTGCTGATAGGCGTTGATAAGTTCTCCCCTTGGTGCTGAGGTGCTGCAGGCAACCGTGGTGTACCAGACTCTGAGCCTCTGCTTCCAAGTCTTTTGGGGTACGTACCAGGGTGGCACCCTAGGTCATATGGTACTTTTATTTGTTTGAGGAACTGGCTCATTGTACTGTACCCAACGGCTGTACCATTTTGCACTCCCACCAGCAATGGGTAAGGGTTCCAATTTCCCCACAACCTTGGCCACATTTGTTATTTTCTGCTTGGTTGGTTTTTATCTTAGCCATCCTATCGGTGGTGGTGGTGGTGCTATCAAGTCAGTTCCAACTCCTAGCGACCCCGTGTTCAACAGAACAAAACACTGCC
This sequence comes from Orycteropus afer afer, assembly GCF_000298275.1. NCBI lineage: Eukaryota > Metazoa > Chordata > Mammalia > Tubulidentata > Orycteropodidae > Orycteropus > Orycteropus afer. Next base: position 14,971,230 of record NW_006921593.1, on the reverse strand, counting down.
CATTCTGCACCATCCTGACAGGCATGGCTGTGTTAGAGCCCTTGCTGCAGCTACTGCGTCATCCGTCTCATTGAGGGTCTTCTTTTTCTCCGACTCTCTGCTTTTACTTTGGGAGAAAGATGTGGCAGTCTGTTTCCATAAAGATTGACAGCCTTGGAAACCTCTAGGGGCTCTGTGAGTCAGAATTGACTCCCCAGCAGTGGGTTTCTACTTTATCGAGCGTGACGTCCTTCTCCAGAGGCTAGTCCCTCCTGGTAACACGTCCAAAGTGTGTGAGATCGGGACTCATCATTCTCGCTTCTACCAAGCCATTACAGTGGATACGGATGGTCTCACTGGTTTTGATGCACATCTCTCTGATGGTGATGATGCTGAGCATCTGTTTATGTGATGAGTGGTCATTTGAGTGTCCTTTTGGTTTACAGCCGAGTCCTTAACCATTGCACCAAAACCAAATCAAACCAAACCCATTGCTGTCAAGTCAATTCTGACTCTGGAGGACAGAGTGGAAGTGCCC
>NW_006921593.1:14967251-14970017 GCF_000298275.1 Orycteropus afer afer | reverse complement strand
TAGAGGACAGAGTGGAACTGCCTAGAGGGTCTCCAAGGCTGTCAATCTTCACAGAAGCAAAGCCCAAACCACACCCACTGCCGTGGAGTCCATTCCGACCCACAGCGCCCCTAGAGGACAGAGTGGAACTGCCCCAGAGGGTCTCTGAGGCTGTCATCTTTACAGAGCTGAGTCTGCATCATTCTACTATAGAGCAGCTGGTGGTTTAAATTACTAACCTTTTTATTAGCAGCTGAGTGTCCAACCGTTGTGCCAACAGGGCCCCTTGCCAGTGGTGCCAGTAGGGCTCTCTCAGCTCAGGGAGGATGAGTCCTAGCCCAAGGCCACAACAGTTGAAAGTGGGTGACGGCCCAGGTCTGAGCTGGTGTGATTCCACACTGGAGGTCCTCCATGTCCCATCTGCCTCCTGGCCCAGAATCTCCCCAGAAACTACCTCCCCTCCAGCAAGCAGACACCCTGGAATCCAGGCCAGTACATGATCCATCCAAGAGGTGAGCTTAGCTCCCCATCTCTCCTCCCCTCCTAGCTGAACTGGGGTACGCGCAGCAATGGGGAGCTCTCTGGTCAGGAAGACCGCTGCCTCTCAGAGCATTCAGATCAGGAGCAAGCACCTCCTTGTGTGGGTGTGCGTGCAATTCTGGACTTGGGGCGCTTAGCAAGGACGGAGCCTGGATTTGGTGGAATTATGGGTGACTGACTATGCCCCCCTGCTCTGCATTTTCTGGCTGGATTGTGGGGTGTAGCTGTTTGCAAGAGTCCAGGCATGTCTGGGAGCCTGTGGGGCCTGGCCGGTCTCTCCTCCTGCCTTGGGCGCCATGGCCTTCTGATACCTGCCCAGAGCCTCCCATTCTTGGTGGAGTCTGCCAGCTGCCCCTGGCTGATAGCCCTCATGACAGGTGACACTCTTGAGCCTCTGTAGACTCGGGTGGGGTGGCCCTCCCTCCCCACAGGGCTCTCAGCTCCCAGGGGCTGGTGGCCCGGATTCCCGCCCTGTGGCCAACCCCACTGGAGGGAAATTGCTGGCTGGGTGTGGCCCCGCTGGAGGTGGGCAGCTTCCAGAGTCAGGGGTTGGTGAGGAGCCTCAGTTTGCTCATCTGTCATGGGACCGAGGAAGGTGGGGCCCCACCTTATGGGGCTGTGTTGCTCCCAGTGCGGAGGGCTTGTCAGGGGTTGGGGGGACAGGAAAGGGGCTGCTCCCGAGAGGATGGGGCTGAAATTCCAGGGCCCTCTGGGGACCCTAGAGACCCTGTTCTCAAAGTGGGCCCTGGCTGCACCGTCAGCCTGGGGCTGCTCACCCTGTACTTCCAGACCCTACTCTTCCCAGAGACCCCCGCTGATGGGCTGCACCCAGTGGGAAGCCAGGCTGGAGCCTGGAGGGGGCACAGAGAGGGAAGTGAGAGTTATGGGGGGTCACAGAGATGGGGGTGGCAGAGGGTGTACATGGGGGGCCCAGGGGCTCACAGAAGCGAGAGTTACAGGGGGGTCAGAGAAGGAGGTCACAGAGGTCATGGGGGGCACAGGGGCACAGGTCATGAGAGGTCACCGAGGGGGTCATAGAGAGGGGACTCATGGGGGGTCATGAGGTGGGACCCCGGAGGTGGAGCCGTGGAGGAAACGTGGTAACACCATTTGCCGAGAGGAGAGCTGGAAGCCCAAGATGGGAGCAGCCCGGCAGTGCGGCCCCTGGGCCCCAGCCTTGCTGTCTCCGTGGAGGTACCACAGACTGCCCCCCTGTGGGAGACTCAGAACTGAGGCTTCCCTGCCTGCCCCCCAACCCCATCGTCTGGGACCAGAGCCCAAGGCTGGTGGTCTTTCCAGGCACCCACACATGCCCCTGCTGTGTGCCAGCCCGGATCTCGGGGTCCAGGGTCCTCCCCCAGGGCTGGAATTCCTCAGGCCCACAAGGGGAGCGAGGTTATGCTCCAGGGTTGGAATGGTCAGAAGCTTCAGCCTGGCCTGGAAGGACACAGTAACACACGCATGTACACAAATACACGTGTGCATACACAAAACACACACGTGCATGCACACACATGCAATGCAACACTACTCTGCATGTGTGTACACATGCACTCACATGCACACACAAACGTGCACACACATACCACACCACACACGTACACAAGGGCACATGCCACCAAGTGCACAAACACACACATACCATGCCATGTGCAAACCACACATGCACACAAACACACATGCGCACACATATGCCACACACACGCCCATGCACCCAGGGCCGTTACCGTGTGGGTGCTGTGGCCTGGAGGAGTGCCAGCAGGCGCGTCGAGGCAGGCCTGCCCACGGGCGCCAGCCCAGCTTTGGTCTGCCGTGGGGTCTCCCAAGGCCCCACCGCCAGCTCTGCCTCCTCCTCCCTCCCCAGCCCCCTGCCCCGCCCCCTCAGCAGCTCCTCCGCACCAGTGAAGCAAGGCTGTCTTGTTCCCAGGGCCTGTCCTCTCTGCGCCTCGGTTTCCCGCTTTGCAACAAACACAGGGGATGTCGTGGCAGACTCTGAGAAGCCCCCCAAGAGCTCCAGCCCAGGATTGGCATCAGAGCAGGGGCCCAATTCCCACCCTTGTTAAAGGGCACTCACTGAGCAGAAACGACTTGCCCAGGTACAAAGACTCAAAACCAAAGAACCACACCCACCGCCTTGAGTGGATTCCGACCCACAGCGCCCCTAGAGGACAGAGTGGAACTGCCCCACAGGGTCTCCAAGGCTGTCAGTCTTCACGGAAGCAAAGCCCAAACCACACCCACTGCTGT
>NW_006921593.1:14951976-14967151 GCF_000298275.1 Orycteropus afer afer | reverse complement strand
TGCCCCACAGGGTCTCCAAGGCTGTCAGTCTTCACAGAAGCAAAGCCCAAACCACACCCACTGCCGTGGAGTCCATTCTGACTCACAGCGCCCCTAGAGGACAGAGTGGAACTGCCCACAAGGTCTCCAAGGCTGTCAGTCTTCACGGAAGCCAACTGCCACATCTCTCTCCCATGGAGTGACTGGTGGATTTGAACCACTGATCTTTGGGTTAGCAGCTAAGTGGTTAACCACTGTGCTCCCAGAGCAGAGGGCAAGCCAGGTGAGGACTTGAAGTCACAGTGGAGCAGGGAGGGCAGGCAATGGTGACGCCAATAATGACAATGACAATGGTGGCTTTCTCTAGCATGCACTGCTCACAGCACCCTTGGGAGCTGGCCTTCTTCTAACACCCCTTTTATGGAATCAGACCGTGAGGCACAGACAGGCCATGTGACTCACCCAGGTCACCCAGCCAGCCATCAACAGAGCTAAGAGCTATTTAAGCCCCAGCAGGGTGGCTCCATGGTTTGGCGGTGGAACCCTGACGTGAGGGAGACCCCAGTTCGATTCCCACTCATGTACAGGCCCCACCCATCTGGCCGTGGAGGCTTGCGTGTCCCTCTGACACTGAACAGGTTTTGGCAGAGCTTTCAGGCCAAGGCAGGCCAAGAAGAAAGGCCTGGTGACCTACTTCCATAATCAGCCATGAAAACGCGTGGATCAGGACAGTCCGACCCCAGACCAGTCCTGGGGATGGCCGTGTCCATTTGCATTGTGCAGACAGACCAGCCGAGTTCCACTTGCTTTGAATGCATGTCCTTAGCTGCAGAACGAGTGTGGCAGGCAAGCCCCCTCACCCGAGGGAAGGCCCACGGGTCCAGCACAGTGGATTGGATGTGGTGGGCGGGGGACCCCAGGCACCTGCTCCCGACGTTTGGTTATGGGTCCTTCCCCTGCCCTGCCCTTTACCACTCTGGGCCTGTCAGGCCACACCAGGAACGCCTGGGCGGTGAGGTGGGCAGACCCCTAACCTGGCAGAGTCTTCCCGGTGCTCCTCATAAGGAGCCAGCCAAGCACCAGCCTGAAGCCCACCCTGGGCTCACCTGAAGCCCTGGACCTCAGGTGGGCCTGCACGTTCCCCCGCAGAGACAGCTGGTGGGGTGTGGACACAGCAGGGGCGGGCAGAGGCTCATGGAAGGGGCTGCAGGCAGTTCCCTGTGGACACACCTGGGCACCTCGGCCTCCTCGGGGGACATGGGAGATGGCATCCACCCGCCCACAGCCAGACGGCCACCCCGCCTGCCACTGTCCTTGCTGGCTGGGCCCAGGCGATCCGAGGTCCCCAGGGATGACCCTCCCTTTGGCTCCCCGCAGGCAAGGATGGGAACCTGCTGCTCAGGACACCTGAGCCCACTGACCCGGCCTCCCAGGAGGCAGCCGCCGAGGGGCTGGGAGGCAGAGATGAGGCTCGTTCCCACTGCCTCCCCTAGGGGCCCAGCAGAAGCCGGCCAGCAGGTGGTGGGCCAGCTGGGGCCCTGGCCACCAGGCCCCTCCTGGCCTCAGTGCCTGGATCCACAACCAGGGATGCCATCCTGCCTCCCTGGAGAAAGACGGGCCTACAGGACCATGGCCCCACTTCATGGGGCGGGACAACAGTGCTCCTGCTCTCTTGCTGATAGGACCCTGGCTCCGAATCCAGCCCCACCGCCTCTTGGCTGGCTACTGTTGGGCAGGAGCCTGACCCGTCTGAGCCGAAGCTTGTTCATCTTATAAACTGTCCTGCAGGGGTTCAAACGGGTCTGTACTGGCAGTGGTGATGATGGATGGAAGGCGCCTTCTGCTGTCAGGGCATCACAGGAGGCAAGGCTGGAGCCCGGCCTCACTGGCCGGGAGCCCGGTGGCCAATGTGCCCTGCGCTCATGCCCAGACGTGAGGTCGGGAGAAGATGGCCCTGCAAGAGACGCCCTGGGCCCAGGTCCAGGGTTTGGTGGTCCCTCTGCCCTTGCACCGGGCAGGTGCCTGGGGCGCCCGGGACCAGCCGGGGGCCTGTGGGCAGTGTCTGTCTGCCATGCACCCTGTGTGGGGGCGGAGATCACAGGCTGCCTTCCTGGGGGCAGGCCCCGTGCCGGGAGATGCCCCCACAGTCTTGGGGTTCCCCAATGAGGGCCAGAGGCTTAGCAATGTGAGAAGATCCATCTCTCCTGATTCTGGGCATTTGGGGGTACAGGGGGTTGAATTTGTTATTGTTGGGTGTCAGGGGTGCAGGGGGTTGAATTTGTTAATTGTTGTGGAGTGCTGGGGTGCAGGGGGTTGAATTTTTTACTGTGGGGTGCTGGGGGTACAGGGGGTTGAATTTATTGTTGTGGGGTGCCGCGGAGTCAATTCTAACTCATAGCAACCCCATGTGACAGAGTGGAACTATCCTGTAGGGTTTCCCAGGCTGTCGTCTTTTTGGGGTTGAATAGTGGTCCCCTGAAGACTGACAGCCTTGGAGACCCTGTGGGCAGTTCCACTCTGTCCTCTAGGGGCACTGTGGGTCAGAATGGACTCCACAGCAGTGGGTGTGGTTTGGGCTTTGCTGGGATGACATAGTGCATAAGGCATTTGTGCTAACTAGAAGGTTGGTAGTTCAAACCCACCAGCCACTCTTCAGAAGGAAGGTTGGGCAATCTACTTCCACCTCGGAAACCCCAGGAGGGATCGCTAAGAGTTGAATCAACTCGACGGCAGTGAATTTGGGTTTTTTTGGTTTTGCTTGTGTAAAGATTGACAGCCCTCTGGGGCAGTTCCACTCTGTCCTCTAGGGGCGCTGTGAGTCAGAATCTATGACTTGATGGCAGCGGGTCTGTTGTGCTTTAATTCACCCCAAAACACAAGCCAAAGTGAGTTCCCTCATACATCCCCCTCTGCCCCTTCTCTCAGGCCCCCCACAGGCCCCACTCCTAGTTAGGTGTGTTGCTTTCAGTCCGCCCCCCCCCATGCTGGGCACGTGGCGAGCTCCAGCGCAGGGCTTGTCCTGCTCTGTCTGTGACGTCCAGCTTCAGGGAAAGAGGGTTTGCTGGCAGTCGGAGTTGCTGGGAAGCTGCTTGGCCTGGCCTGGCCGTGGTATCCCCGGGGACAACCAGCCTGCCCACCCCCACCTCCCTCTAACACCTCCTGAACCCCCAGCTTTGCCCTGTGTCTGGAGGGGCCACCAGGTCTGCCCCCAGAGGTTACTCCCAGCCCTGGGCTCTTCGCTTCCAAAGCCAGGCTGGGTGGGGGGACAGCTCAGTCAGGAGGCATGCTGGCGTTGGGGTCCAATAGGATTTCAGGTGGGCAATTTCCACTGCCCGGAACTGTGGGCTCCATTCAGCCAGCTGGCTGTGCGTCCTTGGGAAAACCCTGCCTGTCTCTGGGCAATGAAGACTTGGAAAGCATGGCCACTGAGGACCAGCGTTTGGGGGGCAGCGATTCAGCCAGGTCAGGGTCTGGGGGAGCCCACGTAGCCAGCAGGGGAGGCTCCAGGCTCAGCTGCTCCAAGGAAGGAGAGAGCTGGGGGAACAGCAGAGGCCAGGGAGGCTTCCTGGAGGAAGAAGCGCAGAGGCCAAGCCCAAACTTGGGGAAGCTGACTCAGCTTCCAGGAGCCCCTCATGGGTGGACAGCACGTTCCTGGTGTGGGCCGAACCCAGTCCAAGGCCACGGGCCGGGCAGGAAGTGTGCGGCAGGGGTCTGGCTGCACTCAGCCCCGTCTTGGCCCATGGCTGCCTCTCCAGGGACCGAGGATGTGGACAGCCGGCCCGCCTCCTCCTTCCCGAATCTCCAGCTGTGCCGGAGGGAAGGAGCCGGCTCGGCCCGCCGCACACGCTGCACACGCCTGCCAGCTCCCCCACCCCACTCGGTGCACGCACAGCGCAACTTCATGTGCAAAGGCGTACACACCTCTGCACGCTGGCACCTATGTCCGTGTGCAGGTGAGCACCGCCCTGTGACCACAGGCCACACTTGCACCCCCACGAGTGTGCACACACAGGAGTTGAGGGAGTGCACGCACCCTCCCTCTGTATTTCCACCTGAGAGAGGCTTGTTTCTTCCAGTGATCGCACAACTGATGTGCCTGGGACCCCAAAACCAAACCCAAACCCACTATTGTCAACTTGGTTCCGACTCCTAGCGACCTTCCATACAGCAGGACAAAACGGAGCCCGGGCTGCACCAGCCTCACAACCGTCATGTGGGAGCCCTTGCTTGCAGCCAGTGTCCATCCACCTCGTTGGGGGTCTTCCCCTTACCAAGCAGGATGCCCTTCTCCACGGACTGTCTCCCCTCATAACACGTCCAAGGGACGAGAGACAGTCTCCCCATACTCGCTTCGAAGGCGGCGCATCTTTCGGGCCAGATCTGCTGCTCTCTGGCGGTCCGTGGTGCAGTCAGTCTCTTCAGCGGCACCATCACTCAGAGGCCTCAGTCCTTCTTCAGCCTTCTTCGTTCATCCTCCCACGTTTGTGTGCTCACATTCGTGTGCCCAGGAGGCGACTGAAAAGACCAGGGCTGAGGTTAGGCACACCTCGACGCCACTGAACTTAGAAATGGTTAAAACAGCAAATTTCATGACATGTGTGTTTCACCACAATGAAAAGTGTCCCTGGTTAGGCAATGACACAAGTGGTTCCCTTATCTCACCACGCTGAGCAGGTCTCCAGGACAGAGCCGGAGGCGGGGGTGGTGGTGACCAAGATAGAAACTGGACACAGTCAGGGCCAGGTCGATGAGAGGGGGCCTGGCCCATTCCCACCACAGTCCCCCCACGTTCCCACACGTGATGTTGGAGGTGACGCAGGCCGTGCAGTAAGGAGCGGAGATGGTCAGCCTGGCCTCCCTGGCTTCCCATCAGGGCCAGGGGGCTGGCCTGTGACGTGCCAGCCGCCAGCCAGAAGCTGTGCAGCCTGAGCAGGGGCCCGAGGGGAGCGGAAGAGACCGGGGAAAGCCTGAAGGTGGCGGGGAGCGGCCGAGGGCAGTGCGGGGCCGCCTGGCACAGCCGTGCAGGTTGAGCACTGATCAAAGGCACGTGGAACCCAGGCCACTCTGCTCCCCGTACATGAGTCTGTGGCTGGCTGCTGTGCAGCTGGCCCTGCATGTGCAGAGTAGAGCCGTCCTCAGGGCTGGGACCTTTCAAAAACAGGTTGGAGCCTATCTGCCAAGGCGTCCCTGGCTTCAAACTGCCAGCCTTGGGGTTAACTGTGCACCGAGGACTCCCAGCAAAGAAAGACCACCTTTTTTCCCTAAGCAGTGGCTCTCAGCATCATTGTCACTGCCAGGCCGGTGTCCTAAGCAGGGGCCCTTGGTAGCAGTGTCACCGCTGGGCCGGTGGCAGGGCACCTGAAGGCTTCAAGGTCTCTGACTTCATGCCTCCTCTAGTCCCCGGGTCGACACGCGGCCCTGTGCGTGCGTGTGGCTGCGGGAGCTCCTACTGTAGATGGGCCCAGGATGCCGGGCCCAGCCAGGCCAGGGCTGCTGTGGGCATGGCCAGGGAGGCGAATCCGGGTCTCCTCCAGGACGCCGCGGTTCCCACGGCCACCACAATGCCGCACAGCGGGTGCCCCCAGGGGACGGAACCTAATCTGGGGCCATTGAAGACCTGAAAGCCCTGGCCCCTGCCCCCAGCCAGCAGACGCGCCTGCCGGCCCCGCCCAAGACACCCGATCCCCTGCCACCCCCGCCTCCAAGGGGGACACTGTCCCCGGTCCTCTGCCCCCTAGGCGCAGACAAGGAGGGAAGCTGGGTGGCTGGGATAGAGTGACAGCAGGGACAAGGCAGGGGGGCGGGTGGCCTGTAAGGGTACTGCACGTCCTGAGGGGGGTGCTGCCCCAAGGCTACCCAGCCCCGAGGAGGCAGACCCTAGAGACCCCCGAAAGGGCCACGTGCGAAACGAGGAGCAGAGGGCCAGCGCCAAGCCTGGAGCCCAGGTCTCAGCTCCCCCCCCCCATGCCCCAGAGATCCCTGAGATGCCCATTAGTCAGGCTGGAGGGGCACCCCTCCTCCTGGAGCCAGCCTGCCACCCATGCCGCTAGTTTAGCCATTCCTTGGCTGGGCAGTGATTCCAAACCAGGCCTGGCCAAGGACTCCTGGTGGGAGCCCCAACCCACGGTGCTGCTACCTGCATCCAGAGGTCCCCATTATGTCCCACCTTGAACTAGCCCCATGTCTTGTCTAGGGCCTGGGGAACGGGGTCCCGAGCCCTGGCCTCCCAGGGCCATAGGGTCCCCCGGGGTGTGGGAGACACACAAGAATGGCTGGAACTACGTCACATCACTGTGCAGCCCTCTCGGACATCAATCTTCCCGTCTGTGAGATTGGCCGGGGCCACTGTTCCAGCAAGGCCTGCACTCTGTTCAGTGGCCCAACTGAGGAACTCCTGGGGGCCTGGCCTGTGTGCTGGGGGCTGTGGGCCCAGATAAATAACGGGAGAGGCAGCAAGCCTGGCAGACTTCCCAGAGGAGGTGTCTGAGCGTGGGCAGGCAGACACAAAGTACCTGTATTCCAGTCCCAGGGCAGGGCTTTGGTCTGCTGAGGCTGGCGTGTGGGGGCAGGCAGAGGAGGCAGGGGCTGCAGGGGGCCAGAGGGAGCTGGGGGAAGGGCCAGATGCTCCCCTCTAGGGGTCAGCCCTCAGTGTCCGCTGGCTTCTGGTGCCGCTTTGACTCACAAGGGATCGCAGGATCTCGGGCGTGGAACAGGGAGTGTCGGTGGCACGGAGGTTAAGTGCTTGACTGCTGATGACTCAACCAACCTGCGGAACAAAGGCCTGGAAACCTGCTGCCATAAAGATGATGGGCAAGGAAACCATGAGGCAGTTGTGTGGTCACATGGGGTCGGTGTGAGTGGGAATTGGTTTGCCAGCACCGAACCCCCACGTGTGTGGAGAGCTGTAGAATTGGGACCCGTCCTCCACCCTGGGAGCCAGGGGAATGGAGGCCTGGGGGGTGTCCGGCTGCTCCCAGTGACCTCAGTGGTGGGGCGGCCTCAGATCTTGGTCCCTCCGGGCCAGTCAGCAGCAAGGTTGTTGTTGTTGTTGTTATGTGCCGTCGAGTCGGCCCTGACTCATAGCGACCCCTCCTTGGGTTTCCGAGGCAGTATCACTATGGAAGTAGGATTGCCCAACCTTCCTTCCGAGGAGTGACTGGTGGGTTTGAACCGCCAGCCGTCTGGTTAGCAGGCGAGTGTCTTAGCCACTATGCTACCAGAGCTCCTAGCAGCAAGGTAGGGGGCCTGAAACAGCTGTTGGGCCTGACGTTGCTGTGGTCGGGGCCTGGGCCTCAGAATGGTGCCAGGGTGCCCAGGGTGGCTGGCAGGCACCCCCACCCCTGCCCACAGCTGCCTCCGGGAGTGAGAGACGCCCCATCAGTGCAGCCTGGCATATGCCAGGGAGGGAGAACTGCGCCACGCCCAGGCCTGCTTGGGACTGGGGTGGGGGTACGGGGCAGCCCTCCCGCCCGTCCGCCCTGCTGTGACCCGGGCCGGCCCACTTCCCTCTTGAGGACTCAGCTTCCTCATTTGAAAAGTGAGGGCCAGAGTCACGCCCTGCTGGGCCTGTGACCCCGGAGCCCCCCACCTCCACCTTCCTGCCCATCCTGAGCCATCTGGCCCCAACGCTCCCTGCAGTTGGCAGAGGGGCTGGTGGGCCGCGCTGGCATGGAGGGGCACCCTGGGGGGCTGGGGTCGGGGTGGCAGCCCTTGCAGGGAGGGTAGATTCGGAACCCCCAGCCACGGAGCAGGAGGGGCCGGGGAGCTGAACCTGGCTGCCCTGGCCTCTGTTAACACCGCCTTCCTGTTTTGGAGACTGGGCCCAGCCGCTTTCCAGAGGGGCCCTCCCTCTGCCTCCACCTCCTGGTCCCATCCCGTCTCCCTAGGCCTCGTCCCTCTCCCTGTCCCGAAGCTGGGATCACCTGGAGGCTTAGAGGCTGGGAAAATGGGGGCACAGCCCTTGCATCCCTGCCCTCACCAAGGCCTGGACCCCAGCCCCTGCACACCCCCACCCCGCCACCACAGGAAGCTCCGAGTAATCCTTCCGAAAGAGGGGTGCGTACTGTCCTGGCCGGCCCTGCCCACCGCATCCTCTGCCCTCACTTAATCTTCTGCAGGAAATCATGGGGGTGGGGAAAGCAGCTGTCGGGCCCACCCTGTGGGGACGATGGGCCCAGAACCCCCCTGAACTCTGCCTGCAGAGTACCCCACAAGGTGCCTCGTCAGGAGACCCAGTTTATCTGGCTGGAGGCTTCACCTGAGAATGGCTAACATCTGGTGGGGGGCGGTCTGGGCGTGTAGGGTGTTAAGTAGCTTCCCGGTCTCTGCCCTCTAGATGTGGGTCACACCCCCTCTCCAACTGTGACAGCCAAACATGTCCTCAGTATTGCCAGTTTCCCAGGGGCCTTCTTGTCCCCGGTCGAGAAGCTGCAGGCAGGGTCTCTACAGAGAAACCAAGACTCGGGGGTGGCCCTTTCTGACGCAGCCGGGAGACCCTGCCACGTGCCCTCGCCCAGGCCCTGGCCTCTGAGCCCCTGGTCAGGACCTTCCAAGCAGAGGGGGATCCAAGGCCAAAGGGGCTCCCAGGCCCCTCGTAGCCACAAAGACACAGTCTGTCCCTCCGAGGAAGGACAGACAAAAGGGACAGACGGGGAAGTGCAGGGTTCACAGCCCTCAGCACCACTCCTCCCTAGGACCACGTCCACCCTGCTCTCAAGCCCGCGGTGGGCCCCAGTGCCTTCTCCTGACTTCCTGGCCCTCTCCTCCCTTATCTCCCATCCCAGACCCACCTGTCTTTCATCTGCTGTCCCATTGCCCAGGTGCCCTTCCTTCCACCTCCACACACCTGGTCCTTCAAGGTCCACGCCACCATCTTGTCCTAGATGCCTTCCTGAAGCCCCTACCCCAGGCCCTGGGGCCCAGTGGGTTCTCCTTTGCCCAGGCTCTGGACCCATCCCCCAGCCGACACCACCGTCAGCCTCTAGTGAGGACAGGTAGGTCCCTGTTGGCTCTTCCCTCCCAGATGGTGAGCTCCTTGGGGCCAGGGTATGTGACTTGTCACCTCCAAAATGCCCACAGTGCCAAGCAGACTTGGCATGGACAAGGTGTTCAGGGCCACTGCTGTGTGAGTGGGTCAACAGGAGGATGGATGGACAGACAGGTGGATGGGCGATGGTGGTGGGTACAGCCTTTGGCCAACACTAGTTTTCTGGACCTATGGGGGTGGCTTGTCTCTTTGTGGATTTGCCACACCTCCACTTCCAGGGCAGGAAGGACGGACAGACAGGGAGGCTTGAAATGCGGCCATATCTAACCCCCCCACCACAAGGTGGAACGCGGCAGTGTCAGTCCACGTTGCAGAAAAGGAACCTGAGGTCAGAGAGGTACAGAGGTAAGTCCATGACCACGCAGAGGCAGGCCCCCTTCAAGCCAAGAGCCTGGCTCCCATCGCCTCCATCAGCTGGGCCCCTCCCCCACCGCCCCGGGCACGAGGTCATCACTGGGGCGGGGGTCGCACACAGGGCCTGGCAAGCCACATTCCCTGCTTGCGCTGGCCGCTGGACAATCCCGCCATTCTTGCCAGACAAAGGCAGCCAGGGCAGGCCGGCTCTGGTGCCTCCCTGGCGGGTGTCTGGCCAAGCAGGCTCATCGCGAGTGCTCTGGTGGCCGGGGCTGGGCTGCTGGCGGTCGTGAATCTGATTAGTCCCCTCTGGCTCCCTGGCTGGCCAGCCTCAGAGGTGCAGCTGGTGGGCTCAGGCCCACTGCCCTTGTGGTGTGGACGAACGCTGGGCCCAGGCCAAGAGACCCCCATGCCCCTGGCTGTGGGCTCAGGGGTGGCCCTTGTCCCCTCTGGGCTCCACGTCCAATCCATGAGCCCACAGTTGTGTGACTGTTAGTGATGTAGGGTGTCTTGGGTAATGCTCCCAGTGGGGGCTGGCATGCAGTGAATGGTCACTGGGGACTGTCCACAGGCTCTTGGCCCTGACACCTTGCCCGCCCCCATCCCGCCCCCTAGGGCCAGCTCAGATTTCAGTGGGCAGCTGTGCCAGGCCTTCCCACCCAGAGACCTCTGCTCTCCCAGAAGTGGGTGTTGAGGAGAAGGAGGTGGGGACGTGCTTTGAGCCCTCTGGATGTTCGCATATTTAAAAAAAACCACTGCCATCCAGTCGATTCTGACTTACAGTGACTTCTGCTGGGTTTCCAAGGCGGCGAACCTTTACAGAAGTAGACTGCCCCGTCTTCCTTCCGAGGAGTGGCTGGTGGATTTGAACCATCAACCTTCTAGTTAGCAGTCAAATGCCTTAGGCACTATGCCACCAGATCTCCTTGAATGTCTGCATATCCATCCGTTGGTCCACCCGTCCACCCATCCGTCTGCCAAGTATTTATCAAGTGCCTAGTGAATGCTCTGGTGGTGCAGTGCCTAAGGCACTTGACTGCTAACCAGAAGGCTGGTGGTTCAAACCCACCAGCCACTCCTCGGAAGGAAGGTTGGGCAATCTACTTCTGTAGAGATACCACCTTGGAAACCCGAGGATGGACTGCTATGAGTTGAATTGACTCAACGGCAGTGAGTTTGGTGTTTTTGTTGTTGTTGTGGTTTAGTAAATGCCAGGTTCTGTTCCAAACACTGTCCACAGACAGTGTGTTTGCCCTCCAGTCACATCATCAGCCATCCATATGCCATCTCTCTGTCCCTTTGTCCATCTATCTGTCCATCCGCCATCTGTCTATTTACCCATATATCCACCATCCACCCATCCACCCCCATCCGTCCGTCCATCCACCACCCACCATCCATCCATCCACTATCCACCATCCATCCATCCACCCACCCACCCATCCACTATCCACCATCCATCCATCCATCCACCCATCCACTATCCACCATCCATCCATCCACCCACCATCCATCCATCCACTATCCACCATCCATCCATCCACTATCCACCCACCAACCCACCATCCATCCACCCACCATCCATCATCCATCTATCCACCCACCCACCCATCCATCCATCCACCCACCATCCATCCATCCATCCATCCACTATCCACCATCCATCTATCCACCCACCATCCACCATCCATCCACCCACCTACTCATCCATCCACCCAACATCCATCCATCCATCCCTTTATCATCTGCTCAACCAGATGAACACCCCTTTAATATCAGGCCTTAAAAGAAGTGGTCCTGCCCTCATGGAGCTCCCAGGCTAAAGGAACAGCCAGGTTGGGAAGGCAGACAGGTGAACGGGCAGTTACAACCTTGTGTGTTCTGTACCAGAATGGGGGAGCCCCACAGGAAACTAAGGAAGATTTCCTGGGGGAGCCAGCCTGCAGGCCTGTCTTGAAGGCTACATCTGTGCAGATGGGCAGCACCTGGGCCACACCAGCTGGACCCTAACAGCTTGGCCACACTGCCAGCGCTGGGCCTGGGGGTGGAAAGGCAAAGCCAGTCCCTGTCATACCAGGGAGTCAAATACTGAGGCCCACAGGGAAGGTCTCTGTGGAAGGGCCCAAGACCACCCAGGGCGTGGGTCAGGGTCTAGGATTCTGGGCAGACAGGCAGGGCTGGGTGGAGTGGTGGCAGCTGGAGGCTGCCTGCTCTCTCACAGGGACAGTGCCCACCCTGCTGCAGTAATTGGATTCAGCTGCTACCCAGGTCCTCTCCCTCCTGCCGGGAGAGCCCAGCTTTGTGGCATGAACAAGCTGCCCCCCCCCGGCTAACCCCAATTCTTTACCCCAAAGCCCCAGGCTGGTCCCCCCCCCCCGAACACCCCATCCAGGCCCCCGCCCTTAGGAAGCTGACAGGCACCCTGACACTTGGGAGGCTCCCCACCACCAGGTCCTTCCTTGGAGGGCAGGCACCTTCTGTTTTTCACACAGGAAAGTGAGGCCCCCAACTCCTGGTTCACCTCCCTGCTGCTAGGGTGGGAGACGGTTCATTCCCGGACACTGAGCAGGCAGACCACAGGGACAGCCGCCTCGGATGACTTCACGTTGAGTTAATGGCTCACCCATTATGTCTCCACAGATCTTCTCAGGACCTCGAGGGAGGCCAGGCTGGCCTTGGCCCAAGAAACAGACCGTGGAAGACAGGTGGTGGTGGTGGTTGTTGTGTGCCGTCAAGTTGGCCCCGACTCATAGCGACCCCTCCTTGGGCTGCCGAGGCAGTATCACTATGGAAGTAGATTGCCCAAGCTTCCTTCCGAGGAGTGGCTGGTGGGTTTGAACCGCCAACCTTCTGGTTAGCAGGCAAGTGCCTTAGGCACTGCGCCACCAGAGCTCCTGGAGGACAGGTAGCGGCAGCTTGATGCTTCGACCCAATGCCCCAGGGTCCTGTGGCGGGCTCCTGGCTGACCTTCTGCAGGTAAAGAGTGCTGAGCAGACCAGACAGGGACACCACAGGGCCTGGGAGGCCCTAAGGACTTTCCTGCCCAGTGTGGCCTCTGCTCACGCCAGTCCCCTGACCCTCACCCAGCTCTCCACCCACCTTCAATGGCCAGGTCACCTGAGAGTCCAGGCACCTGAGAGGCACTGCATTGAGCCTGCCTTTGCCCCAGGCCAGGTTATCCCTGCAAATCCATGGTGGCTCTACCTGAAATCACAGATCTGAGGTCTTAGCAGAGAAGGGGCCCTCTGGCATTTAAAGGCAGGTAACCTGGGTCCAAGGGCCTCTCTGCCCCCAGGCTGTCCCCATGAGCTCCAGCTGAGCCCATCACCCCGAGGACTGTAGGCGCTTCCTAAGGTCAGCCCTGCCAATCCCTTTCCCGGGTCCCTATTTCTCGTCCTGGGGTTGAGGAGCCCCCTCTGCCCCCTCCCAGGCTACGGGGCCCAGGGGGTCCCTGGAGGGGGCTTTCAGGCCTGGGGGAGGTGGATGACTTGTGCTGGATCTGAGTGTGGGGGAAGGGGCAGGCTGGCTAGCGGGCCCCCTCCCGCCTGCGGACCTCAAGTCGTCACCACGAAATTCCATTCTCCTGACAGCAAAGCAGTGGACTTGCGCCTGCCAAAGCCTGGCCCCCACGAGGACGCTGCCAGGCCTTGTCCCTCTGTTCCCACCAAAGCCAGGCTGCAGAGAGGCGCGGGAAGCCCCCACCCCGCTACAGGCAGTGGGCCTGCCAGGCCCGCCAGCCCCTCGCAGCAGCCCTTCCTTCCTGCACCTCAGTGCGTATTCTGCGCCCCAGACATGATGTGCCCGCTGCCCAGGACGGCAGCCAGCAAGGAGCCCTGGAGCTGGGGGCCAAGCGGGGGGAGCAGGGCCACTCCGAGGGCTGGGGGCTGACTCACAGGTGGGGGACGGGTGCCCGCTGCTCCTTGTTCTCTCTCCGGCCTCCTGCAGAATGTTCATCGATTCATAACTGGAACTCCGGGGTGTGCTAGGGGTGAACCGCTGAGGAATAAACTCCATTCCCTAAACATGACCCTGTTGGACAGAGGGTCTTTGAGGATGTTCAGTTAACATGTTCATTGCAATCAAGTCAATTCTGACTCATATCGACACTCTAGGACAGAATGGAACTGGCCCACACTTTCCAAAGCTGTCAGTCTTCCGGAAGCAAAGCCCCGACCCACTGCCCTTGAGTTGATTCTGACTCACAGCTATCCTACAGAACAGAGTAGAACTGTCCCACAGGGTTTCCAAGGTACCATCTTTACGGAAGCAGACAGCCTCATCTTTCTTCCACGGAGTGGCTGGTGGGTTTGAACTACCCACCTTTGGGTTAGGAGCCAAATGCTGTAAGCACCGTTCCACTAGCCTATGTAAAGGTTTGGGGGCTTGGTAGTGTGGGGACTATCTGGTGACAACCATGAGGGATTGGAGGCAACAGAAGAAACGAGACTGGGAGCCAGTCAACAGTTCAGGGACGTGGAACCGAGCCTTGAACTGTGGGCAGCTGACTTGATGGGGGTTGGGGGTGAGGAGTCCCACTGCTGAGCAGAGCAAACAGGGCAGATACGCCTGAGGGCAGGGAGACCAGGGTGGGGCCGCCAAAGTGGCCCAGGGGCCGGAGGATGGGGTGGCAGAGGCCCGGCTGAGACAAAGCTCAGTGTGGGGACAAGGACTTGGTCACCCTCCACTTGGTGGAGCTGGGAGTGGGGCTGGGAGCTGTCCAACCAGCCGCCAGATTCTCCCCCCTGCCCACCCCCCCGGCCTCTGCAGCTGCCTGGGGGCCCCCCGGCCTGGGCTCTGGTGGGGGGCAGGAGGGGTTTATGGCAGGAGGTGACGCCATGGGAGACTTGTCACTTGGGCACAGCCAGCACCATGTGCTCCAGCATCTGCCTGGCTGAGGTGGCGCCTGCTAATTACCTGGGGGGGGGGGGGCTGGAAGAGGCTTGAGAGCCCCTCTTGTCTTCCTCGCCCCCCCTTCACACCCCTGAAGCTGGGCACCCCGGGCCCTAAGAGCAAGCGGGCCACAGCCTCTTTGGTGAAGTGCGTGCTGCTCGGAGGGTCGGCGCTTTGTGGGTGCGGACACCCCCTATGCTCACCCTCCTGTAGGCGGCAGCTGGCCTGCAGTCAGCATTCTGTGACGCGACACCGACCCAAAGGGTTATACAAGTAGCTGGAGATACCCTGGGACAGACCGACAGATGCGGCGGACGGAGAGAGCGCCGAGGGCAGACCATGAGTTTGGTGGTGGCTGAGGGGACCCCTCCTTCGGAAAGGACGCGGCGCAGCCAAGCGGAGAGCCGCCTGGCTTGTGCTTCCGGAAGATGCGGCTGGCAGGGGCTCGGACCCTGCTCCCGCGGGGCGCTAAGGGAGCAGGGGGTGTAACGACCACTTCCGGGCCCCTCGCTCCCACCCCCACCCGGCAGCAGGCGCGCATTCCTGCCGCCCCCGCTCGTGTGAGGGGCCGGCCGGGCCCGTGGGAAGGGCCCGGGAGGGGGTCGCCGTGTGCCGGGGAGGCGGGCCGGGCACACAGCTGGCCCACATCTGGCCCGAGCGCAGAGGGACCAAAAGGGACAGAAGGCGGCCTTTCATCTCGCGGCGGGGAGGGGCGGCCTCAGGCTCCAGCCCCGGGGCACCTGGAGGGTTCCCACGGCCCCCCGGTCCCGACGCGGGGCCGGGGCTGGAGCTGGGGCCCTCCGCTTCCCCACCTGGGGCTCAGGTGGCTTCACGCCTCCGCCCTTGGCCGCGCGCTCGCTCCCACCCGGGCACCGCGCCGCCGCCAGGAGCCCGCCGCACAGCGAG
>NW_006921593.1:14938632-14951313 GCF_000298275.1 Orycteropus afer afer | reverse complement strand
CCCGCCGCCGGCGCCCCGCGGCCCCCGGCGGAGCCGCTGGGGCCCCGCGACGTCTTCATCGCGGTCAAGACCACCAAGAAGTTCCACCGCGCGCGCCTCGACTTGCTGCTGGAGACCTGGATCTCGCGCCACAAGGAGATGGTGAGCGCGGCGGGCGGGCCGGGCTGAGACGCGCCGCCGGTCCTGCTGCTGGCAGTGCCCCCTGGGTGACCAGGCTGCATGCCTCTCTGGCCATTGGGAAATCCTTGGAGGGGACAGTGACGCTGTGGAGTGCCAGCCCAGCTGGCCTGCTGAGGCCATGTCACCCCTCCAAGTTGCAGAGCCATGGACAGGGTGGGCTCCCCTACCCAAGCCCCCAGTGCTTGAAGTCAGTTCTGCTGTGACGCCTCATGACCCCGGAACAGTGATGGGGTGTCAGTCAGTGTTCCCAAACCTCCCCGTGTAGATCCTGCATGGGCCCCAGTGTGGGCATTGTTGGAGCTCTGGGTCATGGTCAACACCCCGGACTCAAAGCCCTTAGAGATGAAGTAAGGGCGGGGAACCCTGGGCACAGTGCCGGGCCCCTCTCCCTCCCAGGCTTTGCTCTGGGGACCTAGACACAGCTGAAGCTCATCCGGGCCTGGAGAGTTTTAGGGGTGCTGGGCGGGACCTCTGAAAAAAGAGGGCACTCACTGGGTTTCTGGTGTCTGGTTGACCCTCCCCAGAGTGCAGCCCTGAGGCCGCGAGCCCTGCCTTTGTAAAGCCCCCACTGAGCAGGACCCCCCACACACATGACAAAGGACGCACCCCATTTTGAAAATTTGCCTCGAGGCTGCAGCGGGCCGTTGGGCCAGGATGGGCAGGCCAGGGCCGGTGGGCGGGCGACAGTGAGCAGCACCCTGGGCCTGGAGGCCTTGCAGATTCGCTGGCCATTTGGGGTGAACGTGAGGGACCTCTAGGCGGGGGACGGAGGGCTCAGGAAAGACCCCCATACCTCCCTGCTCATGCGGACCCCGAAGACCCGGGGCAGCTTTGCTTAAGGGCAGAGTAGGGTTGCAGGGTAGGGTCCTTTCTGGTCTGGGAGGGGACGCCTGGGAACACCATGTAGCCTCCTGGGAACGCAGCGCCCCTTTCCCAGGGGCTCTGCGGGCTGCGGGCGGGGTGGTGGGCGCGGGTTTTGTTTGGCGGCTGGGCCGTTAGGATTCCCAGCGCTGGGCGGCTCTCACGCCGGCCCCTTGGGCAAGGTAACAAAGCCCCTTTCTCCGGCCGGCCTCTTGTGTGCGGCGTTGTGCTCCATGGGAACCGCCGCCGGCGTGCTGGCCACTCAGGTTGCCTGGCGATGAGGGGCCTGAGGGGCCCCCCACATCCCTGACTGACAGCCCCTGTGGGGCACTATCCCTGAGCCGGGTTCCCCAGAGCTCTGCCTCCCTATGGGTGACCTTGGACAGTGTCCATTTCCTTGTGCGCTGCCACCAGCTCTCATCTTAGTCTCTTGGGACTTTCTCCAGCAGAGGGGATGTGGTCAGGAGGTCTTGGGTGCCAGTCTCGGCTGTGCTGGGTGATCTTGGGGAAGACTGGAGGCCTCTCTGAGCTCAGTCTCTTCTCTGAAATTGGTGCTTCCGTAGGGTGTTGTTAGAAGACTGACAAAGCCTGGGGGCATAGGGGTGGGCCCACAGGTGCTCCGGGTTGGGGTTAGGAGGCTGTCACTCCATTTGGGGTCCCAAGGAGCCACTATTTCTTCCTCTCCAGCTCACCCCACCCAAGAGAGGCTGAACCTGCCTCTAGCCTCAGGCTGGCTCTTGCATCGCACTGTGGGGAGGGGTCCTTGAAACTGTCCCAGGAAAGGAACCTCCTTCCAGGAACCCCAGGGTGACTGAGACCCAGTCTGATGGGGGAGAGAGACTTTAAACTGAAGGTGGGCATCTAACCCATGGAATGGGGTGCCAGGGAGGGCTTCCTGGAGGAGGCACCATTTGCACCCAGCAGTTGGAAATGCCCGGAAGGAGCATTGTGGGCCTGGGGCCTGTGCAAAGGACATGCAGCAGTTGAGGGAAGGAGCAGTTGGCAGGGCCACGCTGCGGCCAGCCTTGAAGTCCAGGCTGAGGAGCTGGGCCTTTGGCCCACATGCTGCTCCCCGCCCCCTCCAGGGTGGCCAGGCTGCAGCCACTGCCACCAAGGCCGCCACAATGGTGGGGGGAGTGCTTGGCATCCTGTGTTTCTTTGAATCGCGGCTCCAGGAACAATGCCGCTTCCTGTGGTGTCCCCCCCGCCCGCCCGCCTCGGCCAGCCTGCGCCCTGCAGCCCCCGCTCTTCCTCCCCCAGCTTGTCGGGGAAGCAGGGGGCAGGGCTTGGGGTGCTGGTCTCTGCAAGGCAGGAGGCTGTCCAGGCCTCAGTTTCCCACGTTGTACAACTTGGGTAAAGGGGGCTCCCTCCAGGGCTGTTACAAGAGGAGAGGGGAGACTTTGCTCTGGGCACGTGGGCATGCCAGCCGCACCCGTTTCACAGAGCAGGCTGAGCTGGGGGCGGCCTGCGCCCTCTCCAGGCGGCTGTGTGCTGGGGAGACAGGAGACCCAGCCCTCGGCCCCGCCCTCCCGGGTGCCTGTCTCCTGGCCGCCTCCCGCAGCCTGGCAGGAACAAAGGTGACTGTAATCTCCGTCGCCCTGGGCTCCGTTTTTAGGGCACCAGCTAAGCGCGGGAGAGCGGGGGCCGGCCTCGCCTGAGCTCATTAAGAAGGCATCTTCCTTTTGGTCCCGCGGCGGCCGCGGTGCGTCTGCTCGGGCCGGCCTCGCGCCTCCCACGGCATTCCTGGGCTGATGTCGGGGCGCAGGCGGGGGGCTGCCTGCGAGTCTGTGCGTGTGGCCGCCTGGGGGTGTCTGCCGGCCTGTGTGGAGAAGGTGCAGAGTGAGCCCGCCACCCCCCCGGGCTTGGGCCCTCTTCTGGGGTCAGACAGGTGAGCAGCTGGAGCTGCCAGGGGAGGGTCTTCCCCGGGAAGAAACTGAGGCCCAGCGGGCTGTCCTGGCTCGGGGCGACCCCCGCCCGGCCCCTCGCTCAGCCATGCCAGGGTGTGCCGGGTGGCACGTGCTGGGCGGGCTGGGCGGGGGGGGGAGCATTCCTGCCCGTGTGCTGACGGGCCCAGGCGGGCGCCGGCAGCTCCTGGCCCTGCCCCACTGGCCCTGGCCTCTTCCGAGGAGGGATCCTGGCAGAGGTGGCCTGGTGCTGGGGCAGGTGGAGCCCGGATGTGGCCTTGGATGTGGCCTTGGGTAGGGCCGGCCGACCTGCCTGCCGGATTTCTTGCTGCTCAGTGGGAGGGTGTGAGCTGGGGGCCAGGGGTGTGAGAGGTCCCCCAGCCTGCTGACCACTGGCTACCCCGAAGAGCAGAAAGGCTGCTTGGGCTCAGAGAGGGGAACCTGTGGGCTGGCCGCGCCGCCCGGAGGGGACCAGGCAGTGCTGGTGGCCACAGCCCTGCCCGCAGGACCGGTTAACCAGGCCAGCTGTATGGTAATGGGCAGTTGGGCCACTCCCGATTAACTCGGCCTCGTTAAGGCCACCAGGACAAAGCCCGGCCCATGCCTGGTGATCCATCCTCTCTCCCAGCCCTTTGTCTGCCCCGGGCTTGGCAGCCACCCAGGAAAGGCCTTTGTTGCCCCTACTGATTGAGGCTTGGCTTCCCAAAGCCGGACCTCCTCCGCCTGTCCCCCAGCCGCCCCCCCCAGCCTCCGGGCTGGGCGCTGTGTCAATAAGGGTGTGTGCCCCACCAGGTGCACAGGGCAGTGGGGAGTGTGTTACCTGGGCGGGAGGCAGGGGGACCCACCTGGCTCGTGTTGGTGCAGCTGCCTGGGTGATCTTGGGCCCAGCTGTCAGGGACGAGGCTGAGGGAAGCAGGTGAGGCCCCAACCCCCTGAGGGTGAGTGAACACGGTAGACGGCTTCCTCCCAGTGCAGACTTGAACCCCACTCCGAGGCCAGGTTAGTGGACACCCCCAGCAGCGGTGGGCGGAGGGGGGATCAGGGCTGCCGCCAAGGCTCTGTTTCTCTTTCCAGACCTTCATCTTTACGGATGGGGAAGACGAGGTGCTGGCCAGACACACGGGTGAGTGTGGACGAGGAGGTGGCCTGGCCCCCTACCTCCTGCTGAGGTCACGGGGCTGGCAGGGCAGTTTACTCAGGGGTTTGCTCAACTCCCCGCCCCACCACTCCCCCAATTGTCATGCAAATGAGACCCTTTCAGCCCCAGGTCCCTTTGAGCCGCTAAGGCAGCAACAGGTGGCCTCGCTGGGAAAAAATCTGCCTGAATGGACAGGGTTGGAGTGGCCCCTGTGGAGGGGGCTGTGCTGGGGGTCCCCAGGCCTCACACCTGGGCTGGGGAGGCCCCTACTGTGTGAGCCCACCAGGCCACCCCCTTGTAGCCCCCCTCAGACCCACTCACGTCTGCCTTGGTCCACAGACAACGTGATCAACACCAACTGCTCAGCCGCCCACAGCCGCCAGGCGTTGTCCTGCAAGATGGCCGTGGAGTATGACCGCTTCATCGAGTCGGGGCGGAAGTGAGTGCCAGGCTTCAAGGGAGCCCTGACGTGCACATGTGCATGCACGCACACAGGCATGTGTGCATGCACGCACATGTGCACACATGCACGGGATTGCACACACACATGCACATGTACATGCACATACACCTTGCATGTGCACACATGCCATCACCTATAGCACACATGCCTGCATGTTCATACAAACACCCAGTTTTTCATATGAAACACACTGATATGCATAGGTGCACACTTGCACAAACACGCACATGCACCCACTCCTGCGGTCACATTCGTGCACACACTCCCGTGTGCACACACGTGCACATGTATGAAGTCCCACATGCACACACTGACATGGTTGCCCATGTGCACACTCGCGCATTTTCACATACAGACGTGCTTGTGCGTGCACCCTGGAACCTCCCCCCCGCCCACCCCCGACACCCTGGCTCGCCCGCAGGTGGTTCTGTCACGTGGACGATGACAACTACGTGAACGTGAGGGCTTTGCTGAGGCTGCTGGCCAGCTACCCTCACACACAGGATGTCTACCTGGGCAAGCCCAGCCTGGATCGGCCCATCCAGGCCACAGAGCGGGTCGGCGAGGGCGAGGTGGTGAGTGTTGCCTGGAAGCCTGCGGCTTTGCCGAGTGGGAGGGGCTGGCGACAGTGTCCTTGGCCTGGGGGGGGGCTGGCCGGGGGCGCAGCAGCAGCGTCTCACAGTGCGTGTTGTCCCCCTCCCCGCCCCCTGCCAGCGTCCCGTCCACTTCTGGTTTGCCACCGGGGGGGCCGGTTTCTGCATCAGCCGTGGGCTGGCCCTGAAGATGAGCCCTTGGGCCAGGTGAGTGCCCCCGGGACCCTCCGGCAGGGCTGGCTCAGCTCCGCCCCAGCACGTGTGCGTCCCAGCCTCCATGGGCAGGACCCTGCCCCGTACCCAGAGCCCTTGAGTGACTCCCAGAGGGGAGGAGAGGGCACCTGGGTCTGCTCCCGGAAGGGGCTCGCACCTCCATCTGGCCGTCTGCCTGCTCGGCTCACCTCCCCCCGCCCTCGGCAGTGGGGGCCACTTCCTGAGCACGGCCGAGCGTATCCGTCTGCCGGACGACTGCACTGTCGGCTACATCGTGGAGGCCCTGCTGGGCGTGCCCCTCACCCGCAGCGGCCTCTTCCACTCCCACCTGGAGAACCTGCAACAGGTGTCTGCCGCGGAGCTCCACGAGCAGGTGGGCCTGTCCCCCAGGCGGCAGGACTCAGCCGGGCCCCGGCGGGGGTTGTGGGCAGCACGTCTGGGACAGAGCCACTCGGGGGGCTAGGAAGGGCAGGAGAGGGCCCCTGGCCGGCTGCTGTGCCGTCACCCAGACCCTGCCACCCGGCGGGCCGTCTGCATTGGCTTGTCTGCCCTTCCCGTCCTGCATCTCGGGCACGGCATGCCTCCTGGGTGCAGCGGGGTCCTCCCTGCTTTCACGGGAACTCTGTGCCTCTCCGTGGCTCCACTCCCAGCCCAGCCACAGTCCACACTTTGGACTTTCTTCACAGATGCTGCCAAGCAGGTGGGCGCGGCCCGGGCAACATGGAGACTCGGGGGGGGGGGGGGGTGGAGGGCAGGGCAGGGCCGTTGGCTCCCTGGGGCCCCATGGCCCGCCTGGAGCATGGCCCTGGGACGCCGGCAGAGTCGGCGCCTGCCGGGAATGTGACCAAGGTCTCCTGTCCTTTCTGCTCCCGTCCCCTCAGGTGACACTGAGCTACGGCATGTTTGAGAACAAGCGGAATGCCATCCACATGAAGGGGGCCTTCTCGGTGGAGGCAGACCCATCCAGGTACGGAACCAGGGCTGGCGGACGGGAAGCTGGGTGTCTCTAGAGAGGTGCCCCTGTGAGCCCACCCCACACAGACCAGCCTCACTTCCTTCACAGGTTCCGTTCCATCCACTGCCACCTGTACCCGGACACACCCTGGTGTCCCCACCCCGCCGCCTTCTAGCAGCCGTGGCCAAGACCCCGTCCCCATGCACCCCTGGTATCCAAAGGGCTTGGGGACCCCTGTCGCATTGCCCTGGCCGCGGCATTCGAGGCTCCCCCGGGCTGTGCTCACACGTGTGCGTGTTGTGTGTCCATCTGTGTAGCAGTCTGCTGGCCAGTTCTGCTCCACGGAGGAGCCAGCGGAGGTACCCACATGGCTGCCTTGCACGCATCTGCCGCCTGCAGGCCCCGGCCAGGAGGTTGTGTGTGTCACGGTTACCCGGAGGGTAGCAGTTGTTTCTTCTCATTGCTCTGCAGAGTGGGGCCAAGAGCCTCCTGCAGGTGCCTCTCTCTTCCTGCTCAGCGCCAGGACCCTGGCCCCTGCCTGGGAGCCGCCGTGGCAGCCGAGCCAGGCTCGGGTCAGGGAGGCTGGTTTGGGGAGGAGTGGCCCGAGCCGTCCTCCCCTGAGCTCCGGCCTGGGTCCTGCGGCTCAGAAGGGCAGCCATGCCCCAGTTCCTGGCCTGAGAGGCCCCAGCGGCCACCTGGCTGGGGGGCTCCCCTCTGTCTCCCCCGGGGAGCCGTTAATCTTCTCTCCCAAGTAGAGAAGTGTCGCCCACAGTGGGTGTGTCTGTAAATACTCTGACAGTATTTTTTACTGTGTTGGATTTTGAAAGGGGGTGGGTAACGGGGGGTGTTCCCAGGTTTTTTGGGGAGGGGGTGTGTTATTTTATATTTTCTGTGGATCAGAAAAGGCAGAAAGCAAACCTTGGGTCATGCTCTTTATTTCTAAAGCTGAGATGGGCGCGTCTCAGCCTCCCCTGTATTTATATGTTCCAGTATCTGCAGTGCTCCTGCCCTCACCCCACTGTCTCTTCCAGTCCCCCTCCTGTGGCTCACCTAGCTTGTGGGGGGCTTTTTCTTCTCTTTTTACAAAGTCATAGCTTGGGGCTCTACAAGAAAGGAAAGTTCTCAGGGAATTGACATGGTGTCGCCACGGGGACGTCTTTTGCGTTGAATAAAGTGCCCTTGGCAACTTCCGGGGTCCTGGTCTTGGCTGGAGGTGGGGTGTGAGTGGCAGACCCAGAGGTGTCTGGGGGGGCTGGGAGCTAAGGCCTCACGGGGTGAAGACCCACCTTGTCTGCACCCACGTTGGGAAGGGTGGCAGACACCTTCCAAAGGAGCTGTGTTGAAACAAAGCTTGGGATCAGTTAGAAATCAAGTCGCTGCCCAGTGGGCCCCGAGAACTGCGCCCCACAGGGTTTTCAATGACTGTTTTCGGGAGAAGTCTGCCAGGCCTGCTGCCGTGCACCTGGGCGGCTCCAACCTCTGACCCGTCGGTCAGCAGCAGGGTCTATGAACTGTTGGCACCACCCAGGGGTTCCTGGGATCAAAATATTCGCTGTTTTGCCTGAGAGGGCGTGGCCAGCCCCGAGCGCCCCTGGGCAGTGACCACGGGGGTCTATGGTGGGTGGGTACTTTGCTTCCTTTAGCATTTGGGGGCTGCTGGGAGCCATCCTGGCCCAGGGATGGCTGCTGGTGGATCCACTGTGGGCCTCCTGCCTCAAAGGGCGTGACCCTGCGGGTCTGGCCTGGGGCCTCAGTGCCATTGACATAGGGATACTGAGGCTTGGATTGGTGATGGCCAAGGCTAGGCAGCCGGGCTGGCGGGCCGGTGAGGGGGTGCCAGCATCCCTCATGACACAAGGCCTGACCCCTGGGCTTCATCTCCTTGTCTGTGAAGGACACAGTGGCCCTGACCTCACCGTGAGGGTGGGAGCCGTCTGAGGGTGGGCTCCGTAAAGGACACAGTGGCCCTGACCTCGCTGTGAGGGTGGGAGCCGTCTGAGGGTGGGCAGCGCCCAGGTGGCCACCGTGTGAGCCGCCCGGCCCTTAGCCCTGGTGGCAGGTCCTGGCCTTAAGCCACCTTGTGTCGTGTCTTCCGAAAATAAAGCCTTGGAGGCAGGAGGGGTGGGGGCAGGGCCGCTGCGGCCTCCGGCTGGGGAGTCCCCCCTGCTCACCCTTCCTGGCAGCGCAGGGCAGCCCTCGCTTCCTCTCGAGCTGTTTGCTCAGTCAGAAGGCTCTTACTCAAACCGGGCCCCAGCAGCCCCATCAGGCTGGCCCTGCCCTGGCTCCGGGGGGAATTTTGGTGACGGAAACACACCGCTCCCCCCATACGATTCATGAGATCGGGTACAGTCGGCTTGTGCCACCTTTCTTGAGATCTTCTCTGAAGTTTTCACTGCTGTTAACACACACTCAGTGCCCCTCTTCTGGTTCCCTAGTGCCGCTCTAACAGGAATATACCACCAATGGGACGGCCTTAACAAACAGGAGTTTATTCTTACAATTTGGAGGCTTTAAGCCCAAGTCAAAGTGTCAGGCTCTAGGGGCTGGGTAAAAGCCCCTCAACCTTGGGGTCCAGCTCTGCCTCCTGCTCCTGGCCCACTGGAGCTAGAGGCGTTTCTTCACTCAGACAGCTGCTGGCTGCTGAGGCTGAGAAGCCCCAAGGTTGACAAGCAAAAAGGCACAGTCCTGATGTTACCAAACCATATGGAAGGCCATTAACTTAAGTCCATTCTAAATCCCAAGGTCAGCAGAGTATAGCAGGCTGCTGAACAACAACACGGCTACATGCAAGGTCCAAGCGTGCCATAGGCGAGAGACTATTCTCAAAACTTCTCCTTACATACAGGAAGCAGACCACATACCCAAAGGCAGCTTCTCAGCTGCTCCCAGTAGATTCCACCATGGAGCTGATTACCAGTCTCATCATGGGGAACACTACATCCAGCTGCCCAGCCACTCAGCCAGGCCCAGCCAAGCTGACACGCAAACATAACCACCACAGCCCCGAAGCTTCACATCTGACCTGCCAAGTGGCTGTTGTCGATGTCATCCCATGGGGAGACTTCATGGGAAGATCCTGAGGCTTAGGACAGGCATCTTTCCTAGTGAAGCTGAACTACGTGTGGTTGAAAGATGACTGGGGGATAAGGTTTAAGCTTTAAAGATCATCTCAGAGCACGGGGAGGAAGTGGGAAGAGAGCTGTTACCTTGTGGGGACTGCAATCAATGTCGGGAATCAGAGTATGTATCAGCTGGCGAATGGAAAACCAGTTGGCTCTCTAAACCTTTACCCAGATCACAATTAAAAAAAAAACAATGTGGTGGTTCATCCAGCCTCAATGACTCCAGAGAATCTGGCTTCCATGATGTTTTGAAGTTCTGTTTCACATTCTACCCCCCTTTTGATCAGGATTCTTCCATAGAGCCTTTGATCAAAATGTCCAGTTATGGTAGCCCCGCTTGCCGCCCACTGTGGGCTCCGGGCCACAGACTCCCCCATTTTAGAGGAGTAAGTCTTTTACCTCCGTGCCTAGCCGCCCCCCACTCTGCTCCTAGCTCGGTGTGGTCAACACATCAGAAAGCGGAGCAGTTGAAAAGTGCCCCCTCTACTGGTGTGATGTCCATATGTCCCAGCCCCTGGCCTGCTGGGACAATGCCAGCCTTGCCCTGTCCCACACAGGCACACACACTCTACTCCCCGGGGCCTCGTGGGGGGCCAGAGGAGCCCCTTTCCCCACTGCCTGGCTGGGGACCACCCTAGCAAGACCTGGCCCCACTGTGGCCTTGGACAAGCCTTAGGCAGCTGGGCAGAGCTCCCCAGGGCCTCAAGCCGGGCCTGGGTGTGGCAGTGTCCCCCCCTCCTGGCCAGCCCTCTCATCATGGCCCTTAGCCACGCTTTGCAAGATGAGGGGACCAATCCCAGAGGTCAGGTTTCATGTCTGAAGCAAATGGTGGTTGGGACTGACAGGGCCTCGGCCCATCTGAGGGTCCCCGGGGCTCAGTGGCCTCCCTCGGCCAGGCCTGGATGGGCCACGCTGTCACCAGGATGTCAGGCCTATCTGATGACGGGAAGGTGAAACTGAGGAGGGGAAGTTCAGGACACCAGCCCTGAGCGTGGCAGGGGCAGAGGGACTTCCTGCCGCTGCTGAGTCAGAGGGCATGGGGGGTGTGGGGGGGTGAGGCTACTTCCTGCAGGAGGCTGTGCAGGCTGGCAGGGCTTAGCCAGGCTGTGCCCAGCACAGGCAAGGAGAGCAGCGGGAGGTATGGCCTAGGAGAGGGGCCCTGAGCCACGGGGTAAGGCGTGTCGGGCCCGCCTGGGGTGTCCGGGGCAGTGCAGAGCACAGCAGGACCTTGTTGTCTTGCAGAGGGGAAGCTGAGGTTCCTGCAGCCTCAGAAGGGGAAGTGCAGCCCACAGGCTGCGTGCCCCCATCCCTGCCCACAGGGCTGAGGAAGGGGCCCAGGCGGGGAGGCTTCGTGTCTCCCCAAGGCACGCCCTGTGCCAGGCGTGTCCACCCGGTTGGGCATGGCCTGTTGGCAGGATCTTGGCTGGCCCAGCCAGACATCACCATCATCTGTGGGGCTCTCAAAAATAAATTGCTAGGTCTGCTGGGAGCTCAGGGAGGGTGGCAGTGCCTCCCCACAACCCTGGGAGCAGGTCAGAGCAGAGGCAGTTATGGTAGACTCCCTGGAGGAGGAGCCATGCGTGTGCGCGCGTGCGTGCACACACACACACACAGACACACACGCAGCCTCATGGGAGCTGGAAGCTTTGTAAAGTTGGAGTGGGGGGAGGGGGGCATTCCAGCCTCTGAGGCTATGACCCTTCTTGCTCCTGGCCCAGCCACCAGCAGGCAACCGGCTTTTCTACAAGGCTGCTGCTAGGTGCCAGAAGCCAGTCCTGCCTTCCCAGGGTTGGAGGGGAGGAATGGGGTGTGTGTCAGGCTGCCCAAGGCCATGTCCCCACCAGAGCGCCACCCTTGTCACATTTCCTTCTGCTGACCTTACCCCCCCCAACCTGGTTGGACACAGAAGCCGCTTGATACATCCTTCAGGGCACGCTTGGGCCTGGGGGTGCTCCCTCTCAGTCCCTGTCAGTTGCCCAGATAGTTTTACCATGGTGAGTTTGGGGGATCCCCCCATGCACCCCACAGCCCCTTGCCTGGTCTCCAGACCTGAGCCCCAGCACGTACCGTTTGTGATAGTCCTTGGACGCCACCTGGTGGTGAAATCTAGCAGTGTCCCTCCCATCCCTGAACGCCCCTTTCCCAAGACCCTCCCCTGGATCTGGGGGTGCAGCTTGTTGTTGTTGTTAGGTGCTGTCCAGTTGGACCTGACTCATAGCGACCCCTCCTTGGGTTTCCGAGGCCGTATCCCTATGGAAGTAGATTGCCCAACCTTCCTTCTGAGGAGTGGCTGGTGGGTTTGAACTGCCAGCCTTCTGGTTAGCAGTCGAAAGCCTTAGGCATTACGCTACCAGAGCTCCTGGGGTACAGCTTACTATCCCTTAAAAGTTCACAGCACAAATTTAGTAAAGATTTACTGCCTTGGAAACCCAAGGGGGCCGTTATGAGTTGGGATCCACTCGACGGCAGTGAGTTTGAGGTTTCTTTGACTCATATGGACGGGTACCAGCCGCAGCAGCGGTCACAGTCGAGTGGACCTGGCTCTTGATATGTGTCCCGCAGGACTGGCTCCACAGGGTTTCCGCGGTTGATTTTCAGAGGCAGAGCGTCGGGCCTCTCTTCCCAGGCACACGGGGTGGGCTCCCACCCTGAGCTTCAGGTGAGCACGGTTTGCTGCCCCGGGGAGTCCTGGGCTCCTGCAGGGTGTGTCGTGTGAAGAGTTCAGGCCGAGGCTGGCAGCCCCCACGCGCCTCCCCCATGGGCCCGTCCCAGGGCGTCTTTTCATGGTCCATTCCCCACCTTGTCTCTGAGGGGCCAGCCGGGTCATCTGGAACGTGTTGGGAACGCTGTGTGTTGTCTTCAGACCTGCTGCTGTGGGAACAGGTGGGGCCTGGAACCCAAGTCAGTCCTCCTGGGACCCCAGGACCCCTGCTGGCACATCTCACACACTCCTCCCTCAGAAATGCCCCCCACCACTGCCCCTTCGGAGGAGACCTGGTGGCACAGCAGTTAAGCACTCAGCTCCTGACTGAAAGGTCAGCAGTTCGAACCCATCAGCTGCTCAGCAGGAGAAAGATGGGGCAGTCTCTGCTTCTGTAAGATGACAGCCTTGGAGACCCTGTGGGCAGTTCCACTCTGTCCTCTAGGGGCGCTGTGGGTCGGAATGGACTCCACGGCAGTGGGTGTGGTTTGGGCTTTGCTTCTGTGAAGACTGACAGCCTTGGAGACCCTGTGGGCAGTTCCACTCTGTCC
>NW_006921593.1:14908421-14938452 GCF_000298275.1 Orycteropus afer afer | reverse complement strand
GTTTGGGCTTTGCTTCAGTGAAGACTGACAGCCTTGGAGACCCTGTGGGCAGTTCCACTCTGTCCTCTAGGGGCGCTGTGGGTCAGAATGGACTCCAGGGCAGTGGGTGTGGTTTGGTTTGGCTCCTTCCAGACCATTCCGTTCCCTCCCTCCTAACTCCCCACAGCCCCTTGGTTGGTGGAGACATGGCCCCCTGCAGTCATTCCTGGAGACTTGTGACCCTGGATGAGCCCGGACCTGGCCTCCTCTCCTATGTCCCCACCCATGGTCATGCTCAGACCTGCCTCATGCCTACAGTGCCCCATCACGGCTCCACGAATGGCCTCCTGCCTCTGCCCTGGCTACCGGCTCCCTCCTTCCAGTAGTGACTCCAGCCCTACCCCTGGACCTCTGAGCCAGGCGCCTCTCCTCCTCACCCCTCCCTTCACACCCTCGCACCTTCTCTAGTACACTGCCTTGGCTCACCTGTAATCTGTTCACACCCACCCACCTGCTCTGCACCCACACCTGGGGGGAGGATGCCATGGAAAGTGCCGGATGGAGGCCAGTGCCCAAGGGAGCTGCCTCACGAACCCCGCTTTCATAGGGGTCGCCAGGGACAAGGCATTTCCACAGGGACCCACCACTGCTCAGACCAGCCCCTGCCCTGGCCAGGCCCCCTCTCTGACCTGGGAGCCAAAGGTGCCTGCCCACATGGTGCCTATGCACTCGAGGCCTCACAGTGCCTCAGACTGCAAAGTGGGGTCTCTGTGTCAGATGCCCCCATCCCTGTGGGAAGGGCCCAGCGGCTGTCCTGCCTGCCTGGCCCTCCCAGGACGCTCCTCCACACCTGCCACCCGCACCGCGGGCTGGTCGGCTCCCAGTCCTGGGCGCAGTGACAGGCCTCCGAGCTGAGGAGGAGCCGGCAGGCATGTGACCCTCTCCCCACGAACCTCCTGTCTCGGGCAGAGGCCAAACCACTCGGAAAAAGAGGCCCGTTTTTCAAAACTTGTTTATTTTAAAACATTAAATCCAAGCAGAATAAAAACCACAAAGATTACATCCACGGGGGGTTTAGTATTTGCCACACACACACACAAAAAACAATCTCAAGAAAAAAAAAAATCAAACCCCAAACCCAGTTAAAAAAAAAAACAAAACCAGGAACACAGCTATGGAACACAGCCGCGGCCCACAGAGGCTGGAGGGTGGGAGCAGAGATGGTTCGAGCCTCAGGTGCCGCTTACGATGGTGAAACGGGGATGAGATGCAGGGGAGAGGACCAACCAGAAGGCTCAGAAGTTTAACAAAATCATACATATTAATAATAACAAATGGGAAGTGGTACAAACACAACCATTATGGTTACACACAATGAAACGTCCATACGGGGGCCCCTGGGCCTCACCCTCCCAGCGGGGCCAGGGCCTGCCCCCCAGCCATCCCTCCTGGGGCAGGGACCGGTGGGAGAGCCTGGTGAGGAGGGCAGGGCCTGGGATCGGAGTTGCATAGTGAGATGTGGGGGTGGGGGTGCAAGGGGAACGGCTGGCAGCCCATCACTGCAAACCTGGAGACATCAGGCCTCCGGCCACGGGGTGGGCGCCGCACCTGCACCCCTGTCCGGGCCTGGGGGGCAGGGCCTCACAGCCACCCTCCCCTGGTCGGGGGCTCAGGGGCTCCTCTAAGTGGTGTAGGAAGGGAAGTGGGGTTGACACGGGGGGTGCCCTGCCCCATGTCCCCAGGTATGGAGAGGTGCCTGGACACTGTGGCTAGGACAGGGCACCCAGAAACAGGGTGAAGAACATGCCCACCGCCTCCACACACTGAGGCCGAGCCTGAACTCTGGGATTTCTCTTCTCCTTCTCCAGCCTCAGTGAGAAAAGGAAGACGGCGAGTCTCAGACACACAGGTATGCGGCGGTCAGGGTCTGAGCCGCCCACGGCCCCCACACTCTACGTACAGTCTGGTCAAGGCGGCCCCTTGTGCTTCTGGGCAGGGCGCCAGCTGTCCATATGACCCGGACCTCTGGGGCCAGGGGAGGTCTCCATGGCTGGCTCCCTGGCGGGGTCAAGCTTGGAGGACGGTCTGGGCAGTCAGCCTGGGCAGTGGCCTGAGGCCTGGCTTCCCTGGTCCGTGGGGCCCAGGAAGAGTTCAGTACAACAGGAGTGGCCACGCCTGGGGGGCCCAAAGGCAGGGCACCCCCGAGCCCACCCCACCTCAGGCAGAAGCTGCCTCGAGGGGGGTGCCAATGCGGCCCCCACTCCCTTTTACGGTCCCAGACACCAGCACAAAGAAAGGGGATCCTGGGGAAGGGGGGCTCAGCTGCAGAGGAGGGGCGGGGGTCCCACCATCACTGGCGGGGCCCCAGAGCTGGTCATTTCTGGAACGAGCAGTGCCCACTGCTCTGGGCAGAAGGCCTGTGTCTGCAAACCGTGGGCCTGACTCAGCCCTGCTGCCGAGTCTTGGCGTATAGACCAGAGCCAGCGCCGCGTCTTGCTGCCTGGGGGCACCCGGGCCAGGGTTGGTGCTGACGTGGGAAACCCAGCCAACAGCTTACACTAAAGCCAAAAGCACCGCTGGGAAGTTTGTTCCCACTTCACAGGTTGGGAGACTGAGGTCAGCAAGGCCCAGCTCAGTCATGCAGCCCGAGGGCCGTTGTCCCTGACGACCTGGGCCTCCCGAGGCGGCCCCTGCCTCGGGAAGGGTCTCCACCCTCCCAGTGTGCCCACAGAAGAGGGTCTCTGCCCTGACTCCCACCGGCTCCCCTGGCCTCTGCTCTGGTCAGGTCACAGGGCCCCTGGCCTGGGAGCCGGTCCGGCCAGCACCCGCTGTGCTGGGAGTGAGGTTAGTGGTTAGTACCAGGAGGAGCGGCCGGGCTGAGGGGCCATTCTGAGGAGGGTGCCCAGGCACACCGTGCCCATCGGTCCTGGAAGGGCATGGAACCAAGTGTGGGGGGGCGGGCGGCCCCTTCCCGAGGCTGGATAGACGCCCGCCTAGGAATGAAACATGGTTAGTGCAAAGAACAAGCCCACGAGGGTGGGGGGGCAGATTTGGCACCAAGAACAGCCAGGCTGCAGCCCTGGCAGCACAGGACGAGGGGCCAAGCAGTCAGGTCCACGGGAGGCTGCGGAAAGAGAGGGAGCGGCGCCACCCTGGAGGAGACTCTAGTGGCTGGCAGGGTCGGAGAGACAGAAGCAGGGAGAGACCGGGGAACGGGCGCAGGGAGGCTGTCGCCCGTCCTCACCGTGCTCACTGCCACCTGCCAGCATGTCTCCCAGGTGTGGTCGCACCCACACGCCGCCCCTGCCGAGCGGGCAGCAGCCGGGTGCAGGGGGCCTGGTGGAAGCCTGTGACTGGAAAGGATCTGGGAAGCATCAAGGGGCTGGGAGACGCCGGGAGAGGAAGGTGTGGCCGGAGGCAGTCAGGTCCGGGGTGTCCAGCGGGTACATGGGAGAGAGTGCAACTGCCAGGCGGGTGGGTACAAGGGGGTGTGCCAGGGGCAGAGCCCGGCACCAAGCCAGCTCACAGCCATCGCAGAGGGCGTGGAGGCAGGGCAGGCAGGTGACGCGGCAGGGTCACCGTGCGGAGTGTAGGGCTCAGCGCGTGCAGGCAACTCCCCACGACAGCCTGGCCTCTGCACCCTGTGGGAAGGAAGGTGGGGCTCCGGCCGGCGTGGCGTGCAGGGTCTGGCGGCGGCCCTCGGGTGAGGGTTGGCACGTGGGGGCGGTGCTGGTGGCACAGTCTAGTGCCCGCTGCCGCTGGAGTCGGGGCGTGGCTGGCTGGTGGCGAGGTATTTAGCCCTCATGCTGGAGGTGTACTGAGGGAAAGAGGGGCGGGGCGGGGGTCAGTGGGCGTGGCCGGGCAGCCCTCATGCTGGAGGTGTACGGAGGCAGAGGGGGCGGGGCGGGGGTCGGTGGGCGGGGCCGGGCAGCAGCAGCGCCTGCGCACTGCCTTCCGCTCCGTGGTCCCCTGGGAGGCAGGACACAGCAGCCTGGGCTGTGTTCCAGGGAAGGCCCTGCTCCCTCTCCTGCCAACCCCCTCCCTCCGTGCAGGCACAGCTGGCTGACCCCGAGGGCTGGGGCTGAGGTGCAGCTACCCCACAACCAGGTGGCCTGAGGTGTGGAGGCCTGGGTGGAGGAGTCATGTGAAAGGGAGGCCGGTCACGTGAGTGGGTCTGCAGTCGGTGTGTGCTAGTGTGTGTGCACATGAGTATGTGTGTGCATTTGTGCATGTGAGTGTGTGGGGCATGTATCTGCAGTCTGTGTACTGGTCCACGTGAGTGTGTGGGCACGATTGCATGTTTGTGTGCACATGTGTGCAGGGCATGTGATATTTGCAGTCTGTGCCAGTGTGTATGAGTGTGTGGACATGAGTGCATGTGTGCATGTGAGTATGCGGAGCATGTGAGCAGACCTGCAATCAATGTGTGCTGGTGTGTGTGCATGGGCATGAATGTGTGTGTGCACCTGAGTGTGCTGGCACGAGTGGGTCTGCAGTCAGTGTGCTGCTGTGTGAGCATGTGTGTACATGCGAGTGTGCAGGCACTGAGTGTGTCTGCAGTGTGTGCATGTGAGCGTGCAGGGCACATAAGTGGGTCTGTAGTCTGTGTGGTGGTGTGTATGTGTGTGTGCACATGAGTGTGCAGGCATGTGAGTGGGTCTGCAGTCAGTGTGCACTGGTGTGTGGGTGTGAGTGTGTGTGTGCAAGTGAGTCTGCAAGCATGCAAATGGGCCTGCAGTGTGTGCTGGCGCGCGTGTGTGTGCGTGCGTGCAAGTGTGCGAGCATGAGTGGGACTGCAGTCAGTGTGTGCTGCTGTGTGTGCGCGTGAGTGGGTGGGGCATGTGAGTGGGTCTGCAGTCTGTGTGCTAGTGTGTGCATGTGAGTGTGCAGGGCACATGAGTGAGTCTACAGTGTGTGCTAGTGTGTCTGTGAGTGCATGTGTGTGTGTGTGAATGGAGACACACACGGGGCAGGTGTGTGTGGAGGGTCCCACATGCCCGTCTGGAGGTGCCACAGGCCGAGACTCTGGCCGGGTTTCCAGCTGGCGAGAACCCTGTAGGAGCTCTGGGATGGGCTCTCTATGCTACAGCTCCCCCAGGGACCCAAGCAAGGTCCCCGGTTCCCAGATGCAGAGGGGAAATGCCCTCCACAGGCCCACGGGGGTTGCAGGCAGCCCCAGGGCAGCAGCAAAGGGGGTAGGACAGTGGCAGGCTACAGGGAAGCCAGGTCATCCAAGCAGAGGTGGCCGGCCATGCAGCCAGTCTGGGCATCCACGGTGGGGACAGCCACGAGAGGCCTGCGCACAGGTCCACACACCCCTGTCCACACACAGGGCTGGAGGGCTCCAAGCCGGCCCTGGGAGCCTTGAGGGCCGGATGCAGGAGCCACCCAGCAGAGGGCCTGAGTGTTGCCTGCTGGGCCCTGTTGGGTGGGCACAGCCAGGGTGAGGAGCAGGCTGTGATACGTGGAGGTGCAGCACAGTGGCAGGCCGTGCAGGGCAGGTGGGCCCAGGGGCGTTGGTACCTGTCACTGAGGGCGGCATGGCTACCACAGCGTTCGGGCACTGTCCGTGGGCTTAAACCGCCAGCCCAAGTGGCCACTAGAGTCCAGGGCGGCCAGATAGCGCTAGGAGGGTCCGCGGTGGGGAGGCAGGGGGAGAGAGGAGGAGAGGGCGCCTCAACGCCAGCAGGCCGGGAGGGAGTGGCCGGCCTCAGGGCCTGGGAAGTGACCGGAAGGAGAAGGACACACAGCAAGGTGGCTGCCACTGCAGCCCAGTGTTAAACAGGACGGCTTTGCTTCTGGGGTGTCCTCACAGGCCGCCCTCTACACACTCCTCCTTGGCACCGTCCCCCTCATGTGTTTCACCTGTGTGTCCCCCTGGAGGGCAGACAGGTGCCAGGCCAGGCCAAGGCAGCCTTGAGCCAGGGCTGTGTGGGCCTCAGGAAAGGAACCGGAGGGAGACAAGGAGAGCGGGGCTGGTGGCTAAACATGAGGGTGCACTCTGGGTAGTGCGGAGGCCGGAGGCAGCAGGGGAGAGACCTCAGGGACTGGCCACGGACCCCTGAACCGAGCCACAAGAGCAAGTCTGGGGGTTCATAGCCCCCCAGCTGTAGGATGGGTGCCCTGAGGTAATGAGGCTGGAGGGGGAGCCAGGTGAGCCCAGCCCAGGGCTCCTCGTGAGAGCAGAGCTTCACTGTGGGGGTCCCCAAGTCCCCGCTGTGGCACCCAGGAGCAGGTGCGGGGTGGCCGTCACTCCCATGCTGCAGAACCCATACCCCACCTCCCTGCCCCAAGACTTACTGAGGGCGGTGGGGACTCGCGTCCAATGAGTGGGGTGTTCTCACAGCGGGGGTTCTGGAAGTTGACGTTCTGGCTCCTGAGGGGTGGGGAGAGGCCAGGCTGAGTGACCCCAGTGGCCGCAGCAGTCCTGGCTCGGCCCCGCACTGACAGGTACCCGTTCCCAGCACTGACGTCAGCAGGGGCAGGTGTACCACGGCTTCCGTAGTGTGCCTCCTGGCCACCACTCTGCGTGGTGCTGACCAGCAGAGCCGGGGGGCCCCAAGAGCCCGGGACAGTGACGAAGGCTCTGTGTGCCTGCCCAGGCCCAGCCCCTCCTCGGCCACAGCCTCCTGGTGCCTTCGACACAGACACCCTGTCTGGCCCTCGTGCCCCATGATGGCCCTTCTACCCAGAGGGGTACCCGGGAGCAGGGGGCATTTAGCTGCCAGACTTCCGGCCCCCATGCCCTGTGCAGCCCCCCAGGGGGTACCCCTTCTCCTCCAGCTGCCCCACCCTGGGCCCCCAACGGAAGCAGCACCCCACTCCTCCTGCTCCTGAGGCCCCGCTCTGCCAGGCCCAGGCCCGAACCCTCTCTGTGCCCTGGGGGTACCGCGTGCCCAGCCTGCCCGGAGCACTCACATGTACTCGGTGACCGGCGCGTTGCTGACGGTGTGGGCCGTGGCTGGGATGCTGGTCTCGCTGCCATAGCTGCTACCACAGCTGTACAAGCTGGGCATGTGAACGCGGTATAGGCTGTCGGGCGCCTGCCGCGGCCCCGGAGCCGCCTCCTCCTCACCGTCCTCGTCTGGCCCTCTGCGGGAGGGAACCAGCACAGTCAGGCCCCCGGTGGGCCAGGCACGAGGCAGCCAGCCCCTGGCCGTCCTGGGTCCCAAGCCGGCTCTGTCCCACACCACTGGGGGACAGCGGGCCAGACCCTCAGCCCTCTGCTCCTCGTCGGCAGTGGGGGGTGGGGTGAACCCAAGTGCAGGACCTGAGCCTCCAGCCGGCTCCGCAGGTCAGCCCTGTCTGCACCTGGGAAGCATCGGCCTGGGCTCCATGCTCAGACACCCCAAGCACTCGGGTTGGGCGCCAGCACAAGGACTGGGGTGTCCTCTGCCCATCTTCCGCCGGATGCCCAGTGGTGAGGGCTCGCTAGGCCTGGATCTCACTCCACTTCTCTACTCTACCAGGTCTACCAGCCACCCTTGGGTCTGAGCTCTTATACAGAGGGGCTTCTCTAAGAGTTTAGGAGCTCTGGTGGCATAGTACCTAAGGCATTTGACTGCTAACCAGAACCCACCAGCCACTCCTCAGAAGGAAGGTTGGGCAATCTACTTCCACAGAGATACCACCTCGGAAACCCAAGGAGGGGTCGCTATGAGTCGGAACCAGCTCAATGGCAGTGAGTTTATTTTTCTTTGGTCTGTAAGAGTTTAGGAAACTGAGGTCCAGGGTGGTTTAATGACTTGACCACATCACACAGTGAGTGAGGGTAGGGCCAGCATTTGAATGCAGGTCGTCTGGTTCAGGCTTGGGCTCTTAAGACTACCCTACAGCTGCCATCTTTATCACCATCACCACCACCATAATCACCGCTGCCACCACCATCACTACTGTCAGTATAACCACCATCACTACCACATCACCATCACCACCATCACTACTGCCAACATGATCAGCATTGTCACAACCATCATCACCATCACAACCATCACCACCACTGCCATCACTACTGCCAGCATGACTCCCATCACTACCACCATCACCATCACCATCACCACCATCACTACTGCCAACATGACCAGGATTGTCACAACCATCATCACCACCATCACCACCATCACCATCACTCATGTCAGCATGACCACCATCACTACTGCCAACATGACAGCATCTTCACAACCATCATCACCACCATCACCAGCACTTCATTCACTACTGCCAGCATGACCACCATCACTGCCACCATCACCATCACCACCATCACTACTGCCAGCATGACCACCATCACTACCACCATCACCATCACCACCATCACTACCACCATCACCATATCACTACTGCCAACATGACCAGCATCTTCACAACCATCATCACCATCACAACCATCACCACCACTGCCATCACTCCTGCCAGCACAACCCCCATCACTACCACCATCACCACCATCACTACTGCCAACATGACCAGGATTGTCACAACCATCATCACCACCATCACCATCACAACCATCACCACCACTACCATCACTCCTGCCAGCACGACCCCCATCACTACCACCATCACTGCCATCACTACTGCCAACATGACCACCATCACAACCATACTACCATCACCATCACAACCATCACTACTGCCAGCATGACCAGCATTACTGCCAACATGACCACCACGATCACAGCCATCACCATCACCATGACCACCGTCACTACTGCCAACATACACAGCATCATCACAGCCGTCACCACCACCACCATCAGCACCATCACTTCTGCCAACATGACCAGCATCATCACTACTGCCAACAGGACACCACCGTCAAAACCATCACCACCATCACCACCATCGCTACTGACAACATGACCAGCATCATCACTACTGCCAACAGGACACCACCGTCAAAACCATCACCACCATCACCACCATCGCTACTGACAACATGACCACTACAACCTTTGTCATCAACAATGTCACCTCCAGCACCAGCACCATCACAACAGAACATAACAGAGTGGAAGAACAGACATAGGAAGCCATCTGAGCTGACACCTGACATTCGAGGAAGACATTGAGCTTGCCATTCAAGTTGGGCCCCCACGAAGCAACCACAACCCAAGTGGGAGGGCAGGTGGATGGGTCTGTGGTACGTGACATGGGGCCCAAGCTACGGAAGGGGCCTGGATAGAACTCGGACCTCCCCTGCAAAGTTCATCAAGAGCAGAGGGCAGAGGCTGGAGGTCAGGGCCATGTGAAGGGGTTGATCTCAACCACAGTGGCCCCATTTTCTGAACCAGGCAACCCCCATACCACTCAATCCAGGATTGGCTGGGGACACTGAGGCAGGGGCTGCCAGGCCCCACTGGAAAGATATGGACCAAGTCGTTATCTTGGCCACCCAGCTGGAGACCTTGACCACATGTGGACCACCCCAGCAGATGCTAAGTCCCGCAGCTCTACACGCTGCACCCTGGGTGAGGGCTCTACCCGCTGCACCCTGGGTGAGGGCACCTGCTTGGGAGGGGAGATGGACAAGACATCGTGGGTCTGGCCGGTCGGGGCCACAGAAGGGCGGGCGAGTCAGCCCTCAGGATGTGGGCACAGAGCCAGCCTTGGGAGACGGAGACCCCGGCCCTCGCCTTGGGACCCGGGCGGACCAGGCCTCACCTCTTGGGCTGCCAGGTGTGCGGGACGCTGCAGACGATGGAGCTGAGCATGAGGGCCGTGACGAAGGAGAAAAGGACCAGGTAGATAAGACCCTCGACGCCGTCGTAGCAGAAGCCGGTCAGGGCCTGCACGTAGTCCTGCACCGGCGGGGACAGGCAGCAAGGTGAGCCAGGCATGCGAGCTGCGTGGTGCCCAGTCGTCCCCCCGACAGCACCCCCAACATGGTGCCCGCTCTGGGGCCCCTCACCATGTGCACTCCCCCACCCTGCACGGCACCCAGTGCGGGCCCACTCACCAGGTGCAGACTGCGGCAGTCCACCAGGGCTGTGAGGTGCTGCAGGTTCACCTCCGTGCCATTCAGCACCTCCTGGACACGGAGCAGGGGGCCCTGGCGGCAGGCACACACCAAGTCAGCACCGGTCCAGAAGGTGCTGAGCCAGCCCCATCCCCTTGGAGCCCAGGTCTCCTCCACCCCATAACCCTGTAGGCTTGGTGTGCGCCCCATGGGCTGCTCTGGGGGAGAAGGGAGGCTGGGCTCACGGGTGCAAAGTCGCAGGGGCCACAGCCACCAGAAGGCAGGTTTCCTCAGCCAGAGCCCATGTGTCTGGTGACAGAACTGGGCGTGCTCTGAGAAATCCCACTTCAGGCGGAATTTCAAGACGAGGGGAGTTCCTCCCGGAGCTTTCATGAGGAAACGGCACTGAGACTGAGTGTGGTCAGCCCAGCCCTGTAGTGTGTGTGTGTGTGTGTGTGTGTGTGTCTACGTGTATATGGGTGTCTCTGTGACTATGTGTGCGTGTGTCTGTATTTAGTGTCTCTGTGTATCTGTATACATTGGAGTGTATCTGTGACTCTGTGAGTCTCTGTATGTGTGCGTCTCTCTGTGTGTATTTAGGTGTCTCTGTGACTCTGTGTGTCTCTGTATGTGTGCATCTCTCTGCGTCTCTGTGTGTGTATTTAGTGTCTCTGTGACTCTGTACATATTTGAGTGTCTCTGTGACTCTGCATCTCTCTGTATACGTCTCTGTGTGTGTATTTAGGTGTCTCTGTGTATCTGTATATATTTGAGTGTCTCTGTGACTGTGCGTCTCTGTGTGTGTGCATCTCTCTGTGTGCGTCTCTGTGTGTGTGTATATTTAGGCATCTCTGTGTGTCTGTGTAGGAGCTCTGGTGGCATCACGCCTAAGACATCTGACTGCTAACCAGAAGGCTGGAGGTTCAAACCCACCAGCCACTCCTCGGAAGGAAGGTTGGGCAATCTACTTCCGTAGAGATACCGCCTCGGAAACCCCAGGAGGGGTCACTATGAGTCAGATCTGACTCGACAGCCGTGAGTTGGTTGGTGTGTCTGTGACCCTGTGTGCGTGTCTACCTCTCTCTGTGTGTACTGAGGTCTCTCTGAGTCTGTGTGTTTCTGTATGTGCCGGTGTGTCTACATCTGTGTACGTGTAGGAGTCTAAGAATCTCAGCCTCCGTGAGTCGGCGTGACTGCGTCGATGGGAGTCCATGTGTCTGGATGGCTGAGTCTGTGTGTGCTTGTCTCCACGTCCATCTGTGTCCATGTTTGCCTGCGTGTGCATTCACAGACACCGTTCACCACACACGTGGAAAACTGAAGCAGGAAAACCCTGAGGGTGGATGTGCACCTCTAAGCTAGCTCTTCTTGTCTTGCATGGCCACCTGTCTTTTCCTGTCACATTTTCTAAGGCCCTCTGAGCTCCTGGCATGAATTTCAGGCTGATACACCCACCTGCCCACTTAACTGCACAGAAACATAACAGGACGCCCTCACGGTAACAGAAATAAGAGCCCCGGCGGCTTCAAGACGCACAAGGCCCTGCCCACAGGAACAAAGCCTCTGGGGGCGCAGCAAGGGGCCAGGTGGGGATCTCGTTCCGATCTGTTGCCACCTACCCCGTTTTTTAAATACAAAGAGTTTTGCGTTACTTTAAAATATAAAAAACAGAATTCTTTTTAAAAATCTACCAAGCGTTTCCATGGAAAAGGGAGCGGGGGACTGGGGGAGGGAGAGGTGCTCTGTGGGTGGAAAGGACTCAGAGAAAACGGGAACGGCCCCCACTGGGGAGCGGACCGTCCCC
Source organism: Orycteropus afer afer (assembly GCF_000298275.1). NCBI lineage: Eukaryota > Metazoa > Chordata > Mammalia > Tubulidentata > Orycteropodidae > Orycteropus > Orycteropus afer. The sequence continues at coordinate 14,926,711 of NW_006921593.1, read as the reverse complement.
ACTCGGTGCCCGGCCCGCCCCCGGCCGCGGTGCTCACCTTGGTGGCAGGGGACTCCCGTGGGACCGTTTTCAGAAGCTCGGCCACCATGTCTTGCATCTCCACCAGCGCCTTGTGGCTGCCGGACAGCTTCTGCTCACAGAGGCCAATGACAGGGCAGCCCGATCCCTCCCGCGGACCCACAAGACATGAGGCAGGCCAAGGATGGTAGCCCAGGGGCTCTGGCCAGCCAGCAAAGCACCCAGGTGGTGACAGCCGAGAGCTACCAGGGAGGGCTGGCCATGCCAGGAGGAGAGGTGGCCCTGGGCGCACTGCCCTATGGCAGCTGGCAGCCAGCCTACAGGACGCCTCACGCTCAATGTCCCAGGCGCCCACACCCCTGCTGCGGTTCAACAGTTCACTACGCCCTCTCCTGAATCTACACCACCTCTAAGGAGGACAGTCTTGCAGACCCCAAGAATGACACAGTTAACAGTAAAATGACACGGAAGGACAGGGCAGTCTACTTCCGTAAAGATTCACCACCTCGGAAACCCGGTGGGGGTCACTATGAGTCAGAATGACGCCACAGCAATGCGTTTGGTTTTTCAGTTGGTATCCCTAGCTGGACCTGCCCGATGCCTTCTGACTCAACCACCGATGAGTTCAGACAGTTCATCTGCAAAGCCCACCCCAGGGAATCCTCCACATGCTAGGGAGCTCCCCCCATACCTGTCAGACAGAGCTGTCCAGGGCAGGTAAGCCAAGGATGAAAGGCCCCAGGCCACCCCAAAAGGCTGGCACCCAGGGCAGGTAACCCAAGGGGCAGGTGGTGACCTGAACCTGGTTCTGCCTGGCCTGCTACCCTGTCGTGGCTCCCAGGGTCTGTGGTGTGAGAGCCCTCCCCCAAGCCCTGCCCTCCTAGGGCAGGGACAAGCATTGAGGGGGAGGCAGGAGCAGCCCCTGAGTCTCACCTGCTGGAAAGGGTTGGCGGCACGGGGGGAGCAGGCCAGGTAATACTGCAGGATGTCTGCGGAGAGAGGCAAGGGCTGCTGAGCGAGGGTGGCCGCCCGTGGGGTGGCCTGGATGAGCGTGCCTGCGTGTGCGCACATGGGCGGGCCTGTGTGTGCGCAGGGGAGGCCCCGGGCCACCCTCTTCCACCAAGCCGTAGATGTACACGGGCTGTACGTGACCCATTCCAGGGGCCCAGCTGCATCTTCCCTTTGCTCTGGGGCAGCGGACAGCAGGGGTCTGGGGTGGGGTCAGAACCCACCTTGGCCAAGATACCGCCTTCCAAACCACACTCTCAGGTCTCTCGGGGTCCCAGGGGCCCCCAGGAGGTGAGGCCAGGAGGCTGCAGCCCAAGGCCCAGGGCTCAGGTGAGCAATCTGTCTCCCCATGCCAACGCTTAAAGGTGGGGGGTTTACTCACAGTTCTCACTTCTCAGCTTCTCTGGGAAGACATGGAGACCCTGACCACTCTACGCCCCTCAATCGCCAGTCTACTATCCTGTGGACGTAGGGCTTTCCCTTCACCAGGACACCCAGCTCGGACATTCCAGGGGCCTCTGGAGGCCTGGCACTGGGGGTGGGGCGGGACCCAGCACCTAGCTGCAGAGCCCCCTGGCAGGAACGGAAGGGCAGCTACAACACGAGCGCAGACGGTGGTGCGGGCAGCCCAGCGCTCCTCATAGTGGCCTTGCCCATGAGCCGGGAGCCCCACACACCTGTCCCAAGCCTCCACCCACCTCCTGCACACTCCCCACCCGGGGCTCCCCCCACTCCGGGGACCCCCGGCCGCCTGCTCCCAGCCCTGCCACTGCCCCACACTCACCCCCACTGAGCACTGAGTGCTCCTCCACCATCTTGGTCACAAAGGTGTCAGGGTCCACGCAGAAGTCACTGGAGCCCTGGGGGGCCGGGTGACGAAGACAGGGTGACCCAGAGGTCTGTGGGGGAACACACCCTCCCTGCCCTCCGCTCTCAGGAAGAGCCTAACGCCCAGTGTATAGGAGTGTATAGGAGAGGGATAAGGGGAGGAGGCTGCCATGGCTCAGGAGGGTGGAGTGGTAACATGAGGGGTAGGGACTTGTCCCCACCCCTCTTGGGACCTAAGAGAAAATGGGAGGGGAGAGGAGTGGGGCTCCCCTTGCCCCTCCCCTATACCCAGCTCCCTGCCACTCACCACAGACACGGCCAGCTCCAAGCCCAGGGCAGCCCAGCTGATGACAAGGGCCAGCACCCCCAGCAGGCAGACCCTTGGGACAGAGAACGTCATCAGCACCCCAGGACAGGACCATGCCATCGCAGGCTGCAGGGCTGGGTGGCTGGGGCCTAGGGTACAGCTGGGGTCCGGCCTTGGGACCCAATGAGCTCGGAGCTACTGTCCTATATGTCCCCAGCCCCACTGCCCAAGGTCCTTCTCAGCAGACGGTTGGCTGCCCAGCTTTCACTGTTCCAGAGAGTGGGCTTCAGGCAGATGAGACCGGGTCCCACCCGGCCCCTCACCCTGCACCTGCCTGACCACGTGCTGCATCTCCTCCGGGCCCCTCCTATACACACCCACCTTAGGGCTGCACGCCCTGCCTCCTGTGTGCGCTCTCCACCCACCCCCACCCCTGCAGGTGCTCAGGTGCCCACCGACCCTGCCCTCCGGGCCTCAGGCACACGCTGTTTGTCTGCGTGCCTTTGGGAGGGCCAGAAGGGCGGCGCCTGCTCGTATCCGCCCTTCTCCCTCAGCACCTGGCCCAGGTGGACTAGGACAGTGCAGTCCAAATGCGCAATACAATGGCAGGCTGGCTGCCACCCTCTGTACCTCCCAGATGAGGAAACGGGGGTCCCTGCCCAAGGCCACCAGCTGGGAGGGTGGCAGAGCCAAGGCCAGATGTGGTCTCCCGGGTTCCCACCCTCCTTCTGCTCCTCTGCCCTCAACGACCTGGGGGAGGACCGGGCACAGGAAACAAGGACGGGCTGAGACCCCGGCCTGACACCCCGGCCACAGGCCCCCCCTCTGAGGGCACGGGAGGGGTCTTGCAGGAGGGTCTCATCCACAGAAAGTCTCACCTGGGGCAGCCCAGCGTCCAGGGTCTGGCTGAGTCCTGCCGCAGACCCCATGGCTGCGGCACGACCGGGACATTCCCCTCCCCCGCTGACTCACCCGACCAGCGTGCCCTTAGAGCTTCGGATGAGCCCGACCAGCACCAGGAGACAGATGATGACGTCAAGCAGGAGCAGGCCTAGGTAGCCCAGCCACCTGCAGGGACACAGCAGGGTGTGGGTAAAGCCGGGGGAGACCTAGGCAGGGCCAGGCCTGTGGCAGAGCCAGGCAGACAGGCGACAGCCAGGAGGGACACTGCGGCTGGGCAGACAGGCTGTAGCTAAGAGGGACCCCAGGCAGTTCTGGGAGGTGGGGGCGGGATCTGTGCTGGGAAAAGATGTCAGAGCACAGGGCCACCCTTTTCCGTGTCCCGCGCCCTCCTGACGCCCAAGCTCTCAGGAACCAGCTGCCCACGGGAGTACCCGCAGCCAGGCTCGGTGGGAACAGTGCCCACCTGTACCAGTCGTAGAGGTCCACGAGCTCGGCCAGCCCCTCCAGAGACACGGCTGGGTTCCTCCAGAAGGGGATGGTGGCCATGTAACCCAGCAGTGTCCTGAGCAGGCCCTGCAGCCGCTGCACTGCCCGCAGGGGCTCCTGCCGCCCGGCCAGCTGCCGCTCCAGGCTCTGCAGGTTGGGCTCTGCTGTCCGGTTCAGGGCCGCAGCAGTGTCCCACACCTGTGGGACGCGGGAGGTGGGCGTGACGGGCCAGGGGGCAGCCCCCAGGGCTCCCACGCCCCGCCTGCTGGGCACACCCTTGGGTACACTGGGGGCGTACATGGGGACCCAGGGGCAGGAAAGGCCGCCACTCACGCGGTCCTGGACCCCGGCTACTGTGCGGTTGGCGTGGCGCAGAGAGTAGGTGACCCGGTGGATGCCGTCGCTGGTCTCCCCGTTGCCATAGAACCCCACGGCAATGCCGGCGCTGGCATGGGAGGACGGGTGAGGGTCAGGCATAGCCGGCGCCCAGCCTGTCCGCCTAGGGGCCCCAGAAGGCCGTGGAGAGGTGGGGAGCCTACAGGAGTTCCCGGGAGGCCTGCCCAGATGGGGAACACCGACTACCTAGAGCGGAAGCAGGGTTAGAGACCCCTAGCCTGACTCGCTGTGTGCCCCAGGTTCAGGCACCGCCTGCTCCCGACGGACAGACCCAATGATCTCAGGCCTTAAGAGTTTCCAGGGCCGGTCAGCCTGAATCAGGGGCGACGGGATCTGAGTGGGTGCGCAGGAGGTCCCGGGATTCCCACGGGGCGGGACGGCCCCACAGCGCTCCCACCCGGGTCCCGCCGCGGGCTCCACCCACCCAGGCCCCGCCCCACGGCCTCTCCCACCCACCCAGGCCCCGCCCCCACAGCATCTCCCACCCAGGCCCCGCCCCCACAGCATCTCCCACCCAGGCCCCGCCCCTAGGTCACCTGCACACCAGCGTGGCGATGATGACGCACCACGCGGTGCAGCAGCAGTCGGCGTCCAGGTGCTCGTCGCTCTTGCGCCGCCGGCAGCACAGCCAGAAGGAGTAGCCGAGCAGGAAGAGGAGGTCCAGGGCGAGGCAGGCCAGCGCGGCCGCCCCCAGCAGCAGCAGCGCCTGCGGGCCAGGAGCCATGTTGGAGCCAGGGTCCGCCTCCGAGGGGCGTCCGTCCACCGCAGCCCCAGCCGGCCTGCCCCTCACATCCAGGGCAGGAACGGAGACCCCAACACCTAGGTGTCTTGTCTGAGGCCACCCGGTAGTTGGCCCCAGACCCAGCATTAGGACATCAGGATTCTGATGTCAAGGCGTGGGGGCCCCTCTCCGACCCACCCAGGCCCGGATCGCCTTGTCGGGCGGTGGGGGGACCTGGAACAAGGCCCGAGCCCAGCACCCCCAAGAGCGTGGGAAGTCATCACCCGAACGGAACACTCGGACCCCAGCCTCATTACTGAGGGACCACGCGGTCAAGGAGTCCCTTGATCTGCCGGAGCCTCAGTCTCTCTTCTGTGAAAAGCGGACAGTGCTGCCCCCTGGGGGTGGGCTCGGATTCCTAGCAGTCGTCCCAGCAGCGGGGCCCGGGCAGGAGTCCCCTGCCTACTGGGGGGGTCTGTGTCCTCACCAGCCCCCCTAGCAGAAGCGGCCTGGACCAGCCCAGGCACGGGATGAGGTAGGGCGTGGGGGTAACTGCAGAGCCTGCTGGGGGCTGCGTGGCACGAGCCCTGCCTCACGGACAGTGCAAGCCCGGCAGGTGCAGGGGTGTGGCAGGCATGTCTGGAGGGCTGTTTCCACCCTAGAGGACACCAAATTCCTGACCGGCCAGTCTGGGTGCTCTCTGAAGAGCTGCGTCAGGTCTAGGGGGCTCCCCTAGTGGGGCCGTGCTGACTGGATGAAGGGGAGGCTGTCCCCCATTACAGTCTCCACAGGAGATCAGACAGGGAGGGAGCTGGGGCCCCTGCACCTGTGAGGTCAGTGTTCCCGTGGACACCCCCCCCAGGCTTAGCCCTGGGAACGGCCCAGCACTGCACCACACACCGCGCCCTGTGCCAGGCGCTTCCACCAACCCCTAGCTTCAGAGGACAAATTGGGGGAGACCCCTCTACCCTGTGGCCCTGAGTTCCAACACGGCCCCTTCCTGTCGCGTGGCCTTGCCCCCATGGGGGCCCCTTAAATTCCAGCACCTGACTGCTGGCCGGGATAGGGTGCAGCCACTGGTGCCCGCGGACTGCCCACGCGCCTGCAGCACTCCATCAGGGAACACCACCCACGGGGGCCCCCTCTGGGGCCTCTGCCGGCTCCCCCCACCCCCAGCTCCACCTCCCCACTCCCTGTGGGACCCGGGCTCAGCCTCCACCAGCAGCTGGTGCCCAGCCGGCTGTCTCCCAGGTGATGGTTGCCAGGCTGCGGGAGGTGCTCCCTGCCCTCCCAGGAGGCCTCACCAGCAAGGTCAATAGGCACAGTGGGGGCCCCGGGGTGCTCCCCCTGCAGGGCAGTGTGGGGAACCTCGGCACAGACAGGGCCCACCTCGATGCTGTCTCTGCCCCCAAGTGCTGTCCCCCACCAGCAGTCCTGGCTCATTGTCCATCCTCTGCACCCAGCAGAAGGGACCTAACCTGGGGTCCCTGATGCCCCAGGTCCCCAGCTGGGGGAGGCCAGCCCCAGGCTCTCCGAGGGTCCAGGGTGCCCAAGTCCCAGAGGGGAACCCCAAAGCCCAGACAGGGGAAGGGACAGCCCAAGGCCACCCAGGGGGTCAGGCCAGGGCCCGCGGCATGTCTTTGGGTGGGATTCAGGCTGAGGCTCGACCTGGGCCTGACCCACACTTGTAGCCTGACTCCGCTTTGCAGAGTAGGTCATTCAGAGTTCCCACCCCATGTCCTAGCAGAGCCGTGGGGGGCGGGGCAGCACAGCCTGGAGCCTTTACAGTGTCGGGCAGACCACTCCCTCACACTTAGAAACCTCTAGGGGCTTCCTATCAGGCCCTCCAGATCTGCAGGCCCTGGCTCCCTCCTCCCCCCTCCTCCCCGGGCACCCCTCTTTTGGCTATGCTGGGAAGCTGGCCCTCCTTGCTTGGGGCTGGCACTCCAGTTTCAGGCCCAGCCCCTGGCCAGAGAGGAAGACGCACAGGAGGGGGGGCGGGGAGGAAGCAGGGCTGACCTCATCCCCACAGCGGAAGGCGATGGCTGGGGTCGGTGTCTGATCAGGGCTGGGGAAGCAGAGCGTGGTGGAGGGCATTCACCCCAGAACCCAGCCAGGCAACCAGGCCGGCCTCTGGCCCCACACCGACCCCAAGGAGGAGCAGTCCCAGCCTGGGGTTGGCCTGCCCAATGCCCAGACTGCATTTGGGACCCGGCAAGGACCCACCCATCACTCTCTGCCTCAGTGGGGCCAGGCCAGCCACTCACCTGCCAGATGAGGAAAGCAAGGCAGAGCTAGCAAAGCCTTATGTGCCAGGCAAGAACCCAGGACCTGGTGTCCCTGGAGGCTGGCCGGAGCAGTGAGGGTGACAGATGGAAGCGGGCCCTGCTCTTGGCCAGCAGAGAGGGAGGGGTGCCCACAGCCAGCAGGGGGCACAGCTAGGCTTGCTGTCCTTGCCTGTGGAATGTGCCAGGCATATGGTGGGCACCAGGGTGCAGCTGGGACCCAGGCCGCCCTCCCCACCTGTGGGAACTGGTGGGCTGCTGCAGGGGGCTGGACAGTGTGGCAATCAATGGGATGAGGAAAGAAAGGACAGGGTGTGCAGCAAGGAGTCACGAAACAAGGGGAAGTGGGCGTGGCCGGGGGGGCGGGGATGCAGGGGTGTGACACAGTGCTGACGTGGGCAGTACCACTTCCGAAGGTTCAGGGCAAACCCAGGCTGCTCCTGGGAAGCAGAAAGGGGTGGAGCCAGTCCTCTCCACAGCGCTGACTGGGCTGGTTTGCTTTTGTTTGGACTGTGGGCCTGGCTCTAGAATGTTCCCTGACTTACTGACTCTGTGCCGTGGTTTCCCCATGTACGACATGGAGACAGAAATGAGGCTCTCCTTGTCAGGCGACTGCCCACACTGGCAGAGGGGCAGTGCCCAGGCCTGGGGAGCAGGGGAGGCAGGGGAGATGCCGCTCTGCAAGGACGGAGCGAGGTGCGAGTGTGCATGGTCCCCCACATGCGTACATGTGCACACATGCGTGCACGCACACACATGCACACGTGCAAGGACACGCACACACATGCACTGGAAGGCAGCCCAAGGGAGGCAAAGACGAAGGCAGTGCCTCTGGCCGGGGGGCTCCCCAGCAGCAGGCAGTGGGCATGTGCTGGAGCTGGGGGCCGGGAAGGTGACTGGCCTGCCAGGGCCGGACCCTACCCTAGCACCCCACCTCCCTGAGGAGAAAGACCTCGTCCCAGCCCAGGCAAGTCCCTGAGGGCGAGGGCCTGTCTTGGGGCACAGATGAGAGGACACTCAGGGGCAGAAGTCACTCAAGCCCCCAGGGCAAGTCACCCTGCACACAGGGCCTTGTCGAGCGCTGTCCTTCCATCTGTCCGGGCACATTCATCCCAGAAGCCTCACCCCACCGAGGGAGAGGTGCAGCACTCACACCGCGGACCTGGTCTCTGTACTGCCCTCTGGGGCTCACCCACTCAGGTGAGATGCAACCACCCCAGTGAACCAAGTGGCCCTACCGTGCTGAGCTCAGAAACCTGGTCAGCCCCCAACGCCAGCTCCAAGCGCAGGCTGCAGGCTCTGCCCCAAGCCAACCTCCCTTCGCTCCCACAGGTCAAAGGCCACACAACTGCCCATTCTGCAGTTGGGGACATTGCGGCTCAGAGGGGTGATGGGCCCTCTGCCAGGTTCCCAGCCCCAGTGCTGAATCCGAGTGCCAGGCCAGGCGGACTGGCAGCACGTCCTCCACCCAGGGCAGCCAGGCTCCAGCCCCAGCCCTGAGCCCGAGGGGCCGGGAGAGTAAGGCCTGGGCCAGTGTTCTCCCTGCCCCCTCTTCTGGGGCCCCCTCTCCCTGGGCCCATTCAGAATGAGCAGGGGGACAGTGTGCTCAGCACCTGGCACTGACCAGATGGAACTTTCCATGTGAGGCCGGGGGGATGGCAGTGCCTGGTCAGACGAGTTGAGGTACTCGGGCCACAGTGGCCGCCAGCCCCGGGGTGCCAGGAACCCGCCTGCTGGGGTCTCAGCCTGCACTCCCTTCTCCCAAGGCCCCAGACTGTATCCACAGAAGGACCCCTGCCCCTGCAGGGCCAGACTCTCCTCCAGTGGCCTGAGGCCCCTGGTATCACCCCTCTAAGGAGCCTGGGAACTTGGGGTTCTGAAGCCTCAGCCCTGTCCCAAATGAGACCTGGCTCAGTGCTATGGCTGCCAGCCTGTGGGGGCCCAACAGCTGAGCTGCCCAAGCTTGGGAGCCCAGATCTCCTTGCACCCCAGGTGAAGTTGGGGAGGCGCTGGGGGTGGGGTGCAGCTGGAACACTTCTTGCCCTTGGAGTCCCCACTGCCCCCCGACCTCCATTTAGGCCACCTTCTCTGGGATGTCCCTTGGGGTGGGGGCTGTTCAGCTGCACCGCACAGACTGGGGAGCAGGGCTCGGGGGGACACGGCTGGGGGGCGAGGGCCCCCTGCTCCCCTTCTCTAGCTAGCCTGGGCGGGGTGCCGGCAGCACACGCGGACACTGCACCCCCCCCCCACAGCACCTGCCGCCAGGGCGGGCCGCCACGCGTGACCCAGGTGCATGGGCAGCTCCAGCCCGGAGTCCGTGCAGGCCCGGCAGCACATGGCACGCTGAGGGCACAAATCAGGAATGTGGCCAGGCCGCCCAGGGAGCCCCCAACACGTGCACACGCGTGTGCCTCCCAGAAGGGCTGCAGATCCGAGAGCCACCCCGCTCACACCAAGCGGGTCCTCCCGTGGCTGCCCCGGCAAAGTGCTACCAAAACTGTCAGAGGCCAGACTCCTGGATGGCCATACTGCTCCCCCAGGGGTGTCAGAAAGATGGGGGCACCGGCGGTGAGTACCCTCCCCGCCTGAGGACCCTGCTGGCAGGGGACTGAGGCCTCTGAGTAGCCGGGCAGGGGGCAGAGGGGTGTGGGCAGGAAAAGGCCGCCCCAGCCCAGCCCTGGAACTGCCAAAAGCCTCTCCGTTCCCCATGGAAAGAGACAACGGAGGAGGGGACTCGGGGTGGCGTCTGGCCCCGCACTCACCGGCCCTGGCTGAGGCCCAGACCTGGGACAAGGAAAGGGGGCTGGGGGGAGTCTCAAAGCTAACCCCTGCTTGGGGACGTCTGGGGTGGCCTGTGGGGAAGAGGGCTCACACACCACACCCCGTTCCTGCCCCCTCCCGGCCCCACAAAGGAAGAAGGGAGGAGAATACGGGCAGCCCCTCCTGGGGCGGGCTCCCCACCGCCCCTGACCCCCAGGAGCCCCCCAGCAGACAGAGAAACAGGCTGGGTGGGAGGCCGGGCTCAGAAACACAGACAGCAGTGCCAGGGCTCGCAGCTCTGGGGAAGGCTCCGGAAAGGGCCCCTCTTGTCCTGGGCCAGGCTGAGGGGTGCAGGGCTGAGCGGGCCTGCTCCCCTCCCCCGCCCCTGGGGATGCCGGCCAGGAACTGAAAACATGTCTCTGTGAGTCGGCCTTGGGTTTCAGGCATTCCATTCTATGAGCTCATGGCTGCTACGTAGCACGCACCCCAAGACGGCCTGGGCCCTCCCAGAACGGGGCCCAGCCTGCAGAGGGAGTCCTGGGCAGGCCTGGCCCTCGGCCTGGGGGCTGCGCTCAGGGCCATGGGGCGAGCTGCAGGGCTCCAGCCTTCCCCGGCTCCGGGAAGCAGGGGCCGCCCTGCTGCAGGGGCCATTCCAGCCCCCCGCCCGGTGTGAACAGCTGAAGGTTCCCCTACTCTTCCCAAAGCTTATCTTCAAGTTCAGCCCCAGCCACCCCTGCGGCCTGGGCCCTGGGCCTCCCCCGGCCACCCCTGTGGGAATGTGACTGGTGTGGCCCTGTGAGGGCCAGGCCTCAGCCAGAGGGTGAAAAGGCCAGGTGGGCAGGGCAGGGCCGGACGGGCAGAACGAAATGGCCAGAAGGCTTTGGACAGCCAGCCTCCTCAACACCACTCGGCCAACACAGGCCAGCCCACAGTCCTGCCTGCAGAACCAAACTGAGCCCCCCAGCTCCAGGCATATGGCCCCTGGCAAAGCTGCCCTTCCGTGGCACACCAGCCCCAGGCCTAAGGGTGCACACGTGCACATGTGTGTGCATGGGCTCTGGGTGTAGGGATGTGTGCCCACCTGGTACCCAAGGAGCCCTGAGCCTGGGCAGTGGAGGCAACAGACAAGGAGGCCCATGGGGCCCCACGGCAGGCCCTCTCCTGGTCACCCCTGCACAGGCCTTGTCCCCAAGGGCATGCCCAGCACCCACCCGCCGCCCCTTCACTCCAAACTAGACGCAAAGGCAGCCTCTTGACCAGTCCACCCTGCCCCAGCAATGGATGGAAGGCGATGTGGCCTAAACCCAGGCCCCATCCACTGGCAGATCCAGCTTGCCCGGCCCTGCTGTCCCATCCAGCAGGGAACCCCCCTTGAGACACTAGCTTCAGACGTCCTCTGGGAAGATGACTCTGTCCCCTGCCTGTGGGGGCTCCCTGCTCCAGGTGACACCATGCCCAGCATGCCCCATCTGAGCCATCGGGGGTCTCTCCCCACCCCTTGCAGGATCGAGAGAGCTTCCTAGGGCCACTGGGCAAGGGGAACCCTGAGGCTAGTATGTGGCACTGCGGACCTGCTGCCTCCCCGACCCATGGCTTGGGGCACTTCTCACACCAGCCCCCTTGTCCCCTTGTCCCCTTGTCCCCGAGTTCAGCTTCAGTTCCTCTTCTGCAAAATGAAAGAGCCTGTGGGGAGGGGCAGGGGAACTGGGAGGAACTCCCCCACAGCTCCCTGAAGCAGGCCCGGCCCCGCCCACTTCCTTCTGGCCAGGGAGGCCGGCCGGGCCTCAGTTCCCACTTCTGTAAAATAGGGGCAGTGCCCATCACAGGGCTGCTGTGTGCCCCCAGAAACAGGGCTGCTGTGTGCCCCCGGAAACAGGGCTGCCGTGTGCCCCCGGAAACAGGGCTGCCGTGTGCCCCCGGAAACGTGTCAGAAGCAAACAGCATCACCTCCATTCACCTGCAGCAGCAGAGGAAGGAGGGTCAGCGGTCGGTGGAGGGAATGGAATTCTTGTCCAGTCACCTCTGTAAACAGCTGCCTCCATTGCCAGGAGACCAGAAGAACTGGATGGTGCCCGCTACCATCTACTGAACGTTTACATCAAAGATTCTATAGAAGGATCGTGGTCAAAAGGGAGAAAATGAGAAACAGAATTTCAAATTCTCACAGAAGCCAGACTTTCTGGAGCCATCAGGGTGGCTGAATCCCCAAAATTACTGCCCTGAGGAAATCTTTAAACTGAAAGTTTGAGCCAAAGTCATCTTTGAGCCACGTAACCGTTTAGCCTAAGGGGCAGAGAACATCCACTTAAGCATCACACTTACTTAAAGAATCATCTACTGGTCGAGTGGACCACTTGAGAGAGAGAGAGGAGCCTAGGCACAGTGAGCGTGTGCTGACGTGCAGTGCCTCGGACAAGGTCGCCGAGGAAGGTGTCACCAGCATCGCCGGACAGTACACATGGAAACGTGGGTGTGTTACGTTGCTGGTATTTTCACGAAACAAATGCAACAGTGTCAGCTTCTTGGGCAGAGTGGCTGTGGGCCTGGGTCCAAGCTACAGAGCACCCCACCTCAGTCCCAGACCCTGACCACCAGCCCCTGGCCAGGGCCAAACAGCTGACATCTCTTCCCTGCATGTCCCCCAGGCACAGCAATAGACCCTGTCACTTACAACTTTAAGATCCTGACTGGTACTGTGAGGCTCTGGGCAGGTATCAAGAACCAAAGACCCAAAAAAACAGACAGCCCAATTAAACAGCGGGCAGAGGAAAGGAGTGGACATCTCTCGTGTGGACATCTCTGCCCAAGCTTGGGACCCCCAGATCTCCTTGTATCCCAGGTGAAGTTGGGGAGGCACTGGGGGTAGGGTGCAGCTGGAACCCCTCCTGCCCTTGGAGTTCCCACTGCCCCCTAACCTCAAATTAGGCCACCTTCTCTAGGACACAGACCTAGTCACAGCACATGAAAAGGTGCCCGGCGTCATTCACTAGTCATTAGGAAAACGCAAGTGAAAACCACAATGAGAGACAGGTTCACCCCCACCCGGATGGCTATCATCAGAAAAGAGTGTCGGTAGGGCGTGGAGAAACGGGGACCCCCGCGCACTGCTGGCAGGAATGGAAGATGGTGCCACGTGCAGACACCACACGGCGTCCCGCAGAGTGTGCCAAATGTTTGTCATGGACAGTTTATAATTATGTATCATGTATATATATAAAAAATGAAACTCACTGCACTCGAGTTGATCCGACTCATAGTGACCCCTCCTTCGATTTCCAAGGCGGCACCACTACGGAAGTAGATTGCCCCATCTTCCTTTCGAGGAGTGGCTGGTGGGTTTGAACCGCCAGCCTTCTGGTTAGCAGTCAAGTGCCTCAGGCACTATGCCACCAGAGCTCCCCCCATATATATATATACACACACACATATACATACATGCATGTTACATGTGAAGGCTGGGCAATCTACTTCCATAGTGATACCGCCTCGGAAACCCAAGGAGGGGTCGTTATGAGTCGGGACTGACTCGATGGCACGTAACAACAACAACATACATTTTATACTTACATATCTTATCTGTATATGAATCATACTGCCGTGGAGTCGATTCTGACCCCCAGCACCCCAGAGAACAAAGTGGAACTGCCCACAGGGTCTCCAGGGCTGTCAGTCTTCAGAGAAGCAAACCCCAAACCACACCCACTGCCATGGAGTCCATTCCGACCCACAGCGCCCCTAGAGGACAGAGTGGAACTGCCCACAGGGTCTCCAAGGCTGTCAATCTTCATGGAAGGAGACTGCCTCATCTTTCTCCCATGGTGTGGCTGATGGGTTTGCTGATCTTTTGGTTAGCAGCTAAGTGCTTTAATTACTGCACTACCAGAGCTCCGTGTGTGTGTGTGTTACATATATTTTTCCACAATTAAAAACAATTTACCACGCGATGCAGCAATTCTGCTCTTTGCTGTGTACCCAAGAGAGCTGAAAGCAGGGATGCCAGCACAGGCCTGGCACCAGTGCCACGAGCACTGTTCCCAGCAGCTAACACGTGGACACATCCTGAGTGTCCGTCAGCAGATGAGGGGTCAGCCAGACCTTGTCCATCTGCACATGCAATGCTACTCAGCCGTAAAGAGAGAAGAAGCCGTGGTCCACGCCACCCACGGACGAACGCTGGCACCGTGGCACGAAGACATCAGACACAGAGACTAATGCTGTGTGACCTCACTTCCAGGAAACCACCCACGGACGAACGCTGACACCGTGGCACGAAGACATGAGACACAGAGACTAATGCTGCATGACCTCACTTCTAGGAAACGCCAACCACAGGCAAGTGTAGACATAAAGCAGCCCCGTGGTTACCAAGGGCGGGTGGGACAGGGGACTGGCGAGGTGCTGCTTAAAGGGTGCAGAGTTTCTGTCTGGGGTCAGGAAGAAACTGGAAATGGACAGTGAGGACGGTATGACAGCACGGAGACTGTAGCGTGTGTAAGCATGGCTGCAGGGCAAACGTTTTGTTACAGACTCTGCCATAATTAAAAGACATGGCTCCGAACACGTGACCCCTAAAGCAGGTGGCCAGGGCACACGGCACGTCCTAGTGATGGTAACACCCACCCACAAGGAGACGTGCGCACAAAACCCGGCCAGAGGGTTCGTGCTGTCTTCCTCCTTGCTCCCGTTTTCCAAATGTTCCATGGGGCATTGCTTCAGGAAGTAATAAGACAGGTGGACCATTCTGGCAAAAACTCACTTCCTCCTGCTAAGTGGGGAGGACAAAAGGGCCAGCCCCTGTCCCCAGCACCTGGCCTGAGCTGTGGCATCCTGAGTCGGGCTCCAGGCTCTGCTAGGACGCCCACAATCCAGAGTTCAAGTCCCCTCCAAGTGGCCATTCAGGCTGGGCTTGCACACCTGTTGGCACAGGGAGCTCACTACCTCCAGTGGCAGAATATACCCATGTGCAGAGGGGCTCCTCCCTGATTTGGGCTTAGGCTGCCTCCCTGGGGCACTGGCCACTCTCTCCTCCCATTAGGGTTCAACCGGAGCATCAAGCACTCAGGGCTGTTACAGGAAACAGGCTGCCAGAGTGCATGGGGTCACGTGGGCATGCATGCAGGGGAGTTGGGAGGTGGCAAAGCCCCAGCCTCCTGGGCATTTGAAGCCAGGCAATAACACCTCCTCCAGGAAGCCTCCCTGGCCTCTACCCTCCCCAGTGGGGTCCTGTGTTGACACCACACCAGGTTGTAACTGTCCACTCTCCATGAAGTAGTGGGGATAGTGGGTGAGGGAGAGAGGTGAATAGGGCAGTGTGAACGTGACCTCTGCTCAGGTACCAGGGTGTGGGGAGCTGCGGGGGGGTTGTGCGGGGTCGTGAATGCCTGGTGGGAGTTGAGGAGGGCCACCCCCCAAGTGAAGCTCAGAGAGGTGGGGGACCCAGCCCAGTGCGTGCCACCCAGGCACCAACCCTCCAGCCCAGGGAGGGCCCTGCTGCCTGACCCTCGGGAACCCCAGCCTCAGCCCGGACGGAAAATCGGACTCATACTGGGCGGCTAGCTGGCCATGGCAGTCCCAGCTCAGCTGCTGGGTTATCCCCAGGGAGCCCCTCCATGGGGCCACAACTCCCCCCTGCAAAGTGGGGTACTTCCAAGTGTCCCACTCACCCATCCCAGCGCCCGGGGGTGAGACCCTTGAGGCCCCAGCAGGGCGGGGGGGAGAGCTCAGGACACGCTGGGCCTGACCCAGCCCCTTCTCTGGACCCCGGGTCAGACTGTGGAGGGCCTGGGGGGGACAGTGGCCCTGCGGCAGACAAGCACAGGGGGGACAGGGCAGAGCCCAGAAACCCCTCCTCCCCCAGAAGAGACACCAGCAGCCCCACAGTGGCCACCACACCAGCCTCCTCCCTGGAGTCTGTTCATTCCGCAAAGGCCACAGGGCCCCCAGGAAACAAGGCCCGCAAAAGCTGGGCACAGTGCAGGGAGCCGGGGCCTGAAAACTTGGTCCCAGAGCAATCTAACACTTACAGGAGGAAAGACGCCCCCACACTGGGCTGCAAGAGCCTCGGTGTGGGCCTGGCAGGAGCCCGGGGAGCCCTGGACCCAGGGCAGGGGAGGAGCAGAGGTCGGCTAAGGTGTCGAGCTGCGCGGGGCCCCAAGGAGCCTGGCGGGGGCAGGGAAAGTCCAGGCTGGGCTCCAGGGGCCCCACGCCCAGTCCCGGCCTGGGAGACCTCTGTCCACACCTCCCTCCACCACCAGAGAGGCACGCCCCCCTCGCAGGGCCCCCTCATGGATCCACAGAGGCTGGGCGGCCTCAGAGCAGCCCCTCTGAATGTCTGTGCTCCCAGAGGGCCAGTGACAGGAGGCCTGAGCACCACGGGACCCAGAACCAGCCTTCGCCCTCAGAGCCCCCATTTGCTCATCTATACAGTGGCCGTCATTGTCCTCGGAGCCCACATGGGGGAACGCTGCTGGACCCCAGAGGCCAGGTGGGACAGTACACAGATAGGGTCCCAGGCCAGAGGGGTGCTCTCAGTCAGCAAGGGTGAGGGGCCAGGTGCACCTCAACCTGACATGGAGTGGGGGAACGGTCGCTATACCACGGGGGGCATAGGAAGGGGTCACCTGCCACAGCCCGCGTTACACTGCCTCCACCCACACAGGCTCCCAGCAGGAGCACTGAAGAGGCAGCCCAGCCCCATATGGAAGGGTGTGGAGATACAGGCCCAGAGAGGTTGTGTGCGTGCCCGGGGATGCCCAGCGAGGGCTGCTGCTCCTCCGAGCAGAGACGGCTGGATGGAGACACGCTTGTTCCACACTGTGAATTATTCAGCGGCTAAGGCAGGAGAGGAGTGACTCAGAGTTTCCCACGGTGCAGCGGGCACTGCACGGACCCCGGGCTGGACGGCAGGCTCGGGCCCCCCCCCCACATCCTGCAATCTCAGCCAGGCCTGCAGTGCCTGGAAAGCCGAAGGGAGGACAGCAAACACAGCAGGAAGACCCACCACGGACACCCCAGGCTCCCCGAGTCTGCCCTGGAGTCGTGGGGCTCATTCATATGGCGAAGGGCTCAGAGCAGAGAACTGCCACCCCCTCCTCACCCCCGAGGATGACAGCCCACTCTGAAGTCCGTGTGGTGCACAGCGGAGTACCAGGGCCCACGCTCGCCAGCCCCCCAGTGCTGTGTTTCTAGAACGTGGGAGTCGGGGTTTTTTTATAGCCACCTATCTCCTTCCCAGCTCCCAGGTCTCTGGGCATGCCCAGGCCAGTCCCATGGCCCCAGAGCAGCAGGTAAGCGCCCCCACAGAGCGTGCCCCTAGCTCCCCATTCTTCACTTCCGGTTTTCCTCTGGACGGGGGAGGCCACAGAGCAGAGTCCGTGGGAAGGTGCCGGCACAAGCCCGGGACGAGAGTCATCCCAGCCCACCTGGGGCTCTGCAGAGATGGCCCAAAGGAGACCCAGTGGACCCGGTCACCCAGCGCCCCAGCCCCCAGGGCTTCTGGAGTGGGATCCCCAGACAGGAAGGAAAGGCCCCCGGCCGGATCCCTGCCCGGATGCCAGCGACAGCAGCCCAGCAACGGGGGTGGCGCTTGGCTTGGCATGAAGCCAGGCCCTGGAGGCTGCTGGGGAGAGCCTGGTGACTGGAGGGGGGCTGCCAGCACCCCCACCGCCACCCTGTTCTCCAGGGTGGGCCACGGGGTGGGCAGAGCTCAGCCCCCCTCCAGCCCAGCCTGAGGCCCAGCCCGGGCCTCCTTCCCCAGGACACTGGCAGCCTGGTCTCCGAGCGGCGTCACCACATGGCCCCATGTGCCAATCCCACAGCCTGGCCACGGGAGCAGAGGGGTCATTACCGGCCAGGAGGGCTGGCGCCGGCCCAGGCCACTCACCCACCCACAGCCCGGAAACGGGATTCCCCGGCTAGGGGTGCGTTCCAGCAGCCTCAGAGCCTCAGGGTCCCCGGGGGTGGTGTCCAGGACCGAAAGGGGCCAGGTGCGACTGACAGGTGGTGGGAGGGGAGGGGATGTGAAGGGAGGGGGCTCCACATAACCCCACATGGGGGTCCGCGGGGTCCCCAGGGCAGAGGGCTGGAGCCTGGAGGGGCAGGAGACCCTCAATGTGGGGGTCTCTAGCACCTCCAGGAGGAGAGCTGTGACCCACGGGAGGGGGGTTTTTCTCTGGGAAGGGGACGGTAATCCTCGGAGGACGGAGAACCGTCCTCTGAAGTGGGGGCCACGGGCCTCAGGAGGAAGGGGGCTGGGAACCACCGGGAGGAGCCTGTGGCCCTGGAGGAGGGGGACCAGGACCCCAGAGGAGGGCGATCAGGACCCTCGGGCAGGAGGGGGTCAGGACCCTGGGGACCGTAGCCAGGCCCGCCTCACCTGCTGGTAGTCAGTGTCCTCGGGTCGGAACCGGCTGCTGGTGGCCTCCCACTGCAGGTCCAAGTGGGGCAGCCGGTGCAGGAGGTTCACCCACCAAGGCGCCGAGTAGCTGACCCCGGCCATGGCGGCCCGGCAGCTCGCTGCTCGGAGCGCGGCGCTCGCGCGGCTCAGGGGCCCTCGGACCCCAGCCTGGCCGTCCGCATC
>NW_006921593.1:14891575-14908185 GCF_000298275.1 Orycteropus afer afer | reverse complement strand
CCGCCATTGGTTCGCCGCCTCAAGCCCCGCCCCGAGCCGCCATTCGTCTTCCTACCGGAGGCCCCGCCTCAGAACCACCATTGGCCCACCGCCGGAATCCCCGCCCCCTGAACAATATACGTTCTTGCCGTAGCCCCGCCACCGCTCTGCCATTCGCTAGCCCGACACAGGCCCGGTCCCGTAGCCACCATTCTTCTCTGATCCCGCCCCCTTCTTGCCATTGGCTGCTATGCAAAGCCCCACCCACCCCGGTCCGGAGTCGCCGGACCAGAGACGGAGTTGGGGGATCCTCGTTCCCGGCGCCCCACTCCTCTCGCCCGGCTGCGGTCACTTCACTTGCACCTGGAGTCGCAGACTGGAGCCCTGGCTCCGCACTGAGCTTTGCACCATCTGCCTTGTTCGCGCACTAGTTCGCCCGCCGCCTGTTTATTGAGCTGGGCCTGGAAGGGTGGGCGGGCCTCGACCCTGTTCCCGCCCGCAGCTCCCGGGTTCCCCCGGGCGCGCGACTTCCGCTCCGGAGGGCCCAAGGCTTCCTGTAAAATAGGACGATCTGCATTCCGAGCCTGGCTCGTCACCTCCTAGCTGTGTGATCTCCGGCAAGCGACAGCCACGCTGTGCCTTCATTTCCTCGTCTGTAAAAGGGGCCATAGGGAAAGGGGGCGTCGAGTGCTCAGAACAGGCAGGTATAGGAGCCACGGAAGTGTCACCCAGAGTGAGTACGGAAGGGGACGGGCGAAGAGCACAACGCCCAGCTGGCACTCCCTTGGGGACTTTCATCTTTGTCAAGACTGAAGAGCCCACTCCTGCTTCAGTGTGCGGGACTGTAGTGGCTTCGTGTGGCTGGAAGCTGTGGCGCTGGTAGTTCAGGTACCAGCAGGGTCATGGTGGACAGGCTTCAGCAGGACTTCCAGATTATGGCAGACCAGGCGGGAAGGCCTGACGGTCTCCTGAGAATCAGCCGGTGAGAGCCCCGTGGACTGCAGTGGAGTGCGGAAGGTGAGCCCCTGGGCTGACAGTCACTCCGAATGCACAGTGGCCACTCACATGGATGCAGGCACCCACCGATGGGGACAATGGCGCAGCACGGGGCCGTGTTTTGTTCCGTGGTGCTCCCATGAGTCGGAACCAACTAGAGAAAGACAGTGCCCCATCCTGGTATCCTGTTACGGCCCCGCTCCCTGAATCAGGCTGGGAATTCCAGGCCGAGTGTGGAGGAGAAACAGAGGCCCACAGTGGGTGCCTGTCCACGTGTGACCCTCTTGCCTACCCCAGAGGCTGTGGGTGGGTTCTCTGGGGCCTGTGTTCTGAGGTCCGGTTTCCACACTTCGCTTTGCTGTCTGCTGTGCTCTGGTCCAGCCGGTTCTTCCAGCAGATGGACCCCTCCGGGCGGGCTTTTGGCTGGGCAAGGTCTGCTCTGAGAGCCCAGTCCGTCTGCTCTTCTAACGGTCCTGACTTGCCTGCTCGCTGTGATAAAGCTGAGGGCCTCAGTCAGCCTCCTGCAAAGGCAGGTGAGCTGGGGCAAGTCAGGTAAAAGGCTTTTGCAAAGCTAGCTAAGTCACAGCCACTGCATGGTGTAAGCCATGGCCCAGGGAGGTCATACCTTCCGTCCTTAAAGGCTGGAAAGACTAGAGCCCTGGGGAGGTTCTGAGTCTGGCTCTCTGTCCTCTGGAGCCAAGAGTGTTGGCAGGTCTGGGCAGCACTTGGCTTTGTCCAGGGGCAGCTGGACCTGCCCAGGTCAGTCCTCCCCATTAGCAGCTGGTGACTACTTGCTGTGAACAGGTGGGCTGTGCAGAATGCCCGCTCCCTCAACACCTACCTTGTTCTTAGCTGTGCAGTGAGTTGTCACCTTAGCTCTGTTCCTTCCCAGGCAGATGCTGACCGTGGGGTGACCACCAGCATCACCTCAGTGGTAGATCATGCACTGAGAGTGCCCTCATGGGTGAGAACAGTTTCTGGTCTGTTAGTAACTACAGGTCAAATGGCCACAGATGGACCCCAGCTTCAGCAAGCATACAACAGATGGGTGTCCGTGAGCTTCCTCCTGTGTTTCCGGAAGCCTCGCAGAATCGTGGATGACAGCCAGACCCAAACAATGTGTGCACTGAGGGCCTGGGCCCCTCAGAGCTTCCCACTGGTTGGTGAGAGATGGAAAGGGAGCTACTTGGGGATTAGGGCTACTGGGGGTTCAGTAGGTAGCATCTTTCCCAAGGGCATGGTCCTAGTTTCCTAGTGCTGCTATTAAACACCCCACGAGTGAGTGAGTGGCTTTAAAGGGCAGGAATTTATTAAAATTCAGGGTGCAGGCAGGACGAGGGGCTGTGTGGGGCAAAGTCCTTGTCTCTTGGCGTTCCTTGCCTGCTTGCAGATGTTCACATGATGTCTGTCTTCCCCCCTGTAAGTATCTCAAGGAGTCCTGGTGATACGGTGGTGAAAGCATTGGGCTGCTAACCAGGTCAGTGCTTGGAACCCACTAGCCACTCTGCAGAAGGACCATGAAGCAGTCTGCTTCCATAGAGATTGACAGCCTTGGAGACCCTGTGGTGCAGTTCCTCTGTCCTCTAGGGGCGCTGTGGGTTGGAATGGACTCCACGGCAGTGGGTTTGTTTTTTCAATTTTGTGAGTACCTCTGCGTCTACTCAGCTCTTTCTGTAACTCAGAAGGGATTAGGGTTAGGACTTCCCTGAGTCTGGTTTGACCTCATTAATATAACAAAAAAGAACCCCCATTTCCACAGGGGCACAGCCACAGGACCCACAGCGCCCCTAGAGGACAGAGTGGAACTGCCCACAGGGTCTCCAAGGCCATGACCTGTTGGAAGCAGATTGCTAAGCTTCCCTTCTGAGGTGCCTGCCAGCCCTTCTGCTGGTACCCGGGTGCTTAACTGCCGTGCCACCCAGGGACTCGTTTGGTCATAGGGTCCTTGACTGTGTTACCCGTCTGGCTCACATGAGGTCACGCTGCAGCGGGGTGGGTCCTGATCCTGTCTGAGTGGTGTCCTTGTAAAAAGAAACGAGCTGCAGAAAGGCAGGAAGACGCCGCATGAAGACAGAGGAGGTGGGGGTGATGCAGGTATAGGCCCGGGGTCATGGGCGCCCCAGCACCCCGCAAGGCAGGAGGGTCCTCCCCAGAGCCTTCGGAAGGAGCGCCTCCCTGCCGGCCCCTGCGTTCCGGACTTCCGGCCTCTGAGCTGTGTGACAGCATCTCTGGCTTTAAGCCTCCAGTGGATGGCACTGTCCCAGTGGCCTCAGAAAGCAGTGTGCACCGAGGACAGGACTGGAAGCAAGGGCCCCCCAACTTCTCAGCAGCCTGGCAACTCCTGCCTGGCACTCACCGTGGGAGCTGGACTTGCTCTGTGACTGAGGCCGGAAGGTGGACACTAGCCCCACTTACAGACGGAGTAACTGAGGTGCAGAGCCACACCCCGCATGAGGAGGTGAGGACCCCTGCAGGCCAAGGGGCAGGTGAGCCTCAGCTGTGCCAGCTGCAGGTGTGAGGGTCAGCCCCTGTGGCCTGGAGAGGGCTGTAAGGCTCCGGGACAAGGTCCCAGGAAACACCTTCAGTCAGTCGGGGGTGGGGGGGGGGAGTATGCCTGGTTTGCTGGGTTGAGGGGAGACTGTGGCCAGTGGGGAACCCACTGGTCCTGCCCAGCCAAGATGGTAGCCCTAGGCAGCCATAAGGTATGGGGAAACCCCTCCTCTCAATCCTGGGGACCAGGGAGCTCAAAAACTCCTGGAAGGTCCCAGAGAGTTCGGAGCCATCAGCACAGTCAGATCCGTGGCAGCTTTCATGGAATGGGTCCCTGAGCCCACACATCTATGACTTCCCCCACCCCCACCCACGTTAGGCATACCCTCAAGTTCAACAGCGATTTCAAGGCCTCGAAATGCAAACGCTCACTGCCCTCCACACATTCAAGTGGCAGAGAAGTGGGCCTCCGTGTCCCTTGTTTAACAGGGAACCAGAGATAGTCCCTACCTCCCTGATGGCTGTGCCACTGGGACACGGCGCCTGCCATCCCTTATTTAACACAGGGCTGTGTCACTGGGACACGGTGCTTGGCATCCCTTATTTAACAGGGGACCAGAAATAGTCTGTACCTCCCTGATGGCTGTGTCACTGGGACACGGTGCCTAGCATCCCTGCTCCAGGTGTAGGCAATGGTCTTCTCTGGAGTCGAAGCTCAGCCCTTGGCTGTTGTTGATTGGCTATGCTCTGCAATCCCCGCTGGCACAGATGGTTAGTGAGCTGAGCTGCTGACTCCGAGGTTGGAGGTTCACGTCCATGTAGAGGCGTGTTGGAAGAAAGGCCTGAAAACTTGGTCCCACCCGGACACCCGTGGGGCGCTGTGAGCCAACACCTGTATCCTACACTCCGAGGCACAGGCCTCTTGGAGCCTTAGAGTTTTTTCAGGGGTGAAATGGGGTGGGGTCCTCTCCGATGTGAGGCAGGTAAGAGAGGCAGGGTCCTGGGCGGGATCCCCTCCCTCTAACCCTGTGCCTGCTTGCCTTCCCTCCCATCCCCCCTTCCACCCCTGAGGGAAGTAGGGCCTGTGAAACGCAGCGGTGAGAGGGTTTCCAGGAGAGCGTGCCAAGGGCTGAGACGCTGGGAGCATTTGGCGGAAGCATTGGAACCGGCAGGGGAGGGGCAGGCCAGGAGCTCCCGGGGTCTGTCTCCTGGCTGGAGGCCCCTGAATGGCTGTCCCGGACCTGTGGCCACGTGGCCAGGAGTGGCCTGGCCTCCAGACCCTGGGGCTGGAGCCAGGATGGTGGATTCCCAGAGCTTGGACCCTGACCAGTGAGGCTCACAAGGGCTGGGGGGGGTGGGCAGCTGCGGGGGTGGGCAGCTGCGGGGTGGGCAGCCGGAGGCCCTGGTCCCTGGCACGAGCTGTGCTGTGGCAGGTGACGTGCTGGTTGTCAGCAGGCCACCCGCTGGCCGGCTACCTGCCCGACAGACCTGGCCACTCAAAGCACGGGACAGCCGCCTCAACTCTGGCCAGCACTGTCCCCGAGAGGGCTAAGGGGCCAGGCAGGCACGGAGTAGCTGGATGGACGTCAGCACCTACCCCTTTCTGGGTCACAGAGCAGTCAGCACCACGGGTCCCGAACCTCGCCGGCTGGGTCAGCGGCAGGATCTGGCCCAGGTCTCTGGATACTGACAAGGCTGGGGCTGCGGGCCCCAAGCCCAACACAGATGGAAACATCACACCCTGAGGAAGTAGCCACGGGGGTGGCCCACAAGTGACTGCCCCAAGGAGCTGGGTGCCGTGATAACAGAAGTCCCAGAGCGCCCTCCTCCCTCCCCCGGGTCGGGCAGTGCCCCACGGCCAGGTCTCTGCCTGTCCCCCAGCCCAGCCACCAGCCTCGGTTGTGATGGTGAGCTTTGGTACCGCAAGGCCCGAGACTGGCTAAGCTCAGGCTTCGCCCACCGGCAGCTCACTGGCACCGCCGTAGCGAGGACCACAGCGTGAGCAGCTTAAACCGCAGGGAGTGTCCCCTCAGCTGTGAGGTCCGAGGCCGAGCTTCAGGGTGTCGGCCGTCTGACCCCTCCAGAGGCTCTGGGGAGGCCCAGGCACCCCTTGGCTTGTGCTCGTGTCCACTCACTGGCTTTCGGTCTCCAAGCATTAGCCTTTTGTAGAGATTTCAGGAAGTGAAATCAAGCGATAGCTGTCTGCCGTGTCTCTCTCTCACTCAGCATCACCTTGTCACGGTTCATCCATGTCATGGCATGTGTCAAAACTCCATTCCTCTCCCCAGTTGAGTAACATTCCACGGTGTGGAGGGACCACACTGTTTCTCTGTCCTCAGTTGATGGGGCACTTGGGTTGGCTCCACCTTTCAGCTGTGAATGGTGCTGCAATGAATGTTTGCACCCCTGCTTTCGAGGCTCTTGGGTGCATACCCAGGAGCAGAATTGCTGGGTCACACAGTAATTCTAACTTTGAGGTGCCCCCAAACCGTTTTCCCAACATCTCTGTTTTATAGATGGAAACACCAAGGCTCTGTGAGGGGAGCACGGTCACCCCGGCCACAGCCATAACCCACAGGGACACGTCATCAGCCTCTCATGGAGAAGAGTGAGAAGGTGCACACGTCCTTCCGCACCCTGTGGTCCAGGCCGAACGGTGCTTGGTCAACGCACGTGGGAGGCAGTGGGAGCCCATTTTACAGATGAGAACACTGAGGCAAAGCACTCGTCCAGGGCCCTACAGCCAGGACACGGCAGCTTCGCCCTCCCCTGCACGAGAGAGAGGCCCCTCCCCCCGCCTTACAGAGAAGAAAGCAAGGACTCAGAAGAGGGTGCAAGACAAGGTCCGAAGTTCGGTTGCTGTTTCTTCCTGACTCAGTTCTTTCCATTGTGGCCCAAGGGTGATGTATCGGTTCTCTGTGCTGCTCGGTAAACACCCCAGAACCTCACTGTCTGAAAGCACCACCGTTTCACTTGTTCCGGGTGCAGGGTCAGCAGGGCGGGCTGCTCGCACCTGGAGTGTCTCCTGTGCCTGCAGTGGGCTGGGCCGCCGGTGGATGCTGGCTGTTGGCAGGGCCCCGGGCCCCCAGCAGGCTAGCCTGGGCCCCTTCACAGGCCTGCACGCCGCAGTGCACAGCACCGTTCGAGCCTCTGCTGTGTCATGTTAGAGCAGGCTCCCCTGCCCGGCCCCTGTGCTGGTGGTGATGGGAGTTGAGCACAAGGATGGAGATGAGCAGCGGGAGTGGTTCACTGGGGGCCCTGACTATAACCACTCGGCTCACTGGACATGCAAAGCAGTGAGGCGTCACCAAGTTCTGGGGCATTACAGGGATGCTCCTTGGCCGACCACAAATTGGCCAACCTGTGGTGGGTGTGCAAATGGGGGCACTCAGCTGAGGAGCTCTGGTGGTGCAGTGGTTAAAGCACTGGGCTGCTCACCAAAAGGCCGGCAGTTAAACCCACCAGCCGCTCCATGGAAAAAAGATGAGGCAGCTGCTTTTGTAAGTATTTACAGCCTTGGAAACCCCGTGGGGGCCGCTATGAGTCGGAGTCTACTAGACAGCAGTGGGTGCGAACCAGAAGGCTAACGGTTTGAACCCACCGAGCTGCACTGGAAGAAAGTCATGGCAGTCTGCTTCCATAAGGATCACTACCATTAAAAACCCTATAGAGCAGCCTGGTGGAAGCCCTGAGACTGTGGCCCTAGCTGCCCTTCAGGTCTGGAACTGAACCCACTCCTGTGGCTTCCAGCCAAACAGAAGACAGGCATATGAACTGAACATTTACAGTAGGTAGAGACACTCCTTGGAGAGAACAATCACGGGAGAATAGAAGGGCTGCTTAATGCACAGGGAGACAGCTCAGGGGGCAGGAGTGAATGGAGGGATGGATACAGGGAAGAGGTAACTGTGGGGAGGAAGTGGGAGGGGAGCTGTTGCATTGTGGGAAATTGTAGTCAATGTCATGAGACAAAGTGTATGCGAATTGTCTAAAAAATGAATTTGCTCTGTAAATTTTCATGCAAATCACAAATAAATAAATAAATAACCCTATGGAGCAGCCTGGTGGAACCCCTGAGTCTATGGCCCCTAGTTGCCCTTCAGGTCTGGAATTGAACCCACTCCTGTGGCTTCCAGCCAAACAAAAGACAGGCATATGAGTTGAACATTTACATTAGGTAGATACACTCCTTGGAGAAATCAACCATGGGAGAACAGAAGGGCTATGTATGCACAGGGAGACAGCTCGGGGGGCAGGAGTGCATGGGAGGGGAGGACACAGGGAAGAGGTAACTATGGGAGGAAGTGGGAGGGGAGCTGTTGCATTGTGGGAAATTGTAGTCAATGTCATGGGAAAAACTATGTGAGCTGCTGTATGGAAAGTGAATTTGCTCTCTAAACTTTCACCCAAATCACAAACAAAAAACCACCCTGTGGAGCAGTCCTCTGCAACACATGGGTCACCATGCGGCGGACTTGATGGGCGGGCAGTGGTCCGGGGGTTTTTTTGGTGGTGGGCGGAGGGGAGACCTTGGGCATGGAGGATGGGGTGCATACTGACCTGACTACGGGGGGACTGCAGGTCACCATGCTCTGAGCCCTGAATCACACTGGGGACAAAGGCTGAGCAGCTGCTAGGGGGCTGGCCTGCTTCCCCTGGACTTGGCCTTCAGGGGGTGGGGCCCTGCAGCACCGGGGATGCAGTGGGGGTGACGGGGGTCTCCCCTGAACCCAGGCCCTGTGCCCTGTGACACTGTTCCCCTTCCAGCAAGGACTCACCATGCCTCGGTCTCCCCAGCAAGGAAGGTCATGTTTCTGTCCCTGGGTCAGTGCCAGGACAAGTGGTGTTGAACCCCTGACCTGGTTCCTCCCTGGCTGTGACCTGATTGGCCACAAGCCCATGGCAGGTAGGGCTGGAGGGTGTCCTCAGACTGGCCTGTTATTGCTGGGATGGGGCTCAGGAAGTCAGGGCAGCCCGGGGTCCCCGCTGTGGGCCTGGGAACAGAGCACCCCCAAGCTTGTCCACTCCCGAGTGCCGCAGCCTTTGAAACCCTCAGCCTGGGCGCTGGACTCGCAGAATGGCCTCTCCTTCCGGCCCAGCGCCCAGGAAGACCTGGAAGGTTCTGGAAGCCTTGAGGGCGGACACTCTAGCTCAGGGGCTTATCTCCTGGGGCAGGAGGGTGAGGATGAGGTGGGCCACCCTGGGGCCCAGCTCCAACTCGCAGAGGCCTACCTGCCCTAGGGCAAGACTGCTCCAGGCTCCCTGACCCTGCTGACCAACCCCACTGCACAGGGCCTCACCTTGTTTAGCCCTGACCTGGGTCTTTGGGAGACAGGCCACCCAGGTCCCAAGGTCACACACGATTGAGGGGCAGGGCCACCTTTGCGCCTAAAGCTGGGTCCACTGCCCAGAGCTGTCCCTGCCAACCCTCACCCGGCTCCCACGGCCTTGGGACCAGGTCCAAAGTGTCACCCAGGGTCTGGGGGTTCCAGAAGCCGGGGGAAGATTAATGCCGGGTGCTCAGTGTGTTTCTGGAACACTGGCTCATGGCCACCAGAGGGTGCTGCACCCTGGCTTAGGGATGAGACCAAGGCCCACATCTGCGCCCCAGGGCAGCTGGGGTGTGGCTTCTCTTGCTCGTAGGCCAGAAGGGCCTCTCCTCCCCAGAGCGCCAAGGGCTCTGCAGCATGGGGGTGGGGCGGTGGGGTGCAGAGGCTCCCAGGCCCACCTCAGAGTTTGCTCGGGGCTGTGGCCCGGTTCTGTGGGGTACAGAGCCTGTGCCTGTCCCTCTGTCTGCCGAGGGTCCCTGGGAGCGGGGCTCAGACAGGGCTGGCAGCCAGAGGCATTCCCTCTACCCTCGCCCTGCTCCAGGGGGCTGGTTCTCC
The DNA here is from genome assembly GCF_000298275.1 of Orycteropus afer afer. Taxonomy (NCBI): domain Eukaryota; kingdom Metazoa; phylum Chordata; class Mammalia; order Tubulidentata; family Orycteropodidae; genus Orycteropus; species Orycteropus afer. The sequence continues at coordinate 14,898,835 of NW_006921593.1, read as the reverse complement.
AGGGCCCGCGTTTAGTGGGGCGGGTCAGCTGTCCCTGGGTCCCCCAGCCACGGAGCCACTGTTCACAGCCCAGCTGCCAGGGTCCTTCTCTTTCCTAAAATGCAAAGCTGACCCCACATTCTCCTGCCGAGGACTTCCTGGTTCCCACGGCTCTCCCTGGGATGAAGGGCAAAGTCCTCCCTCCTGGGCCCCCAAGGCCCCGCCTGCCCGCATGGCCCTTGCTGTTCTCATCTGGGGGCTCCCTTCTGCCTGGTCCTCGTCCCACAGCCCCTCTGCCTAGGACTTGCCCTCTGACCCTAAATCCCTCTCCCTGCCTAGCATCACGCAGGGGGACCTCCGGCACCCAGGGGTTTGGTGGGGAAGTGATAGATCAGTCCTGCCTGGGCTCAGTCTATGGGAGTGACAGACATACCAACAGACACACGCACACACCTGGTGGTGTGGGCAGACGGCCCAGCCAGCAGGGCACACTGTGACCACCACTGCGCAAAGGGATACAACCTGAGAAGGGCGTGGTGCTCAGGGCATGTGTGAGTGGGCGCCACGGGAAAGACCGTTCTGCCAGAGGAAAGTGTGAAGGCAGGGGTGGGGCAGAGGAGGGGGTGGGTGCCAGCCAGCTTTCAAGAGGACCCCCAGTAAATGCAGAATAAGGCTAAGTGTTCACAACACTGCCTGCTGAGCGAACCAGAGCGGGGCGACAGGCCAAGTGGGGACCCCAGGAGTCAGGGGCGATCCGAGTGGGGCAGAGTGCGGGCCTTCCCACTGGATCCGTTCTCTTCCTCCTTAGTAACAGACCCCCACCTTGACTGAGTTGATGGCCACTTAAAGAAAGCCCTGGGTCTGCAAGGGACCAACGGGATGTTAGTGGAGGGCCCTCACGTGCGGGGCCACCCCTTCATCTTCCTGCCGACTGGAATGTGTGTGTGATGGCTGGAGCTAGGCCGTCACTTTGCGACTTGAGGCCTTGTGTTCAGTAGAGTGAAGCAACGAGAGTGGATCTCGAGAACCAAGGAGCTGCTGTACCACACACACACTGCTCGTCTTGGGGATTTGGGTACTTCTATGCTGTGTCCAAAGCCATTGCTGTCGAACTCTGACTCACAGGGACCCTATAGGATGGAGCAGAACCCCCTCCCAGCGTTTCCAAGGCTGTCAATCATTGCCTTGAGCCCACTCCAGCTCACAGCACCCCTAGAGAAAGTAGAACTGCCCCATAGGACCTCCAAGGCTGTCAGTCTTTCTAGAAGCAGACCGCCACAGAGCAGTAGGTGGTTTCGAACCACTGACCTTTCCATTAGCAGCCAAGTTCTTAACCACTGCGCCACCAGGACTCCTTCGAGATTGTGTTGCTGTTAGGTGCCGTCGTCTCTGACTCATAGTGACCCCATGTGCAACAGAACGAAGCCCTGCCCAGCCCCGCACCAGCCTCACCATCCTCGCTATACCTGAGCCCATCATTGCAGCCACTGTGTCAAGCCATCTCTTTGAGGGGCTTCCCCTTTTTCACTGACACCCACCCCCTACACACACACACTTTACCAAGCATGATATTGGGAGTGGTCCTTTCTGACAACAAGACCAAGGTAGGTGAGATGAAGTCTGGCCATTCTCACTTCCAAGGAGCATTCCAGCTGCACTTCCTCCAGGACAGATTTGTTAGTTCTTCTGGCCGTCCGTGGTACTTTCAGCATTCTTCGCCAACACCACGACTCAAAGGCATCAACTCTTCTTCCATCTTCCTCGTTTATCACCCAGCTCTCACATGCATATGAGGCAACTGAAAATATCATGGTTTGGGTTAAACACACCTTAGCCTTCAAAGACACATCTTTGCTTAACACTTTAAAGAGGTTTTTTGCAGCAGATTTGCCCGGTGCGATATGATGTCTGATTTCTTGCCTGCTGCTTCCATGGGTGTTGATTGCGGCTCCAAGTAAAATGAAATCCTTGACAGCTTCAATCTTTTCTCCATTTATCCTGATATACTTATTGCTCCAGCTGTGAGGATTTTTGTTTTCTTTATATCAAGGTGTAATCCATCCTGAAGAATGTAGTCTGCGCTCTTCATCAGTAAGTGCTTTAACTCCTTTTTGTTTTCAGCAGGCAAAGTTGCAACATCAGCGTATCGCAGGTTGTTCGTGAGTCTTCCTCCAATCCTGATGCCATGTTCTTCTCCTATAGTTCAGCTTCTCGGATTATTTGCTCCACATACAGATTGAATAATTATGGTGAAAGGATACAACCCTGCCACACTCCCCTCCTGATTTTAAACCATGTGGTATCCCCTTATTCTGTTTGAACAACAGCCTCCTGGTCTATGTACAGGTTCCTCATCAGCACAATTAAGTGTTCTGGAATCCCCATTCTTCCCAATGTTATCCATAATTTGTTATGATCCACACAGTCAAATGCCCTTGCAGAGTCAATAAAACACAGACAGACATCTTTCTGGTCTTCTCTGCTTTCAGCCAAGATACATCTGACATCAGCAATTATATCCCTCATTCCACATCCTCTTCTGAATCCAGCTTAAATTTCTAGAAGTTCCCTGCCAGTATGCTGCTGTAACCATTTTTTAATTACCTTCAGCAAAATTTTACTTGCGTGTGATATTGATACTGGTAATTTCCACATTCTGTTGGTTCACCTTTCTTTGGAATAGACAAACATACAAATCACTTCCAGTCGGTTGGCCACGTATGTGTGGTTGTGCTGTGTGTAGCGTGGTGTGGCTACAATGTGCGTGGTGTGGCTGCAATGTGTGGTGTGTAGCTGTCCCGTGTGGTGTGGTGTGACTGCAGTGTGCGTGGTGTGTAGCATGGTGTGGGGTGACGTGACGGGCCACAGCCCTCAGGACATTCATCCGTTTCTCTCTTCCCTGGGACTAAGGAGGAGCTGTTCACTCGTTGCATCACTATACACACACTTTGCTGCACACACATATAAACTACCCGTTGAGAAGTGCTGCCCTTTTCCACGCTGTCCTTCCAGGTCAGGCTGGGCCCTGCTTCAACTCAAATTCCTGAGTCGGGGAACGCAGCAGCAGGGGTGGGAGGGCATCTTCCATGCGGGCGCATTACATGCGTCCTTCACGGGTGAGGATGTGCTCATTCCAGCTCTCTGCCTGCTGCTGCAGGCCCCCAGCCACAGCGCCGCTCTGCCCTCTTCCAGCCCCCACTCCAGCTGCCTCCACTGTGCCCCGCTCTCTACCCTTAACCTGAGAGAAGCCTAAGTTTCTGGTGTGGACCACTCCCTGCAGGACTGGAAGGGACGGACTACAGAGACCAGCTCAGAGACAGCACAGCCAACGCACGGGTGATCGTGGGGGCTTCCGGCGGACCCCAGCAGCACTGAGGGTTGGTGGCAGGCGGCCTCCCGGGACCAAAGCATTAACACTGGAAAACAAAAGGCCACACTCAACCACCGTGCGGTTTCTGCTTTCAGTCACTGCCATCTGTGTTTGATTCCTAAGTAAACCGCTCCCTCCGTGTCCCGATACTGAGACCGACCCCTCATGCACATTTTTACCTCAGTCTTCATCTGTACAGAGGGCGAGGAACGGTGAGGGCCCTGGGGCCAGGGGATGCCCAGGTGCCCTCGGGGCCGTCCCTCCGAGGCTCCCAGCCAGGAGTCACCAGCCCAGGAGTGAAACACGGGGGCCTGGGCCGCAGCTGGAGTGACCGCTGTGAGCCGATGTGCGGCCACTGACAGGCCCACTGCTCAAGGGCTTTTATTGACAAAGGCCGGTGATGAGTGGTCAGCAAAAGCCCACACTCAAAAACAGCGGTGAAGTCCGGGTGAGAGCTGAGGAGTGGCAGTGGGGACACAAAGGCCCGGGGCTGCTGCCCCCGAGCTGCCTGACGGTTGTGCACGTTCAGACCTCAGCGCTCTCGCTTTTCATGACACGGCCAGGCCAACGCTAGAAAGGGCAGCTGGCTCTGGAGGACCAGGCAGTGACAGCCTTGAGGCTCCAGTCCTGCAGGCGGCCAGCTCCTCTTCAGTGGGGAATCACCAGTAGTTGAAAAATATAGTCTTGGTGATAGAAATAACGCTGGAGATGCATGATAGAATTTTGCAAGACCAACAACTTGTTCATTGCAAATACCTTTTCTCAACAACACAAATAGTGGCTATACACGTGGACTTCGCCAAATGGAGTACGCAGGAATCAGACTGACTACATCTGTGGAAAGAGGCAATGGAGAAGCTCAGTATCTTCAGCCAAAACAAGGCCAGGAACTGTGGAACCATCAGTTGCTCATATGCAAGTTCAAGTTGAAGCTAAGACAAAGTAAGTCCCTGAGAGCCAAAATATGACCTTGATCATATCCCTCCTGAATTTAGAGACCATTTAAAGAGTAGATTTGATGCACTGAACACCAGAGGAACCGTGAGATGATGTGAACACCATCATCCACGAAAAAGCACAAGGTCATTGAAAAGACAGGAAAGGAAGAAAGACCAAAATGGATGTCAGGAGAGACTCTGAAACTTGCCCTTGAATGGAGAGTTGTTAATGCAAATGGAAGAAATGACAAGATGAAAGAGCTGAACAGAAAATTTCAAACAGCAGCTTGAGAAGACAAAGTCTATTACTATAATGAAATGTGCAAAGACCTGGAGTTAGAAAACGAAAAGGGAAGAACGTGTTCGGCATTTCTCAAGCTAAAAGAACTGAGGAAAAAATTCAAGCCTTGAGTTGAAATATTAAAAGATTCTATGGGTAAAATAAGAGCTCTGGTGGCGTAGTGCCTAAGGCATTTGACTGCTAACCAGAGGGCTGGAGATTCAAACCCCAGACACTTCTCAGAAGGAAGATTGGGCAATCTGCTTCTGTAGAGATACCACCTCTGAAACCCAAGGAGGGGTCACTATGAGTCAGAACTGACTCAACAGCAGTGAGTTTGGTTTTTTAGTTTATGGGCAAAATACTGAATGATGCAGGAAGCATCAAAGGAAGATGGCAGGAATACACAGAGTCACTGCACCAAAAAGAATTGGTTGATCTTCATGCAGTTCAGGAGGTGGCATATGATCAGAACCAATAGTACTGAAGGAGGAAGTCAAAGCTTCACCGAAGGAAATGGCAAAGAACAAGGCTCCAGGAATTGATGGAATACCCATTGAGATGTTTCAACAAATAAATGGATGCCCTGCTGGAGGCACTCACTCGGCTATGCCGAGAGATTTGGAAGACAGCTACCTGGCCAGCTGACTGAAAGAGATCCATATTTGTACCCATTCCAAAGAAAGGTGATCCCACAGAATGTGGAAATCATCGAACAATATCACATGCAAGTAAAATCTTACTGAAGATAATTCAAAAACAGTTGCAGCAGTTATTGACAGAGAGCTTCCAGAACTGCCAGCTCGATTCAGAAGAGGACATGAATGAGGGATATCACTGTTGATGTCAGGTGGATCTTGGCTGAAAGCAAATACCAGAAATACGTTTATTTGTGTTTTATTGACTATGCAAAAGCATTTGATTGTGTGGATCATAACAAATTATGGATAACATTGGGAAGAATGGGAATTCCAGAACACTTAACTGTACTCATGAGGAACCTGTACACAGACCAGAAGTCTGTCGTTCGAACAGAACAAGGGGATATTTCATGGTTTAAAATCAGGAAGGGAGTGTGTCAGGGTTGTATCCTTTCACCATACTTATTCAATCTGTATGCTGAACAAATAATCCAAGAAGATGGGACTATATGAAGAACATGGCATCAGGATTGGAGGAAGACTCATTAACAACCTGCAACATGCAGACAACTTTGCTTGCTGAAAGTGAAAATGACTAGAAGCAATTACTGGTGAAGATTAAAGACTACAGTCTGCAGTATGGATTACACCTCAACATAAAGAAAACGAAAATCCTCATAAATGGACCAATAAGCAGCATCACGATAAATGGAGAAAGATTTAAATTGTCAACTTCGTATTACTTGGTTCCACAGTCAACACCAATGGAGCAGCAGTCAAGGTATCAGACATCATACAGCATTAGGCAAATCTACTGCAAAGGACCTCTTTCAAGTGCTGAAGAGCAAAGATGTCTCCTTGAAGACCAAGGTGGGCCTGACACAAGCCATGGTATTTTCAATTGCCTCATACGCACGTGAGAGCTGGACAATGAATAAGGAAGACTGAAGAAGGGTTGATGCTTTTGAGCTGTAGTGTTGGTGAAGAATGCTGAAAGTACCACGGACTGCCATAAGAAGGAACACATCTGTCCTGGAAGAAGTGCAGCCAGAATGCTCCTTGAAAGCGAGAATGGCCAGGCTTTGTCTCACCTACTTTGGACATGTTGTCAGAAGGGACCATTGCCTGGAGAAGGATGTCATGCTTGGTAGGGTGGAGGGTTGGTGAAGAAGGGGAAGGCTCTCAACAGACATGGACTGACACAGTGGCTGCCACGATGGGCTCAGGTACAGCAAGGATTGTGAGGCTGGCACAGGAGCAGGCAGTGTTTTGTTCTGTTGTACACAGGGTTGCTATGAGTTGGAGCTAACTTAATGGTACCTAACACTACTACCACAAGCCCAAAGAAAACATTCTTTATTCACTGGCCTAAACTGGTTAGTTTAATCACGGCTTTGTGGGAGAGTTTTGGTTCAATGTATAAAGATTATTTCCAGGAATTAGAATCGGAGGTTCCCCAAATCTCAATGGATTTAGTAAGTCTGGTTTCCATGAGTGTGAAATTCTGTTCCACAACTGTCCTCCTTTTGATCAAGATTCAGCTGTTTGTCCAACACCTCAATAACAAAAAGACAAATAATCCAATTAAAAAATGGGCAGAAGACATGAATAGACACTTCACCAAGGAGGATATTCAGGCAGCCAACAAATATATGAAGAAATGCTCACAATCATTAGCCATTAGAGAGATACAAATCAAAACAACAATGAGATACCATCTTGCCCCAGCACTAGTAGCAAAGTTCAACAAGACAGAAAATAACAAATGCTAATGAGGATGTGGAGAGACTGGGACTCTCATTCACTGCTGGTGGGACTGCAAAATGGTACAACCACTGTGGAAAGCAGTATGGCCATTTCTTGAAAAGTTGGAATTAGAAATACCATTTGACTCAGCCATTCCATTACTAGGCATATACCCTAAAGAGGTGAGAGTCATGACAAGAACGGACATATGCACACCCATGTTCATCGCAGCACTATTTACAATAGCCAAAAGATGGAAACAACCTAGGTGTCCATCAACTGAGGAATGGATAACCAAACTGTGGT
>NW_006921593.1:14885632-14890395 GCF_000298275.1 Orycteropus afer afer | reverse complement strand
TAGAAGGGCTGTGTATGCACAGGGAGACAGCTCAGGGGGCAGGAGTGCATGGGAGGGAAGGACACAGGGAAGAGGTAACTATGGGAGGAAGTGGGAGGCGAGCTGTTGCATTGTGGGGAATTGTAGTCAATGTCATGAGACAAAGTGTATGGGAACTGCTGTTTGGAAAGTGAATTTGCTCTGTCAACTTTCACCCAAAGCACAATTTAAGAAAAAGATTCAGCTGTTCGGTCTTTGATGAAAGCACTCAGTACCGGAAGCCAGGCCCCATCCAGTCCTCTGTTCTCATGGCAAAGGGGGCAGTAGTTCCCGGAGGCAATGGGACCTGCCGTCTGGTTCCTTCTCCGATTCCTGGCTCTTCCTCCCTTTGCTGCTCTAGCTGAACAGAGACCATCTGTTGTACCTCAGGTGGCTGCACATGACCTTCTAGGAAGGGGCCCTAATTTCTTCCACACCGGGCCCTGCCCTGGCGGGCGGTGAGGTGCTGGCCCACATCTCCTAAGTCAATGGCTCTTCTGCACAGAAGGCTCTGTGGTGCGGCCAAGCAGCCAACAGCACAGCCCCTGTCCCCGTAAGGAGACGAGGGGAGCGGCATGCATCTGGAAGCAGGCACCATGGCACTGGGGCCGTCCGCCTACTGACAGTGCCCTCCTGACCATGATGAGCCTACACACAGCCCCCAAAGCAGGGCGAGGATGGCTGCAGCTCAGGGCACAGAACCATGGCAGTGAACCCGCCTGGAGAGCGGCAAGCTGGTCTGCGTTCTGCTGCGTCCGTTCTCAACAATAACAACAAAGCCCACTGCCACTGAGCCGATTTGACTCACAGTGACCCCCACTGGGTTTCTGAGGTGGTAAATCTTTACGGAGGTAAGTGCCCACTCCTCCTTCTGTGGAGTGGCTGGTGGGTTTGAACTGCCAACTTTCTGGTTAGCAGTCAAATGCCTTGGACACTGCACCACGAGAGCTACTTAACAACAATAAAATTATTGAAGCAAAGAGAAACCCTGACAGACAGAAATACAGCGTACTCCTGCTCGCACAGCAGCCTGGGCTGAGCATCACTGGGGCTGCTGGCTCTTGTCATGGAGAACATGGGGGTCAAGCAGTCAGGACAGGCCCTTCCAACCCTTACCCATCCCCAACAGGAACCAATGAGCCTCCCCCAATGGACCCCACTCCACACGGATGCGCCCCGTCCCTTGGAAACAAAGTGCTGCTGTGCCCCCCCCCCAAGCAGGTGGCCCCTTGGCCATGCCTCTGCTTAGATGTGTGTGTGACCACGTGGCACCTTCACGAGAATGACAGGTGGTGTACAAGGCTGTGAGCCTGGGGCACCCTCTTCCCCGCTTTGGGTGCCAATGCCAGCACCAGTCTGCACCTCGGGGGTTTCCGTGGGAGGAAGGAGCAGCCAGGGCTGGGCTGGGTTTCCCATAGGCTCCTGCGTGTCCTTGCAGCTGGGTCACCTACACACCGCGGACCGCAGCTCTCCCACTGCCTAGCTCCCGGGGCTGTGGAGACGTCGCTGTGGAAACCAAGCAGCTCGAGTGGCCATGACCTGCAGGTGCCCAGTAGGGTCCCTGCCTGGACCTGGACAGTGCCAGCGCCTGGGAGAGTGTGATTCTAGTGGGGAGATGCACACGCTTGTCCACGCCTCGCAGGACCTTTTATTGCAGAACAAGCCCACAGGTCGAGCCAGTCTCCTCAGCTCTGCCTGTCCCAGGTCACGGTGCCCACAATGCATGGGCCTGTGACGGGCGTCAGGAAGGGACCCGTGAGAGTGTGTCAGAAATGGGCCATCAGGAAGCATCAGGGAGGGAGAGTTGACGGGGCGTCCCGCAGGGCTGGTGCTGGTCGCGCCCTGCCGCCCGGTGCAGCCTCTGAGCCCGTCTCTGGACCAGAGCCCGCCCACCTCCCTGAAGGTGAGAGTCTCCTTGACACTCACAGCTCAGACTCTCCGAGGCCAGGAGCACCTCAGGGTGGGAGGAGCTGCAGACTCCCACCCCAGCAAAAGCAAAGCTGGTGGCCTCTGCTGTCCTCCCAGAGCTGCAGTGGACACAGCCCGGTCCTCAGCCTGCCTCCGGCCCCCGTCATCATGCCCGAGTGGTGACTGTTCCCACGGCCAGTCGGGGGAGCAACTCATCTGTTTTTCAAAAGCGAGCCGGACGTGGCTTCTGTGGTTGGAACCTGGTGGTGGTGTCGTCGGAGCCCACCCCCACAGAAGGAACAGAGCAAGGCCGAGGTGCAGCTGTGTGCTTGGCACCACTCTTTTCTAACAGGATAAACTCTCTCCAACCATGGTTACCACATCTTCCTTGTCCTTTCGGCCCTAACCTCATCACCCCCGCTCGTTCCTGGGGAGCAGCTGCCCCAGGGATGGTGCTCAGTGGGGGCAGAACCAGGATGCATCAGGACACTGGTATCTGCCGTGTCCCATGAGTGTCTCTGGGGCTGCGCTGGCCAAAGGGGATGCCCCCTCCCCTGGGGACACCACCCTCTCCCAAGGTGACCTGCAGGGGCCACACTGTGGGGTTGATGGGGACACTACTCTCCTCTGGAGTGGCCTGCGCTGGGCTGTGGGGCTGATGGGGATGCTACCCTCCCCAGGGGCCTGGCCTCATCTTGACTCTTGACACATGCAGCATGGTGACGTGAGACTAGCCCGCCACGACTAGAGCAAAGTTCGCAGAAGGTGACCTCAACGATGACATGGTGGAGGGGATTCACCACGTGTCTGGGTCCCTGGCAGCCCATGATGTGCTGGGTGGCCCACGTCTCTACAAGGCTCCTGTCCACTGCCCCCTCTAGGACACTGTGTCTGTCTGGCACTAAACCCACAACCCTGAGGGTAGCTGCAGGCGAGGGGACGGAGCCCCCACCTGCTTCCCAGGAAGGAAATGAAGGTGCCCGGGACGCACCCAAGCAATGAGCTAACCCACCCCCGAAGGAACAGAGCAAGGCCGAGGTGCAGCTGTGTGCTAGGCACCACTCTTTTCTAACAGGATAAACTCTCTCTCCAACTGTAGTTACCACATCTTCTAGAAGGTTCCTTGTCCTTTCGGCCCTAACCTCATGCCAAACGAGCCAGGCCATTTGAGGGCAGCAGTCAGAGCTTAGGGCGACGAGCTCTTCTTCCTAGGCAGGGATGGGGAGATGATGTCATCGGAGTCATCCGAGGGCGCCTCCTCCGTGGGGGGTGGCACTGCGGCCTGGGACCTGGACAGCGTGGGCTCCGCTGGAACAACACGGAGAAGTGCATGTCAGGAACACCACCTCCACAGGCAGGGCTGTGGCTGGGGTCCTGAAGTCGTTAGCCCAGGAGGCCCTGGTGGCACTAACAATGAAGTGCCCGACCATCAGCCAAGAGGCTGCTGGTTCCTAGAAGCCAGTCCTGCAATCTGCTCCCGGAGGTCACAGCCTTGGAGACACTGGGGAGTTCTCTGCACACATGGGCTTGCCATGGCTTGCAGTTGCTTGGACTAGCAACAGTCTACCCCCATAGAGGGATGGTGGCGACAGTCCCTCCAAGGCCTCTGGGCTGGGTGGTGAGCACCAGCTGCCGTGCCCTGGGCTGGGGGAGGGGAGCTCTCCCACTAACCATCTCTGAAAGATGGATGTCCACGAAGCATCACTGATGTGAGATTAAACAAAAACAAAAGCAAAAAAAAATCTCACTGCCATCGAGTCAGATCCGACTTGTAGCGATCCGTCCTTGGGTTTCCAAGGTGGTTATCTCTACGGAGATTGCCCAGTCTTCTGAGGAGTGGCTGGTGGGTTTGAACCGCCAGTCTTCTGGTTAGCAGTCAAATGCCTTAGGCACCACACCACTGTGGTAGTTCAGTTTGTATGTTAACTTGGCTGGGCCTGGTTGAGTGGCTGGGCAGCTGGTGGTAGTTATTCCCCATGATGAGACTGGCAGTCAACTCCACAGTGGGATCTACAAGCAGCTAAGTAGCTGCCTTTAGGATGTGGTCAGCTTCCTGCATATAATGAGAAGCCTTGGGGATAGTCTCTAGCTTATGGCAGGCTTGAACCCTGCACGTAGCCATGTCGTTGTTCAGCAGCCTGCCATGCTCTGCCAAACTAGGGACTTTTGATGGACTTAAATCAATGGCCTGCCATGTGATTTGGTAACATCGGGATTGTGTCTTGTTACTTGTCAACCTTGGGCTTGGCAGCCTCAGCAGCCAGCAGCTGAGTGAAGAAAAGCCTCTAGCTCCAGTGGGCTGGGAGCAAGAGGCAGAGCTGCAACCCAATGTTGAGGGGCTCCTAGAGCCTGGCACTTTGAACTTGGACTTAAAGCCTCCAAACTGTGAGAGAATAAACTCCTGTTTGTTAAGGCCTCCCGTTTGTGGTACATTCCCGTCAGAGCGGTGCTAGGGACCCAGCCACACAGCCACCTGACAGCCGTTCTCAGGACACTGCAGCAGCACTCTTCTGGGACCTTAAGGAAATTTACTGTCAGAGTCAAACTTTGGGACCCTACAAACCTCAGGGTTGTCTTCTGAGAACACCGTCCCAGGCTGTCTGTCTGGCTGCCTGACTCACTCCTCAGAGGCAGAGATGGTGCAGCCAAGTGGTACCTGCATCTGCACACCGAGGACACCTGCACACGCACCTGCGTCTGCACACCCCGGGGACACCCGCACACGCACCTGCGTCCGCACACCCTGAGGACACCCGCACACGCACCTGCGTCCGCACAGCCTGAGGACACCCGCACACGCACCTGCGTCCGCACAGCCTGAGGACACCCGCACACGC
>NW_006921593.1:14862431-14885532 GCF_000298275.1 Orycteropus afer afer | reverse complement strand
ACACGCACCTGCGTCCGCACAGCCTGAGGACACCCGCACACGCACCTGCGTCCGCACAGCCTGAGGACACCCGCACACGCACCTGCGTCCGCACACCCTGAGGACACCCGCACACGCACCTGCGTCTGCACACCCTGAGGACACCTGCACACACACCTGCAAACTTTGCTGGCGGCTCTGGGGCAGGGGAGCAACCGGCTGCCCTGAGATGGTTTACAGTGAACCAAGGTGACATGGTGGTGTGGTGCTGGCAGACACTTTGGTCCCCATCAGACTCAGCTGTGACAAGGAGGCTAACAGTCACTGCGGCTGGCCTGGCAGAGCCAGCATGGCTCTGGGTTATGGAGCACGACCTGAAGCCTTTGGGGGGCCTGTACCACGGGACGTCCCTGGGGTGCGCGTGTGCTGTGGAACGTCCCTGGCGTGCCTGTGTGCTGTGGATGTCCCCAGGGTCCCTGCATGCTAGCATGCTATGGGGTGTCCCTCTGGCTTTGCAGCTTGGGGCACTGTGGTGAGATGAGGTCCTTTGTGGCCTTCTGCCTTGGTTCTCTGGAAAAACCCTCAGAAGATTCTCCCCTGAGCTCCGAGAAGGGACCTCTGCCCTAGTGTGCGACCCCACAGGGTCTGTTACCTCTGTCCAGGTTAACTGACAGTTCCTGGGTGAGCTGTAAACAACTTGGCTTTGACACTTTTTGCCTGGCTGTTGGCTGCAGCCCGCCCTGACTGGGGTACACCCTGCGAGAACTGGCCGACCACTTATGCAGATGAGGTGTCTACAGTCTATTATGTGGGCTGTAGCCCACCCTATGACTGGGTACACCCTCGAGAACTGGCCGAACACTTATGCAGACAAGGTGCCTGCAGTCTATGATGCAAACGAAGCGTCCACGGCCTGAGGACTGGTCAGTTCATGGCCCTGGTGGGAGGGTCGTTCCTTGAGACCGACTAGGAGGCCGATGGAAGGGAAGCAGCAGCAGGAAGAGGCAAGAGAAGAAACAGAGGGAGGAGGCGAGGTCCAGGGCTGTGACACTGAGACGGCGACAGGCCTGCAAGGGGCCCTGCAGCAGCGGCAGCCGTGGCAGAAACCTGCTGCCAGGAACGTGAGAGAGCTGAATGGACCACACTGGCTGTGAGCCAGGCCAGTCAGCCGTGCAGAGGCCGACAGCAGGAAGGCCGAAGGCAGAGCGGAAGGAGCCTGTCCTGTCCTGAGGGGGCCTTTCCTGAGGGGCTCAGAGGAGGCCTGCATGGCAGAGACAGGCCTCCTGGCCCGCATGGCCCAGAGAAGCTGAGGGAGCCGTCCTGCACTGATGAAGGGCGGGATCAGCTCCCCCTCTGGGGGAACCTTCCAGACTTTGCCTACAAGCTTCCTGATCCTGACCCTGACCCCAAGTGGAAACCCTGTTACTTCCTTAATAAACCACTTAACTGTAAATACGGTCTGAGTTCTGTGTCCACTGTAACCGATTATGGACCCAGCAGAGAAGGAAAGGGAGTGATGGGAGAGACGGCTGGTGTCAGGTTGGTCAAGAGTCTGGAGGGAGGATGCAGGTCTGACCGCTGCCCACGGGCACCAGCCTTGGGCTTCTGCTCAGTCTCATCACCCCCGTGAAGCCTGGCAAGGTTCGATGCTACAAGGCAGGGTGCCCACGCGTCTGCCTGTAAACCCTAGCACAGCCCATCCTCCTGCAGTGAGTTTAACAATTGGGGTTTGGGAGAGAGTATCAAAATCGACTCCGATAAAGCCTGAGAAATCGTCTGGGACAGTTAGGAGGAGATTTCATCCACGAGGTTTTCAGGTCCGACATGGTGTGAAACGTACAGGCCACTCTCCAAGACACAGCCCAACAGGCCAGTGACCTGGGAAGGAGGGGCGGAGCCTAACCCTGAGAGACATGGCTGGCCAAGGGCGGCTTCCCTCCCTGCCTCCCAGCTGGGGCGCTGCACTTACCTATGGCGGGATCCCCCGGCGTCAGGGCCTCCTCCTCAGCTGCAGACCCCTCCACGGACTCCACACTGCTGGCCTCGCTGTCATCCTGAGCTGCAAAACAGACGTGTCAGCACAGCTCTGCATGAAGACACGCTGACCACGGGCAGTGCACGCACCGGGCTGTCGCTCCCACACCAGCTGCTTCCTCTGGTGGTTTTCTTCCCATCAGGCATTGTTTCTGCCCTACCAACCATCTCCGATTCCCGTTATTCCTGCCTCACTGTCTCTGTTCCACCTGAGGCCAAGGAACTCAGCACAGGAAGGTCCTTCATCGGAGACGCGCCTGTGAGCTCGGCGCCTGGCACACCACATCCACCAACAGCAGGTCAGTCTACAGACAGTCCCAAACCACAGGACAGCCACTCTGCCCCACACCACCACAGTAACCGTCAGCACAAGCAACTGCAGAGGGGGGTCCTAATCCCAGGACATGGGAGGAAGGCCATGAAGGACAACCAGAGTCACAGATCTGTGGGGGCACCCGGCCTTCGGGGGGTGACCCCACTGCCCCTTGCCACATGCAAGGAGGCTGGGTCTGAACGAAGAGCCTGGGCTGGCCAGCAGGGACCACAGCCCACAGTCAACTTCCCAGTCGGGGTGGAGGCTAATTCTGTGTTAGCCCCAGAACTCTCTCATGGATAGCTTGTTCCGGGACCTTAATGAAGCAGAAAACCTGACAAAGTTTTACTGAGAGAGCAACACTGCCCTCAGGGAGGGAGTTGGAAAATACAGCCTTGAAGATAGATATAATGCTGGAGATCACATGACAGAATTTTGCAAGACCAATGACTTACTCATTACAAATACCTTTTTTCAACAACATAAGTGATGACTATACATGTGGACCTCACCAGATGGAATGCACAGGCATCAGAATGACTACAGCTGTGGCAAGAGTCAATGGAGAAGTTCAGTATCTTCAGCCAAAACAAGGCCAGGAGCTGACTGTGGAACAGACCATCAATTGCTCATATGCAAGTTCAAGCTGAAGTTGAAGACAAATCAAAACAAGTCCACGAGAGCCAAAATATGACCTTGATTATATCCCTCCTGAATTTAGAGACCATCTAAAGAATAGATTTGATGCACTGAACACCAATGGCCGAAAACCAGAAGATTGTGGGATGACATCAAGAACATCATCCATGAAGAAAGCAAGAGGTCATTAAAAAGACAAGAAAAGAAGAGAAGACCAAAATGGATGTCAGAAGAGACTCTGAAACTTGCCCTTGAGCAGAGAGTAGCTAAAGCAAATGGAAGAAATGACAAGATAAAAGAGCTGAACAAATTTCAAAGAGCAGCTCAAGCAGACAAAGCCAGTTACTATAATGAAATATGCAAAGACCTGGAGTTAGAAAACCAAAAGGGAAGAACATGCTCAGCATTTCTCAAGCTGAAAGAACTGAGGAAAAAAATTAAGCCTTGAGTTCAACACTGAAAGATTCTACGGGCAATATACTGAATGATGCAGGAAGCATCAAAATAAGATGGAAGGAATACACAGAGTCAAGGTACCAAAAAGAATTGATATATGATCATCCATTTCAGGAGGTGGCATATGGTCAAGAACCAATGGTACTGAAGGAAGAAGTCGAAATTGCACTGCAGGAATTGGTGAAAAACAAGGCTCCAGGAATCGACGGAATACCCATTGTTATGTTTCTTTCAACAAACAGATGTCCCACTGGAGGCACTCACTCGGTTATGCCAAGAGATTTGGAAGACAGCTAGCTGGCCAACTGACTGGAAGAGACCCATATTTGTATCCTTTCCAAAGAAAGGTGATTCTACAGAATGTGAAAATTATTGAACAATATCATTAATATCACATGCAAGTAAAATCTTACTGAAGATAATTAAAAAATGGTTGCAGTAGTGTTATCGACAGAAAACTTCCAGAAATGCAAGCTGGATTCAGAAGAGGACGTGGAATGAGGGATATCACTGCTGATGTCAGATAGATCTTAGCTAAAAGCAAAGAATACCTTAAAGATGTTCACTTGTGTTCTGTTGACTACGCAAAAGCAATTGATCATGTGGATCATGACAAATTATGGATAACATTGAGAAGAATGGGAATTCCAGAACACTTGATTGTACTCATGAAGAACCTGTACATAGACCAGGAGGCTGTCATTCCAACAGGACAAGGGGACACTGCATGGTTCAAAATCAAGAAGGGAGTACGTCAAGGTTGTATCCTTTCCCCATACTTATTCAACTTGTATGCTGAGCAAATAATCCAAGAAGCTGGATTATATGAAGAAGAACATGACATCAGGGTTGGAGGAAGACTCATTACCTGAGATAGGCAGATGACTCAACTTTGCTCGCTGAAAGTGAGGATGACTTGAAGCACTTACTGATGAAGATTAAAGACTACAGTCTGCAGTATGGTATGGATTACTCCTCAATATAAAGAAAAGAAAAATCCTCACAACTGGTCCAGTAAACAGCTTCATGGTAGATGGAGAAAAGACTGAAGTTGTCAAGGATTTCTCATTACTTGGTTCTACCATCAACACCAATAGAAGCAGCAGTCAGGACATCAGATGATGTACAGCACTGGGCAAACCAGCTGCAAAGGACTCTTTCAAGTGCTGAGGAGCAAGGTTGTCTCCTTGAGGACTAAGGTGCGCCTGACCCAAGCCATGGTATTTTCAGTCACCTCTTATGTATGTAACGGTTGGACAATGAATAAGGAAGACTGAAGAAGAGTTGATGCTTTTGAGTTGTGATGCTGGACGAGAACGCCAACAGTACCACGGTCTGCTAAAATGACTAACAAGTCTGTCCTGGAAGAAGTGCAGCCGGAATGCTCCTTAGAAGCGAGAATGGCCAGTTTTGGTCTCACCTACTTTGGCCATGTTGTCAGAAGGAACCATTCCCTGGAGAAGGATGTCATGCTTGGTAGAGTGGAGGGTCAGCGAAGAGGGGGAAGGCCCTCGATGAGACGGACTGGCACAGTGGCTGCAACGACGGGCTCAGGTCTAGCAAGGATCGGGAAGCGGCACAGGACGGTGCAGTGTCTCATTCTGCTGTGCACGGCGTCACTGCGAGTCAGAGACGACTCAACGGCACCTTACAGCCGCAGCCCTCAGGGAAGGGCCTCGCTCCCGAGGGAACCAAGAAAGAAAGCATGGCACAGGCTGCGTGGGGCAGGGGGCGGAGAAGGCAGGTGGTGGCGCTGCACCCACAGAGCGTGGGGCCACCATGGCCCAGGAACAAGGGTGAAGGGGCTGGTCCAGGCGTGTCCTCAGCTTGAGGAGACAGTTGCCGGAGGGCCAACCCCCTGCCCCCGTGTTCCTTCCGCAGCTGGCCCCGTGCTCCCTGAGGGTTGCAGGTCACGACTGAACACACAGCGGCCGCTGCACCCACACCCAGACGAAGCGCACGGACGTACCAGAAGCCACGAGGGCGGGCGGGGAGGAGGCGTCCCTGTTTGCCGTGGAAGCAGACGTCCTCCTGGCAGGGGCTGTGGTGGTCGTCCTCTCACTGATGGCACTGAAAGACAGAAGCCCCCGGGGACTCTGCTCCACCTTCAGGAACACGGCCACAGGTGGCGGCCTACGTGTGTACCAGACTCACTGTGGTGAATCCCAACCCTACACCCATGGCTGTGATCCCCTCTGGGGACAGGAGTCTCTGTGAGGTTAAGGAGGCACTGTCAGGTAGGGCATGTTGCAGAGTAACCTCTTGTGAGATATAAAATAACCGGTATGAGCAAGCACGGAAGCAGGGCAGAGCTGGGAGGCAAGGCCATGTCAAGACGGCCACAGAGCCCAGGAGCAGAAGAGAAAGGACGGGGGAAGGGCGTCCCTAGACCCAGCACCCTGAACACGGGCTTCTGCCTCCTCAAGGGTCAGAGAGCAGGTGTCTGTTAAAGCCAGCTCCTTGTGCTTTTCCTGATGCACCAGGCAGCAGAGACCACACCACCAGGCTTCCCCGTGTGCTGAGAGCAGCCCGGAGCCCAGGACCCAGCATCGCGGGACCTCAGCCCGAGAGCACCTCGGGGAGCCCCGGCTGCCTGCGCAGGGCCAAGGCGCCTCCCCTCCTGCTCTGTCTTTTGGGGCCCTGAGGCTCTGGGCAGGGCTTAGGCTGAGCCCCCTTTCAGGGCCAGCTGCCTCGTCCCCACTGGACACGGTGACAAGGCAGCGTCCCCTCCAGCCACAGCTGACTCTCCCAGTGTCAGAGCCTGTCTTGGGTGACGGGGACTCAGCCACAGGATTTGGAGAAGTGGCAGACCAGTTACACTGTTCACCGTCATGGAGACTGGGGGACAGTGGCAAGAGAGAAGGGCGGACACAGAGCGGGGTGGGTGAGCTGTGGGATGGAGTACGGGTTTCCTGAGCACCGGCCCCAGGTCTGGTCTAGTCCCAGGTCAATGGCAGCCCCACTCTCAGGTTCTGGGAGACACTGTGGGCCCAGGCGACTTAAACTCGAGGGTCCTGGCAGCAGGCGTGGAGCCTGCAGGAAGGCGGCTGGGAACACCCACATCCCCCAAACACGATCCCATCGCTCCTCTCTTACAAAGTGACAACGTGCTGACCCTGCAACCAGCCAGCTCCACGTGGGGACCTGAGCCATGTGTCTCAAGAAACAGGTCTACACACACCTCCTCCCAGAAGGCGGCACCGGGGCCCTCTCCACAACCATGGGACTAATGGCCTGCTCCCAGCACCAGGGATCCACAGACTCGCTAAGGTACCCTGGCCAGGGACGGTGCTAGCTTCCTGATGCAGAAGGCAGGCCCAAGGGCATCCTGTAGACGTCGCCCGACTCACCCTGGCCTGGTCCGTGCCAGGTGCGCCCGGAAGACCGACTGGACCAGCAGGATGGCCTCCTCCAGCCCCGTGCCGTCAGGGGCAGTGGGGCTCTGGCTGCGGGGTGTGGCAGGGCACTGCAACGACAGTGGGAATGAGGCGGCTCTCAGCCCGCTGGCCCCCTGCATGTCACAGAGCGTCTCCAGAGGGCCCTCTGACACTCCTGACCACGCAGTCGGCACCCGCCTGAGGCAGCCTCTAAACTCTAGTTCTGACGCACGTCTTGTGTTCTCGACGGGGAAGCTAGGAGACAGGCTGCTGTGGTGGGTTGACATCTTTGTTATTTTTTTAAGCGTCTATCTTAACTGAGCGGCTTCTGGGTGATACAAGCAGTCCACAACCAGCTGAAACGTGAAGGCTGGCGGTTCAAACCTCCCCAGTCTCCACGGAAGAAAGGCCTTGCCCTCTCCTCCATCATGATTCCGGCCCCGGAAGGCCCCATGCAGCAGCTGTATCTGCAGCTCAGGGGCCCCCACGAGTCAGTCAGCCCGATGGCAGCGGGTTGGTGTTTACGGTCTCCCTTCACAAGACGGACGTGCTACCTTGTCTCTGGTCCTCAGAGCTGTCTCGCCCCTGAAGCTACATTGACTGTGGGCCTGATCCAGGGGCAGAACTGCCTTCACGTGACCGTGCTGGGGGGGCTGGCACGTACGGAGGTGAGGTGAGGGGGCCGTGTGAGAGGACGACGGGGTGGGAGGGGTGGAAGTGACATGTATGGGGCAGCATGTGAAGAAGACAGCATGTGTGTACGATGGCCTGGGGGGCAGTGGTGTGAGGGAGGCAGGTGAGTGGGGTGGCGTGAGGGGGGCGGTGTGTGAAGGTGTGGCATGGGTGGCGTGTATGGGGAGGCATGTGAATGGGTGGAGTAGGGAGTGGCGGCATGTGAAGGGGTAGCGTGTGGGGGGTGGTGTGTGAAAGGGTGGCATGTGAATGGGTGGAGTAGGGAGTGGTGGCGAGTGAAGGGGTGGCATGTGGGGGGCGGTGTGTGATGGGGTGGCGTGTGAATGGGTGGAGCAGGGAGTGGTGGCGAGTGAAGGGGTGGCATGTGGGAGGCAGCGTGTGATGGGGTGGCATGTGGGGGGCAGTGTGTGAAGGGTTGGTGTGTGAATGGGTGGAGTAGGGAGTGGCGTCGAGTGAAGGGGTGGCATGTGGGGGATGGTGTGTGAAGGGGTGTCGTGGGGAGGAGCAGCATAGGGAGCAGTGGTGTGTGAAGGGCTGGTGTGCGAGGCACACCTCTCTGGCAGGCAGATACCAAGAGTGGACAATGGCTCGTGCTCCCAGCTGGTGAAGCGTGAGGAAAGGAGAAGTGGGGGCCCACCAGGTCTGAGCCTGCACCCTGACGTTACCTTCCGAGGGGGGCTCGGCGTGCTGGGAGATGGGGAACCACAGGCTCTGCTGGCCAGGAGCTGCGCCCGAGCACGGTGTCCCCGGAAAGCCGCCTGCAGCACTGTGGCCTCCTGGAGGGGAGAGGAGGCAGAGGTGAAGTTCCCTGGGAGATGGCAGGTTCTGACCAGAGACATTTGCAGAGGAAATACTGTTGACAGTGAAGAACGGCTCCCCTCGCTGCGCAGTCCCGGCCCATGCTCTGCGAGCCTCTCTCCCACCCATAGTCTCAGCGATGAGGGGCCATGCTTGGCGAGCAACACACCCTGATCCTGCAGCCAAACAGGCGGACTCTGTCCAGCACAGGTACACTCGGCTGCCAACGCCAGCCCACGTCTCCCGCGTGGAATAATTCACTCTATATTCCCGTCACTGGTTCGATCGGGTGGACACCGACTCACTGGGATTCCACGCGACAGAGTAGAACTGCCCCGTGGTGTTATGGGGTTTCCCAGACTGCCCACCTGACGGAGCACACTGCCAGGTCCTTCCTGCCACGGAGCCGCTGGGGGGGGTTCGAACCACCCACCTTCCAATGAGCAGCCGAGCATTTAACATTGGCGTCACCGGTGCTCCTTGGAGGGCCATGAGTTACTGCAGCGGCTCGGAGCAGGGACGCTTGGCAGCATTTCCCGAGTGCCGCGTGTAAGCCAGACGCTGTGGCAGACCTGAATCGCTGTTCTTCACACCTTACAACCACCCCAAGAGGGTCAATGCTAACAAAGGAAACCAAGTCACAACCCGGCATCACGTGCCCCACGAGGAGGCTGTGTGGAGGCGGGGACCGGGCCCAGGCCGTGGATGCCGTGTCTGTTCCACCGCTGTGAGGGAATCTCACAGAACGGCCCTGGGGCACACGCTTAGCACACTGTCACCCTGGACCCTCACGTGGCCAAGCAGATCTTGTTACCACCTCGACTTCACAGACAAGCAGGCAACGGGTTCAGAAGTGGACATGGAACAGAAGGGGGAACGTGACAGAGAACATGTGTGGCTGTCTGCCTCCTAAGCATGTGACCTCATCCTGTGGGAGGCAATGCACCCACTCGTCACACGCTATGTACTCAGTGTCACTACAGGACGGCATGATGCCAGCACTCAGGACAGCAGCACGAGAGCCAGGTGGCCTGCCTCCACAGGACTCACCCAATGGAGAGGCAACGCATAAACAGGGCAGCGAGATGCCAGGCGGGGGACACACTACAAAGACTGGCAAAGCAGGGCAGGGCCAGGGGGTGAGGGTCAGGGTGTCTGGGAGGGCTCTCTGAGGAGGTGAGCGGAGGGAAAACAAGCAAATACCTGGACAGAGAGCCTTGCAGTAGGGACAGCACGCACCAAGGCCCTGGGGCAGGAATGGGCCTGGAGGAGGGGTCAGTGCAGGACAGAGGCCCCAGTGAGTGGGCCTGGTGGAGGCGTGGTCTCAGACACGCCCCCTGGAGCCCAGCGGCTCTGAGAGAAGCACCTGAGCCCAGGGCTTAAAGGGACAGTAAAGGCTGAAGGACAACAACTGCAGCAGGAAGTTCAAATCTGGCCACTCAGGCCGCGTCCTCTCAGCGCGTCTACGCGCCAGCGTCACCGAGGCGGCCACTCGGGCCGCATCCTCTCAGCGCGTTCACACGTCAGCGTCACCGAGGTGCTCCCTGGGCCCCAGACCCTCGAGTCTCACTGGGAAGGGCAGAAGGGGCTCTTGGCTCCCTCCTGGAGGGCGTGGAACCCATGCCCACATCGATAGTTGGGAGGCTGTTGCCTCCCCTTCGTGGTACTAATGGAAACTGGGGGCCCGTACACCCCTGTGACTGGGGACTCTAACTGCTGCCAAGAAGGAATGCCAAGAAAAGGGGGAAATGCTGAGGCCCCCAGACTTGTCAGCAAAGCCCAGAGTTGCTTCTGTCTCTCCTCACAAACACCGGTGACACCCCCCCCACACACCGCTAAGTTCCGCTCACTCTCCACCTTCAGGAAAATACCAGGCCCTGCTCTCACGCACGCTTCCACCCCACTCCCCCGTCAGCCCTTTACCAGGCCCACCCTCACTCTCAAGGCCCGTCTCAATGCATCTTGTCCAGTGAGCTCCTACTCACCCCGTGAAGCCCCGCTCACAGCTGCCCCCTTTGCAGATGTCCCTGGCATTGGCGACTGGCAGCCCTCACAATGCCATGGGCGCAGCTCTGAGCTCAGCCCCCAAATCACAGTGACTTGTCACCCTGCCTGTCTTAATGTCTCCCTCTGTCCAGGGGCTGTCACGCCACTCAGCACCAAGCTGATGATCAGGACAAGAGCTGACAGAAGGAATGAATGACTGAATTTTGAAAGTCTGACATCACCCAAATATTTATTTGGTGCTATACGACTTATGCGCTTAAACTCCCAGGGGGGCTCTGGTCTGAGCTCCTGCGTCCAGCAATCGGCTACTTTGCTCCAGGGGAGCGCCCTCCACCGCGTCACTCTGAGACCGCTTACCTCATCCAGAGCAGCCTCCTTTTTCTGAAAAAAAGAAACAGCATGAATTAGCGTGAGAAGGATGCGTTTGCCACAGCACCGTCTTCATTTCTAGGTCTTACACCGCGACACAACACCAAGTGCAGGAAAAACACCATAAGCATGAAGGGTGGCAACAACTGGCCCCCCATGGTGCCCGAGGGCCACACCCCAAGACACCCTGCAGGTCCTGGCTCAGCCCTGCCTTGCTGACAGTGCCCAGGGAACCAAACTCTGGAGCTGTAAGCCAACGGTGCAGGGCGCTGGGGTGGCCAGCTGGTCTCGACTGGCTGTCCCAGGGCTCCACGGCTCTGGGCAGTCAGGACCACAGGTGCCACGAGGCTGGCGCAGGCCAACACAGGAGCTTCTAAAGACAAGCACTGGCCTGACCTGAGTGCCCGCCCTCTGACTGAGGTGCAGGGTGGCTGGACACCTGGGTGAGGCCACAGGGGATGCCCATCTGGGGTCAGCGGTCACCGGCTCCCAGGCTGACTGACTGCCAAAGCCACTCCAAGACCAGAGTCAGAGGAGGAGCTGGACTGCAGGGCCAGTCACCTCCTGAACTACTGCCCCCTTTGCCCTAAGACCAGAGAACTGAATAGTGCTCAGCCACCACGACTGAACGTGCCAATCAAAGACGCCACAGGAGCATCCTGATCCAAAAGGGGGAATGTGGAACAGAATTTAAAACTCTCTCGGCATCCAGACCTACTGGACCTACTGAGACTGGAGCAATCTGAATCCGTCCTCTGAGAGGCCGCCATGCCAGGAACTGAAACGATCCGTTTAAAGTAAACAACTGCTTAGCTCAACAGGAAAGAATACTCCCACAGGCACTTCACGCTCTTGAAGAATTTCTCCAAGATTGAGCCATCCCAGTAACTCCACAGTACAGGTGAGACGTGGGACAGCAGGCCTGGAGGTGGGGAAGTACGGGCAGAGATGCGAGAGTGGAGACGGGTGTGGCAAGCGTAACCAACGGCACTGAGTCAAACAGGTAGAGACTGGCAAACAGGTACATGCTCACCGAGGTTTAAAAAAAAACAAAACACCCGGGACTTAAAAAAACTCTCTCCGGCTGCCCCGACAGGCTGGCTCAGAGGCACCAGGTGGGCCCCGGAAATATGTATTTCTAAGAGCAGATGGAAACCAAGTCCCCATGGGAACCTGAAGTCCACCAGGTGCATCAAGTGGCTACTGGCTGCACTGGACGACACGCACATCAGCTGGCTGGCTATGGCGTGGCTGAGCGGAAGCCCGAGAGTTTCAGAGCAAAGGCCTGTTGCACAACAGAGAGGGGACGGAGCACCATGGCCGTGACAGAGAGGGGATGGAACACCATGGCCGTGACAGAGAGGACAGAGCACCATGGCCGTGACAGAGGGGACGGAGCGCCATGGCCGTGACAGAGGGGACGGAGCGCCATGGCCGTGACAGAGAGGGAGCACCATGGCCGTGACAGAGGGGACGGAGCACCATGGCCGTGACAGAGAGGGGATGGAGCACCACGTCCGGCAGGGGGTGGAAGCATGCTCACTGCCAGAGGCAGCGCTAAGGACTGTGGCCAAGATGGCATCAGACAGCAGATGAGGACAGAGACTGGCAAGGAAACTGCTGGGGAATGACAGCACGGGAAGAGCGACACCGCAGAGGGGAATGGTGCAGGGTCCCACAAAGACGGCACAGACAGGATGGGACGGTGCTCGGCCCGAGAGAAACGGGGCAGACAGGATGGGAACAGTGCCCAGCTGGAGAAAGACAGGACAGCCAGATGAACACGCTGTCACAGACACAGTCTCTGAACACCGCGGATGGGACATCAGCTACTGGTGGGGTTGGAGGGTGCCACTAGGGAGGACGGCTTGTGCGGACCTGCAGTTTGAGCTGTGTGGTGGCATGTCACCGTGGCGGCCTTAAGAATCTGCAGAGATGTGCACAGCCTTCCTCCAGTGTCACCCAGTCGCCTGCTGTGAACCTGAGAAGATGGGACCCAGGTGGACAACAGTACCAGAAGGCCCTGCCTCTCCTGGGCCAGCCAATCTACAAACTCGAGGCTTTCCTGTGCTTCACACCTTGCACAACAGACTGTGGCCTGGAGCTGCCCCTCCCAGGGAGCCCCAGAAAGGGGGCCATGGAGGACTGCAGATCCTCACCGCCGCTCTTAGTCTCAGGCTGACCACTGCGTGCCCTTCACCTCTCTGGTCGATGTCTGGATGCCAACAGAGGGGTTGGTGACCCACGGTGGTCAGGGGTGACTCACAGTGGTTGGGGTGACCCAGTGCGATTGGGGGTGAGCCGCTGGCTGCTGGTACCCTTGTCTCAAAACCCTAGTCTCCCTGAGCCCAGACAGCCTCCCCTCTGCGGCCACCCCCACGCTGGGCGCTGGCTGGTGCAGGAGAGCTGACGGACAGCTCGGCTCTTGGGAAGCAGGCCACTGCCCACTGTCCACCCGGCTGTGGAGCCCTCTGCCTCCTTCAGGGGCCAGCTCAGGGGTGACCGTCCCCAACACCCACTCCCTGCCCAGCTGGACCAGGTGTTCCCTGCACCGTGGCCCCAGGGGTTGCTCCCACTCTCGCTCTCTCTTGGCTCTGACCACGTGGCACTGTGTCCACTCTGCCCTCCCCGCCCCCATGGCCCCTGAGCCGGGGCTGTCACGTCAGAGGAGCTCAGTGATGCCGGTGCTGGGTGGTTCTGGCTCCCAGACGGTGGGCTCTCAGTGTGAGCTGGCCCCTGGCGGTCACGCAAGCAGACGTGGGGTCTCCCGGCCCTCACCTTGTGCTGGCGTGCCCTCCACTGGGCCTGCAGGACCCTGGCCGCTGTGTCCCGCTGCCCCTCTTCTCCGCTCCCCGCTGAGTGGGCCGAGGGGGGCCGTGAGCTTGCTGCACTGCAGTCTGCCTCGGAGGCCTCTGGGGAGCAGCTGCTGGAGGGAACAGGCAGCTGTAGGTCCTCCTGGGGCTGCGGGAGCACAGGGGTGGTGAGTGAGGCAGGACGGCCAGACACCGCTCAGCAGAGACCAGCTGGGCCCAACGGGCTTTGAATCCCAGGGCAAGTGCCTTGTGTCTTAGCCGCCGCTGACAGAGACGGTCATGGACACAGCACACGGGCAGACAGACTCCAATAGGCTTCTCACTAACACCCTGAACTCCATCTTGCAGTAGCCCCCCAGGCGGAAGTGGGGACACAGCCCCCGTGACGTTAAAGAGTAGCCGTCCACACGGCTGCAAAACATCTTCTAAAATCAGTAACATCCCCACTACTGACAGACTGTTGGACTTCTAGGGTCTCTTAGTTTAATGCTATCATACAAAAATGGGATCTGTGCGATCAAACACAACAGCGGGTGTGACTGTTTGACAGAGGCCGACGGCTGTCATTCACGGACCCTCATTCACCATCTTCGAGGACAATGAAACTAAGAACATGAGGTCATTTTTTCTCACATTCTAAACGTGTTCCATGGAGACCCACCCACAATGCTGGAGCAAGGCCTCTCAAGGTGGGAGACCGGAGCAGCTGTGACGCCCTCCCCCGTGACGGACACGGGGTGCTCGCTGGCTGACAGGTGAGCTGCCATCGGCTCGCTTCAGGGGGCTCACCACTGCTTTTGGCCAAGACTCCCTTCACCGCCTCGACGGTCCCACTGTTACCCCAGTGAGGGCCTGGCCGGCTGCCGTGGCCTGAACTGTGGCCCCAGAAACATGCTCAGCTTGGCTGGGCTGTGCTTCTCAATGGTTTGGCAGTCGCGTCATGACGTCATCACCCCCCGTGATGTCACCTGCGTAACTACCCTCCACTGTGATGTGCTGTAAAGGTCCGACCGCTGTGCTCACCCACAGGGTTAGAGAGCCACGCTCATGAGGCAGGATACAACCTACAGGGTTAGGTCTGCGCCTCGGAGCTGTAAGAGATCACACTAGAAAGCAGAGCTCAAGGGGCCTCAGTAGCATCAAGAAAGAAGGGCCGAGAGCAGTGTCCTCTGGACCCGGGGTCCCTGTACTGGGAGCCTCCTTGACCCGGGGGAAGATCAGGGAGCCCGGCCCACAGACACTGCAGGGAGACAAGACCGTGCCCCAGAGCCAAGTGCGAGAAGCCTCCTTCCAGTCTCGTCAACTCTGCCTGCGAAAGGCACCCTTTGGTGCTGTTTGTCACAGCAGCTCCAGGTGACTGAGACACTGCCTCCTTCAGGCCTCACACACCTCCAGACTTCGGCTCCCCCAGAGTGACAGTCTGCCATGTGTGGCCCCAGCCAAGTTGGTCAAAAAGGTACAACTGGATCCCTAGTAGATGAAGGCACGCTCGCCCCACAAGGCTGGGCGGCCCGCGGGAGCAGCCTGCCCTGATGTGCCTACCAATTCCTTGAGCTGTCGTGCGCCGTCAAGCAGGCCCCGACTCATCGCGACCCCTCCTTGGGCTCCGAGCTGGTATCACTACGGAAGCAGGTGGGCCAACCTTCCTTCCTGTGAAAATCCCGAGCCACAGCGCTTCCCTGAAGGGCCCTGTCCAGCAGAGCAGTGACGCCCCCTGCCCCGTCAACCCCACTCTTCCCTCACTTCAAAGTGAGCAAGCTTTCTAAGCAGAAGAAACCCGACGCTGACCTGCGCTTCTTACAGAAAGTCAGAGGGCCCTAGAAGGCACACGGAAGAAGGCACAGCGCACATGGCCGCCCCGGCAGCCTTTCCCTACGTACAGCTTTTCTTAAATAAAATGGGCCCTGCCGCTGCTCACCTCAGGGACGGGGGCTGTTTGTTTCCTGCACACAACAGGCCCCAGCCACCTGTCCCCATCAGCAACACAGACCCCACTATCCTTGACCATGGCTGGGTACTATTCCAGGACCAGCACCCCACCATGTGGCTCCTGTGTGTGGCTGTCCACACCGTGTGTGGCTAAGGCTCCCACGTGTGGCCATCCCCAGCATGTGTGGCTGTCCCGTGTGTGGGTACGGCTCCTGTGTGTCGCTGCCCATCCCTGCTAAGAAGCTATTACTTTCTTGGGGTGCATCTCTATAAGTGTGGCCCCACTCTTGCCATGAAGAGGGGGAAACCCAGGTCCCCAAGTCAGACGCACAGGCTTCGGGGAGAACCTGCTGTTTTCACGGTGCTGTTCTCGTCCTCCCGCCACCCTGCTGTCCTCTGTGGCACTGTGGTGGCTTGCGTGTGGCTGTAATGCTGGACGCTACTGCCACTGGTATTTCAAAGACCAGCAGGGACAACCACGGGGCACAGGTTTCGGCGGAGCTTCCAGATGAAGACAGTCTAGCAGGAAGGGCTGGCCACAGACGTCTGAGAATGGTAGCCCCATGGGCCACAGCAGGACGGGGTCCGACCTGGGGCCGGAGGACGACCCCGAGTCCCCCAGCAGGGAGGGCACTCGGGATTGTCAGGGCTGCAGCAGGGCCTGGTGCACAAAGACCATCGTGAAGCCGGGCAGGACCGGGCAGTGCCGTGTTCCACTGGGTGCAGGCTCCCCCAAGTCCCAGCCAACCCGACAGCCGACAGCATCACAGCCTCGCTTCCCAAGGGCGGCTCAGAGCCCCAGCAAGGTCCCACAGCGCCCCCCTGCTGCGCGCTTTAACCCCACAGCCAGCAAATAAATGCAGAGGAGAGAGCGAGGAGAAAAAGCAAAGGGTCCCGTGGCTGACAGCAGCGCCCTGTCTGCAGAGCACCATCACGTCACTGCCAGGACACGCGTGCGCCTGTAGGCGGCGCAGACAGGGCGCCGGAGAGCCGCACTCCTTCCTCCCGGGAGGAGGCGTCCTGCCCCTCACAGGAAGACAGAGCCTCGAGGTCAGAGAGGAAGACGGCAAAACACAAAACACCAGCAGTTTCCGCACCAGGCCACCTGCCCCCGCAGTGGAGAGCCTCGGAGCAGATGCTGAGGGAAGAAGGAAGAGCCGTGGGGCCCCCACAGACGTGGTGACTCCGTGACAGGTGGGCCGAGTGGGGGTTAAACCCCAGACGACAGACATCAGCACAGAGAAGGTGCAAACCCCACAGCGAGGGGCTCGAAGACAGGCTGGCAGACGGCATCACCTAGACCCTCCTCAGATGGGTAGAAGTGACAGACGGCATTACCCTAGACCCTTCTCTGACGGGTGGTGGTTGACAGATGGCATCACCCAGATCCTTCTGGGATGGGTGACAGATGACAAAGCATCGCCCCAGATCCTTCTAGGATGGGTGGTGGGTGACAGGTGGCATCACCCAGACCCTTCCTGGATGGGCGGCTGGTGATAGGTGGCATCGCTCAGACCCTTCCCGGATGGGCAGTGGGTGACAGGCAGCAACACCCCAGACTCTGCTAGAATGGCCAGTGTGTCAAGGCCCACATGGGAGAGGAGGTGCACACAGGGCCATGCCCTGCCCGGACCCGAGCCGATGGTGCACAAGGAAAACGTGGATGGTGGGTGATCTTGCCTGTCTCCAATCAACACGCTGACAACACAATGGGCCGTGCTTCTCTTATTTTGAGGGTCTGCAGACAACCTGATGCCATGGAAGCGGCACCCAAGAAATCAGACATCGTGCTGCAACACTGTGTGCAAATCTGCCACAAAGACCTCTTTAAAGAGTTAAAGACAGATCTCACTTTTGAGGACTAAGGTGTGCCTGAGCCAACCATGGTGTATGTTTCAGTTGCTCCTTACACGTGCAAAGCTGGACAATGAACAAGGAAACCAGAGAACTGATGCCTCTGAACTGCGGTGCTGGCAGAGAATGCTGACCCTCCCAGGATGCCAGACGACCCAAGCAATCTTGGCCTGGACCAAGTGCAGCCGGGATGCTCCTTAGAAGGGAGAATGGTGAGACTCGGTCTCAGGTACTTGGTCGCACTGTCAGGAGGGGCCGGTCCCTGGAGGAGGCCATCCCGCTTCATCAAATAGAGGGTCAGAGAAAAAGAGGAAGGCCCCCTAGAGACGGACGGACCCCGTGACCTCAACAACGCACTCAAGCAGCGATGACTGTGAGGAGGGCTCAGGACTGGGCAGGGGTCCTTCTGTGGACACGGTGTTGCTACCAGTTGGAAGTGACCCAACGACCACCACCACCACCACCACCACCTGAGGCAAAGCGACAGGCCGTCCCTAAGGCCCGGGCAATGCGCGTGCCAGCCCTGCTGCTCCAGGACAAGCACCGGCCCGAGGAAGCTGCGACTCCGCGAGCAAGGTCTGCGGATGAGCAGGGCCCCTTGTGCTGTGTCGGGGGCAGAGCTCATGTGCAGGGAGCCCGGGCTGCCACCTCCGTGGTCCCTGTGAGCGGTCCCCTCACAGACCTCCTAAGAACATCTGAGGCCCAAAGGAGAGACAGGAGAACCGTTGTCACGTGGACACGCCTACTCCACGGGACCCACGGAAGCCAGGCCACAGGAGGGCAGGTGCGCGGGGACCCAGGGTCTCATGCCGAGTGGCCCTCACAGGACGACGGCCACTCCCTCCCTGTCAACGGTGACTCAGCCTCCCTCAGAAGATCCAGAGTGGCCCACAGGGATGTCAGTCCCAGCAGCCCACCGCACAAGAGGCGTCCACACCCCGGCTCCCGTCTGCCACAGGGTCGACAACCTGCATGGGAGGTCCCGCCAGCGCGTGCCGGGGAGCCCCTGGTAGCACCTGGCCTGGCTCTATCTAACTCAACAGGTGCTTGTCCAAACCCTGAGCTCGGCTCCACTCGCCAACCTGAGGTTCATGTGGTCTCATGGCGGCTAGAGGCCGCAGAACGAAGTATCCGGCTACACGAGCTGGCCTTGGAGAGAGCAGCTGCTTAGTTGCAAACCCGACTCCTCAGCTCGAGCCGTGACTGAGCCCCGGGAACAAGCCCCCCTTCTGAGGCAGGAGGTCACTCCCGAAGTGCTGTGGGCTTGTGCTAACACGCACTGCGCGGGCCCTGGATGCTGAGGGCCCAGGTGGCCCTCCACACTTCAGTGACGACGAGGGTCACAGAGAGAGGGATGCCATGCAAACACAAAGACACCACTGCCACCCGTGTCTGAGGCGTGCCCACCCATGTCTGTGACATGCTCATGGGACACGGCCCAGACCAGCTCTGCTGTTGGCTCACGTTTACCCCACAGGTGCTGTGACTGTGGGGTCCATGCCAAGCCATCGGTGTCCTGTTCTAACACCTAGCAGATGCTCCAACTGTGCCAACTGTGTGTGTGCAGACACAGCCCCGGAGAAGCCCCTCGCCGGAGAAAGGGATGCGCAAGTGGGGCTTTCTCACCCGGACTCACGGCGTGCCCAGCGCTGAGCCAACAGACCAGAGGGACACCTCAGTCGTCCCCTCAAAGCCCCGAGGCCACCGTCCTAGCTGCTTTGGGGGGTGTGAAGGGAGAAGGAGGGCCTGCCTGCCTGGAGGCCCTGTCCCCTGACCTTCACCACCTACCAATGGCAAAGCAGGCCGGGCAGTGGGAAGGCTGCCCCGTGGCCTTTCTCGGGCAGCCTGCACGCTGAGCCTCGTGTTGAGGGAGCGCGTGGCACGCAGGCCAGGAAGGGGCTGCTGGGGGCTCCTGCTTCCTTCTCCCCTCCAGCACACGGCCCCAGGCAGCGCACGGTACTACTGGCAGAGCAGTTCAAGACGCCCACACACCAACAGTCAGCGACCCGAGGTCAGCCCCACAATGTAACTTAGAGTGAACAGTGATTATCACAGGGCACACGACAGCCAGCATGTGGCTGAGGAGCCAGACGGCCCCTTCCTGGGTGCAGCCGGGCCCCCTCCCGTGCGACCCAGGGCTGAGGAAGCGGCACGCACCTCCTGCGCCATTCCCACGAGGGCCTCCTCCTTGTCCCTCTGCCTTTCGTGCAGCTCCCGGAGCTTCCTGGTCAGAGTTTCAACTTGCTCCCTGAAAGGAGGGAAAAGACAACCGCCAATTTGCCATCATGCTGCAGGACCTGCGTGCAGCTGGTGCGAGGTGCTACACGGCAGGGACGAGGCTGTCCCCATGGGCACAGACCAGCACTGCCACAACCACCCTGCCTGGGACCCTCACCAGGCTGGGGGACAGAGCCTGAGAGCCCCAGAGCAAGCCTGCCCCCACTGCCTGCCTCCCAGATGGACCCCACACAGGGATGGAGGAGCCCAGCAAAGCCCTCGCAGCCGGACTTATGCGCACCACGGACCGACAGGGAGCGGTGTTGCCCTCCCGTCGGGCCTGGAGCTGGTGCCCATGTAGGCGGCCCCGTGGCCAACGGAGGACTGCCCCCGGCTTTGCCCCACAGGGTGTTCCTGGCTATAACCTTCACAGAAGCAGCTTGCCAGCTCTTTTCTCTGCAGAACCACTGACTGGGCTCGAACCATCAATCTTCAGGTCAGCCACTGACCGCAAACCACGTGGGCCACTAGGCCCCTTAATGGCATGAGTAATGAACTGGGAGGGCCCACGTGAGTTCCTAAAAGCTACGCAGCTGGAATAACTTCAGTGCACGCCTCGTCGCAGACACCCAGGTGAGGCAGAATCGTTCACCTGCTGGCCCGCCCCTGCTGGTTTGCAGGGCCCAGCCTCCCGACTAAGCCACCTCGCATTTCTCTAGAAAACCACACTCCGACTCATCCCAGGCATCTCGCTGTGCTTGGTGCTGGACAGCTCTGTTCAGACTTCTAATCTAGCCATCCATTTATCATGAGATTAGATCACTTCCCGCGATCTTCGCGAGCGTTCGGTTCAGTAGTTTCCAGCTCATTAGCAGTGTTACGTAACATCACCATTAACTCCAGAGCAAGTTCATCAGCCTATCAGCAGTGCCCCAGCCCCGCCCTACCTGGAGACCCCCGCTCCCAACACCCAGCCCCACCCCCAGAGACCGCCGATCCCCCCAAGTCCCGCCCCTTAGAAACCCGATTCCCCCTAGCCCTCTCCCTGGAGATCGCTGATTCCCCCCAACCCCTTCCCAGAGACCACTGATCTCTCCCAGCTCATCACCCCATGGAGACAACTGACCTCTCCCCTGCCCCGCCCCCAGAGACCGCTTATCCCCCCAGCCCTGCCCCCTAGAGACAGCTGATCCTCCCCCAGCTCCCTGCCCTGCCTGGAGACCGCTGCTCCCACAACCCAGCCTCATTCTGATCTCCGTTTCCGGTCAGACACGTCATATAAATGGGATTAGACTGTGTGTCTTTGGCGTCTGGCTTCGTCCACTCGGCATGTTCTCAAGACTCATCCCTGGATCAGGACCCCGTCCTTCTTCATAACTGAGTAGCATTCCACTGAATGGGTCAACCACACAGGATGAGCCCACGTGTCAGTGACAGTCACATATGAGGGATGTTGTATGGAGACATGTCTGACACCCGAGTCCTGACCGAGGTGAGCAGAGAGGGACGGGCCCATGTGTCAGTGATGGTGAACGAGGGATGGCGTCCGGGGACGTGTCTGACGTCGAGTCCTGACCGAGGTGAGCAGAGAGGGACGGGAGTCCGAGATGGCACGTCATGTGGGCAGTTGACCATAAGGAGGAGGTGTGTGGGCCACGGCCTCCGGGGCAGAGCCCCACCCAGAGACTGGCTTCTTACACGTGTGAAGGAGGTCAGGAAGGGGCCGGAACGCCGCTGGGGAGGTTCTGGGCCCACCGTGGCCAGCAGCCTTCAGACGCAGGGCGGGGGTGGGATGCCGAGCCCCACCTCCACTCTCCAGCCCACTCACCTCAGCGCCTCCTCTCTCTCTCGCCCCTCCTTCTCACTCCCCTTCACCTGCTCCAGTTCCCTCTCCAGGTCAGCCTTCGTCTGGAGCAGCTGCTTCACCTCCAAACTGAAAGAACACAAGGACAGAGACCTCCATGTCCACGACAACAGGCCACACTACACGGGTGACGGGGGGGTCATGACAACAACGGGACGCACTACACGGGTGACCAGAGGGGGGTCATGATGTCAACAGGCCACGCTACACGGGTGACCCGAGGGGCATCATGACAACAACGGGACATGCGGCTTGGTGACCAGAGAGGGGTCATGACAACAGGCCACACTACATGGGTGACGGGGGGGTCATGACAACAACAGGACGTGCTACACGGGTGACCAGAGAGGGGTCATAATAGGCCACACTATACAGGTGACGGGGGAGTCATGGCAACAACGGAGCACACTGCACGGGTGACCAGAGGGGCATCATGACAACAATGGAACAGGTTGCATGGGTGACCGGGGGGGGGGGGTCATGACAACAGGTCACACTACACGGGTGATGGGGTGCTCATGACAACAGGCCACACTACATGGGTGACCAGAGGGGGGTCATGACAACAATGGGACACGCTACACGGGTGACCAGAGGGTGGGTCACGACAACAGGCCATGCTATACAGGTGACCAGTGGGGGTCAGGACAATGGCATATGTCATGACAACAATGGGACACACTACACGGGTGACCAAAGGGTGGGTCACGACAATAGGCCATGCTACACAGATGACTAGTGGGGGAGTCATGACCACAAGTGGCCACATGACACGGGTGACTACTGAGGGAGACGTGACCACAAGAGGCCACGCTACACGGATGACCACAGAGGGGAGAAACTTTCGGCAACAGCGTACAGCCTGGTGTCCTTGCTCAGGGGAGGACAGTGGACGATGGGGCAGGAAGGCGATGAACGCTCCCTTCCTAACTCCATGGCCCATGCAGAGCCCTCAGGGCCCTGGCTCCCAGCTGGCCAGCTGACCATGTTCCCTCAGATGCCTGCTGAGTACCCGCTGTGTCCCAGGGACCCCAGGTGAGAACGTGCCAGGAGCCTGCCTTCGAGGACCTCCAGTCCCCCAGCCGCACGCTCAGTGTCCACCTGAGGAAGGATGTGGTTCTGAGAGCACCACACAGAGGACATCTTGCGGCCGAGGTCCCTGCAGCCTGGGCTGTGCACCGCTGCAGCAGGACGCCAGGCCTGGCTTGTGCCTGACAGGATACACGTGGTGGCTGTGGGGGCCGCACTTCAAGGGGCTGCAGAGCAAGGAACCCTGGATGCGCAACCTGTGTGCAGCCCACCAGGCGCGACCTTCTAACGCCACGCCACGCTGCACACTGCAGTGGTTTCGTCTGACACAGGGACCTAACGCCAGCACCCACTCCTGGATCTTTAAAGCACTCACTCTGTGTGAAAGCCTACAGGCAGCCTGTGCACTACCCAAACCAAAGCAAGCAAATGCCCAAGAAGGGCCTGGGAAAGCCCTTGGCATTGAGCATAACGTGGTGTGAACCCCCACTTTCTCCAGTAGGCCTGCTCTCTCCCCACCACACCAGGTGGCTGACCAACGCCTCCTCTCCACCACAGAACCGCATGACACTCAGTTAAAACACCAGAACTTCCAGCACCACATGAAGATATGTAGGCAATAACTACCTACTAGGAACTGAGCTAGGAGCTCTGGTAGCATAGTGGCTAAGACACTTGCCTGCTAATCAGACGGCTGGCGGTTCAAACCCACCAGCCACTCCTCAGAAGG
>NW_006921593.1:14854589-14861944 GCF_000298275.1 Orycteropus afer afer | reverse complement strand
GCGCCCCTAGAGGACAGAGTGGAACTGCCCCACAGGGTCTCCAAGGCTGTCAATCTTCACAGAAGCAAAGCCCAAACTACACCCACTGCCATGGAGTCCATTCTGACCCACAGCGCCCCTAGAGGACAGAGTGGAACTTCCCACAGGGTCTTCAAGGCTGTGCTTTGCGGAAGCCAGCTGCCTCATCTTTCTCTTGTGGGGCAGATGGGGTTTGAACTGTCGACCTTTTGGTCAGCAGCCAAGCATGTAACCACTGCGCCACCGGGGCTCACGCAGCTCAGCATGTTTTCCTAATTCATGACCACAATGTTGTTCTAGAAACGACACTTTCCGGCAGGAACGGGAGCGGTCCCCTCCCGCATCCAGCACGTACTCCTTCTCCTGCAGCTGCGTGTACAGGGCGGCCTGCTCGCCTCTGAACCCCTTCAGGGCAGCTCGCAGGCGCTCAGGTCCCTCCTGGAGGTCCGCGGGGGGCTGCCTGTGCGCGGTGCAGCGGGAGGAGGGAGGCCTGGAGCCTGGCTTCACCAGTTCCAACGCATGCGACTTGGGGCTCTCCAAGGAGCTTATTTTCTGGAGGGAACACAGGGTTGTTAGTGCCGTCCCATCTCCACTTCCTGTTATGACACGACACGGCTGACCAGGGAGCAAGCCTGTGTGGTGGGTTTGGGCCCTCACACGTCCACGAGTCCTCCTCTTCCCAGACACGTGCTCTGCAGGGTGAACCTCTGAAGCCTGCTGTCCCCCACACCCACCTATACCCCAACATGGTGGCCCCAGCCACGGAAGGAGGCGGGAGGGGTCAGCTCACCTTTTCCAGCTCTGTGATGTGTCTCAGCAGCCTGGGCTTGCTCCATTCCATGTAACCTACAGGACGGCCAGAGTGGGCAGACGTGTGGGTGTGACACCCTGGGGCCCCCTCACCCGGACCAGCCCCACCATGACCTACAGGACGGCCAGAGCAGGCAGACGTGTGGGTGTGACACCCTGTGGACCCCTCACCCGGACCAGCCCCACCATGACCTACGGGGTCATGGCATGGGCAGACGTGTGGGTGTGACACCCTGCGGGCCCCTCACCTGGACCAGCCCCACCATGACTTACGGGGGCAGCAGGCATGGACAGATGTAAGGGTGTGACACTCTGTGGCACCCTCACCTGGATCAGCCCCACTCGGACCTACGAGAGCAGATGTGCACAGATGCACCAGTGTCGACACCCCGTGGCACCCTCGCCTGGACCACCCCCACTCAGACCTTTGGGAGCAGCAGGTGTGGACACACATGGGTGAGACTCCCCTGTGGCACCCTCGTCTGGACGGCCCACCCAGACCACACTGAGGTCACCATCTGCCACCCCCTGAAGCCTGTGTGTGGAGCTGGCCCGGGTCCCCTCCTGGCTCAGGAAGGCCCCGGCTAACCCTTGATCTTGGAGATGGGGGGGGAGCCGCTGAGCAGCCGGTCCAGGTCCTCCTTCAGGCTCTGGTTCTCCTCGGTCAGCTCCTGCATGCTTCGCGACAGGTTCAGGAGGACCCCGCCCATCTTCTGCTGCCGCTTCAGGCCCGTCTTCCTCTCCACAGGGAGCCTGGGGGGACATGGAGAGGCCGGGGCCTGGTTGCTGGAGTACCTCAGTCAACGTCCATGAGCTCTGGGGGGCGGCAGGGAGCCCTGGCTTTGAGCCCCAGGAAAGCAAACCGCTGCCCCAAGACAGAGGCCCGTTCTCTGACCCCCACTGCTCCGTGAGATTTAAGTCACGTCACGGACACGTAGTGAAACTTGCTTTCTGTGCATGCTAACCCTGATCTTACCTCTGAACTGATCCCTACCCGGCCTTTCACGGCACACATCCGCCAGCCTGGGATTAAACCACTGGGGTAGTGGGGAGCAGGGACAACGGGCCCGGCAGTGTCAAGGCTCCCCAAGTGTCAGCCACCGCGGCAAAGGCCAGCAACGTGACGGCACCTGAGAAGGGGTCATCCTCGCCAATCTACTGGCAGCCTGATACCACACTGTCCAGGCAACGGATGAGCGAAGTCTACAACTTGGGACGCCTTGACAGGCCTCCTTGTCAGCGTCCTCACGAACACGCCCGTGGCATTAAACGCCTTCCGTGTTCGGGGACTGACCATGCAACAGCCTTCATTGGTGCTGGCAGCTGCTGGGCAGTGCACACAGCCGAGGTGGGGCAGGGCTGGGGTCAGCGAGGAATGACACTGGGACGACGCACGCACCCGGCGGAGAACCCCCAACTGCAGCCCCGCACTGGCACGGGCGCACTGCAGCCCACAGTGCCCGAGGCGGGGCCACACTACTGCTAGAGGGGGGGCCACGCTACTGCTAGAGGGGGGGCCATGCTACTGCTGGGGGGGGGCCACGCTACTGCTAGAGGGGTAGCGTGTAACACAAAGATGCCCTGGAAATGTGCTGGCAGAGACGCGCTCACAGAGGCACGCCCCCACAGACAGGCGTACTTCTTTCCTGCAGCTTCAGAAGTTGCCAGGAGTATCTGTAGACGGTGAACCTGTGAAGACCAAATTAAAGTACACAGAAGACACGTCGTGAGCACCAAGGAGGCTCCCCGCGAGCCCCACACCCAGAACACACCAGCTGCGTCCCCGTTCCCGCCCAGCGAGTGGCAGGAGCAAACACTCAGCCGGGATGAGCCGGGAGAGCAGCGCCCCACAGCGCAGCCCGAGAGGCCCTGCCAGCCGAGGTCAGGAAGATGGTACACACCTCCTCATAGTACGTCTCCATGGCGATGCGCATCTCTTCCAGGTTTGTGGTCTTCATGTCAGTCTGGAGTTTGCTGGAAACCAAGTGCCACGTTAGCACTGCAACACCACGCTCCCAGTGCAGCACAAGTCGAACATCAGAGACGTGGAAGGTGTGCAGGGAAGCCGCCCGGGAAAGGCAAGAACCAAGCCTGCCCAGCCCTGGCCTGGTCCCTGAACAAGAGATCTGAGTCTGCCTGGCCCTGGCCTGACCTGGTCCC
This sequence comes from Orycteropus afer afer, assembly GCF_000298275.1. Classification (NCBI taxonomy): domain Eukaryota; kingdom Metazoa; phylum Chordata; class Mammalia; order Tubulidentata; family Orycteropodidae; genus Orycteropus; species Orycteropus afer. The sequence goes on along the minus strand of NW_006921593.1, from coordinate 14,858,956 downwards.
TGCACAAGACAGTCAAGCCTGCCCAGCCCTGGCCTGGGCCCTGAACAAGAGACTTGTCTCAGGGCTGACAGGAGCATCTCACACCAGGCAGGGCTTCTCATGTGGTGACAGTCCGCTGGCTGAGGTAACACCAGGACAACCTAGAAATGTTTTTAGCTGGAGATGACGGCTCTCTTTGAACCCAGAGCACTGGTGGCGCGAGCTCAGGATACCTTTGGGGGCAGGAGGGGAGGATGACTCGTTTTACGTAAAAGAGGGTCACTTTGCTCCTGGAGCTGCCAGTACAAACCACATTGTGCTCAGCATGGAAGAGGTCACGTAAAAGGCACCAACAGTGGGACTGTCAAATGGAACCACTACTGTGGAAAGCAGGATGGTGATTCCTTAAAAAGCCGGAATTAGAAATACCACTTGATCCAGCCATTCCATTAGTAGGTATACATCCTAAAGAAGCGAGAGCCAGGACAAAAACAGATATATGCACTCCCATGTTCATCGCAGCCCTATTTACAACAGCAAAAAGATGGAAATAACCTACATGCCCATGAACAGAAAGATGGATAACCAAACCGTGGTACATACACACAATGGAATACTATGCAACCCTAAAGAGTAACACAGAATATGCAAAATACTGCATAACATGGATGAACTTGGAAAACATTATGCTAAGTGAAATAAGTCGATCACAGAAGGATAAATATTCTATCAGTCTGTTATTGTAAATAGTCAAAGAAAGGTTATATATGGAAGGAAACTTTGTTTGTTACAGGAGGGAGGGGAAGGAACACTGCTAGATAGGCAGAGACAAGCATTGATTTGGGTGAAGGGAAGGGCAGTGTACCAAATGTGAGTGATCAACACAGTGATGTTGAGGAAGAGGAAGACAGAGAGGGACATGGGAGGTACAGACAACAAAGATGAATCCTTTGCACACACAGCACTGCGTCGTCAGTGAAGGCAAACACGGATATACAGGTGGACAGATGAGGGGACAGGCTGAACTATGAGGTGTGTCTGTGCAGGGGGAATTGTACCCAAGACCGTGTATAGGGTTGGCAGACACTGTTTCTACAAGTGTATTGCGATGTTCTGTAAGAATTCCCAGGGGTATGGTAGAGCTGACAAGGGACAAGGTTACAGTCACTTCTTGGCCACAGCCCCAGAGGGAGCGAGTGTGGGCTTGGGACCATGGTTGCAGGGGACATCAAGCTCAACTGGCCTAACACAGCACACAGAACATTGTTCCACATCCTGCTTTGGTGAGGAGCGACTGGGATCTTAAAACCTTACAGGTGGCCATCTAGATGCAATGATGGGTCTCTCCTCGTTCAGAGCAGAGGAGGAAACCAAAGACGCATGGAAATAATTAGTCCAAGGGACTGGTACACCATGTGATTTTCAGCTTATACAACTATGAGACCAGAAGAACTAAATGGTGCCCAGTTACCGCTGTAACTACACAGAGGGGGATCTGTGTAGGAGATCCTGGATAGAGAGGGGGAACAATGTGGAAAAAACTCTTAATCATTTAAAAAAAAAAAAAGGACCAGGTTTGCTGGTCTGATGGAGCCTGATGGAACCCCTGAGACTGGCCCCTAGCTGCCCTTCAGGTCTGGAATTGAACTCACTCCTGTGGCTTCCAGCCAAACAAAAGACAGGCATATGAGCTGAACATTTACACTAGGTATACACATTCACTGGAGAGAACAATCATGGGAGAATAGAAGGGCTGTGTTTCCACAGGGAGACAGCTCAGGGGGCAGGAGTGCATGGGAGGGAAGGACCCAGGGAAGAGGTAACTATGGGGAGGAGGAGAGCTGTTACATTGTGGGAAATTGCAGTCAATGTCATGAGACAAAGTGTATGTGAGCTGCTGTGTGGAAAATTAATTTGCTGTTATCTTTCACCCAAATCACAATTAAAAAAAAAAAAAAAAAAGGCACCAACAGGAAGACAGGAACAGGCACAGAGTTCAGCATCTGGACACAGAGGGAATCACAAGGAAGGAGGGCCCCAAGCGGACTGACAAGCTCCGGCTGGAACCAACCGGGGCAGACACAACATGGCACAGCGGAGACACAGGACGCGGCAGCAGCCGGAGGAGCGGGCCTCCACGCTAAGATCAACACCGTGAGGTGTGGAAGACGTGGGCGGCCGCCCCACAGCCAGTGCAGGGATCGGCCCAAGAGTGAGGGGGCAGGGGGGGCATGTCGGCCATCAGGGGCTCCATCATGGAGAGCTGCCCACACTGAGGCTGGGCACACGAGGTGTGGGGACCGAGACCAAGCAGAGGCGGACAGGAGGCATTGCTCCTTACTGAGGCGTGGAGGGAACGAGTCACAGACAGGGTGGGGTGTGACTGCCGCGGGGCGTGTGCGTGTAGCTGAGTCCTGGGAGGAGCCCCGCCCCCGCCCGCCCGCCGCACCTGATGGTGTTGTCCTTCTCCCTGCACTGCTGCTCCAGCTTGAGGATCCTCTGCCTCAGCCCGGTGACCACCTGCCAACAGAACACCAATTCGAGCTGCCGGTGTCCGGCGCAACCCCACCGCCCCTCTCCCCCCACGCCATTCCCCTCTCCCCTACAGTGTGTCTTCTCTCTGGACTGTGGGCTCAGTGAGAGGGAGCCTGCCTGGAGTACGATGCTAAGTGACGTGTGGGGAAGGGGAGGCCCCACCGGAGCTAGCAGGTGCCACTAGCTATCAGCAGACCGTGCAGAACCTTCATCTAACAGCCACCTGCAGGAGAGCAGCGCGGATGCCTGTCATGTGACAGCAGGGACCTACCATGATCCTTGCACAGAAAACCCACCTCTGCCCAGCAGCTCTGGTGGTACAATGGCTAAGCATTTGGCTGAGCACAGAAAGGTCGCTGGTTTGAACCCACCCAGTGGCTCCGTGGGAGACAGGCCTGCTCATCTGCTCTTACAAAGACCACAGCCCAGGAAACGTGGTGGGGCAGTTGGAAACTGGCTGGACGGCACCCCACCACAGCAACCCTAATCCTACGGCCACAAGCAGAAAGGCCCCGAGTGCAGTCTCCGGGTCTCAGGCTGCCTCGTCTGACCTGCCGATCTGGGAGGGGCGCCCACGGAGTCCGGGAACACGCTTTGCTCTGTGTGACAGCCAGCCAGCCTGCTCACTGTATTTTACTTTACGCGGGAGCAGTCATGGGCGGAAGCAGGGTCAGCGCGTTTGGCGGCCGCCCAAACATAAACACTGATGTTTCACTCTGGCTTCGATGTGACACTTGGCGTACCAGGGCCGTAAAACCCTGGGGCTGAGTGATCACTCATCGAGAACCACAGTGAGGCTGTCGTGGTGACCAAGAGGCTGGAGCTGCGCGTCTGCCCGGAAGCGCCCTGGACAGGCCTGGTGGTGTGCTTCGGAAAGCCAGGCCGGCTCTACGTGGACACAGGGCCGCCACAAGCTGGAGCTGTCGGCAGCAGCAGGCTCTTTACATCGTGTTAATGACACATGAAAACGTTATGTTATAGAAAAATATAAAAACCTTAAAAAAACCCAAACTCTTGAACCCAGACCTGTGGCTTCCAGCCAAACAAAAGACAGGCATAGGAGCTGAACATGTACCTGAGGTAGATACACTCCTTGGAGAGAACAATCATGGGAGAACAGAAGGGCCGTGTATGCACAGGGAGACAGCTCAGGGGGCGGGAGGGAAGGACACAGGGAAGAGGTAACTATCGGGAGTAAGTGGGAGGGGAGCTTTTGCATTTGGATAAATTGCAGTCAATGTCCTGAGACACAGTGTATGTGAGCTGCTTTATGCAAAGGGAATTTGCTCTGTAAACTTTCACTCAAATCACAATTAAAAAAAACGCCTCACTTCCGTAAAGTCGATTCCCACTCTCAGCGGCCCTGTAGGACAGAGGGAGAACCGCCCCACGGGGTTTCCAACGCTGCCTTCTTCCTGGAAGCAGACTGCAAACCTTTTTCCCCTGAAGTGGCAGGTAAGCTCAAACCACTGGCCTTTCTGTTCACAGCCGAGCACTTTAACTACCAGGGCTCCTGACAGTATAGATGAAGGTATCAAGTGTCCTCTGGCCTCAACACCCCTGCCCGAGAGCGCTCCACTTCGTGTGTACCCTACACTCTCACACACGTGGACGCGCGTGCCCGAGGTTTCCACGTCTGCTGCCGTTTACACAGAGCGCTACGCTGACCACACCCTCTGCCACCAGCTTTTGTGCCCCGACAGCCTCCCTTGGTGAACAACCCCGCCGGCCCCTGAGCCTGTGCTGTCACTCCCCCCTGAACCCAGCACGGCCCACGTGGCCACTCCCCTCTGAGCCCACTTCTGTGACCACAACAACCCTGCAGGGGACCCCTGGCCAGGCCTCCGGGTGCG
>NW_006921593.1:14850920-14854489 GCF_000298275.1 Orycteropus afer afer | reverse complement strand
TGGCCAGGCCTCCGGGTGCGTGAGCAGAGATTCCCCGAGCACTGAGAGTGGGAAGTGGGAACGGTGGAGCACGGGCCCAGACACGTTCAAGGACAGCTTTTGTGCCCCGACAGCCTCCCTTGGTGAACAACCCCGCCGGCCCCTGAGCCTGTGCTGTCACTCCCCCCGGAACCCAGCACGGCCCACGTGGCCACTCCCCTCTGAGCCCACTTCTGTGACCACAACAACCCTGCAGGGGACCCCTGGCCAGGCCTCCGGGTGCGTGAGCAGAGATTCCCCGAGCACTGAGAGTGGGAAGTGGGAACGGTGGAGCACGGGCCCAGACACGTTCAAGGACAACTTTCCCCATGACCTAGAATTTCTACCTGTAACCAACTTCAATGATTGAAAAAAAAAAAAAACAAGCATCAGAACAAAGGTGCAGAGAACCCTTTCCCTATAGGAGCATCTGTGGTTCATGAAGCCAGGCCCTCGTCCGAATCCATCACCTCCGTCCCACAGGAGCATCTGCCGTTCACGAGCCAGGCCCTCGTCCGAATCCATCACGTCCTTCTATTGCAGCCGCGGTTCATACCCTCCACGTACTGATGTTCTAAGGCCGCTGTGATGGAGCAGTATTCTGCTTTGGACAACTCCTCCTGTTTTATCTGATGCTGGCAGCTATGAACACCGTTGTGCAGGTGGTTTTTGCACTGGATTATCTCACTGAGACGGATCTAACATGAGCAGGATTCTGCCAGTGGATGCTTGGGTCCACAGATCTTTGCTTTTGAACAGCTGTACGATCTCCAATGCCATGGCTACAACAGAAACTGTAATGTACTTGCATTTCCATAGCCCCGCTGGCACCAGAGTGGTCCTTGTGTTCATTCTGCTACTCGGAGATGTGAGAATTTAACGTCATTTCTTCCCTCAGGTGTTGACTGCTGGGGAGTGACGGGACCAGAGAGAACCACCTAGAACCACCTTGGGCAAGTCCCTTCCCCTGGGTTCCCTCCTTTTTAAATTGAGGATGGGCACTAAACCTGAAACCAGAAACATCCCCAGAAGTCTTCTTTAGACCGAACAGGAAGTTGGCTTATGTACTGGTCTCCTTCAAGCACTGGGCTCCTCGAAGAACTAACTCTCTCTGCGGGACCCACCGGACCACAGCAACACAAAAGGTCCGAAGGAAGCTTGGGGGCAGTGAGCGTATTTCACTGGGGGAGGGGCAGCTGGGGGGGCGTAGGGCAGAACCTGAAGAACGTGGTCAGAGCTCCAGATTGTAGGTGTAGAACCAGGGAACCGGCGTATGCTCTGCTGTGCTTACTTTCAACAACAAGAGAGAAAGAGAAACGGGGGAACTAAAGCCCTGAGACAAGGCATCAGCAGGTATGTAGCTTGTAAACTGCACAAAGCACACAACCATTAGGATTTGCTGTTAACAGGAAGGAGATTTTATTATGAAAATGTTGCCTGGGTCACGCCCACGGATGGGTCAGTCACTGTGCCGTCCCAGGCACAGGACTGGTCTTCAATCCTAGCCAGCACGACTGGTTCCCTTTCCAGACGGGCAGTGTCTCAGGTTCCGGATGGGAGTCTGGCTGCAGTTGCCGTCACCCCATCCAAGCCTGTCAGCCACAACACTGATGCTGCTTTCCTTTTAGCTGTAGGGGTTTGAGTTATGTAAATCTGACCTTCACGGTATCAAATGCGTTACTCATGTCACTGATGCTCTTTTGTCTTCAATAGTCTCAAATGTGTATCCTTCCAGCTTTCTTTCAGCATTTTAGGTTTTTTTCCCAGGTGCCCCTCCTTTGGTCACATAAGTTGACAGGTATACAACATCCTCCAACTGCCACAGCAGCATCCACAGAACGGCTCACCCACCAGAGTGCATGATGTGCTCTGTTATACGCCACAGAAGCTGTTATATATCATGCCATCTGTTGTACGTCACATGCGCTGTTGTACGTCACACAAGCTGTTGCACGTCATGCCATTTGTTGCACACCATGCCATCTGTTGTATGTCACACAGTCTGTTCTGTCACATGATCTGTTGTGTCATGTGATCTATTGTCACGCTGTTGCACATGCCATCTCTTGTATGTTACGCCATCTGTTGTACATCATGTGAGCTGCTGTGTCATGTGACCTGTTGTATGTCATGGCATCTGTTGTATGTTATTAAAGAAGATACAGAAGGTCTGTGTTAAGGTCATCGACTCTGTTTCTGTTTTAAATCAACGTCAATCGTAACGTACAATGTGCTTTTTGTAAAGTGTAATGGGGATGTTCCCTTGTGACTATTATTTTTCTACAACATGGTTTTTGACCTGAGTGGCAGACCAGCTGCTCAGCCTCCTTCAAACTCCTGAAGACAATTCCTGAAGCCTCGTGGCAGAACCTCCTTGGGTCCATGGGAACCGTTTTAGAATGTCCTGAGCCCTTCCTTGTATGTTACTCTTCTTGGAATCCCTGTGGGTCCACGCAGGACAGTTTTAGAATGTTCTGAGATCTTCTGTGTATCTGTCACTCTTCTTATAAAAGCACATTAGGGAAAAGGCATCTTTCGAGTGTAGGCAGTTTTTAAAGTAGAATTCAGTGGAAAGGTTATCGGTCTCGCTGGAGACTGTACTCACCCAGCCAGTATCAGGCCTTTTGTCTGCCAAAGTCCGCACGAAATCTGTGCCCTGTGACATGCAGATTGAGAAATAAGACAACACGTGGTTTAGGTTTGTCCCATTCCTTCTCACCCCACCATCACGGCACTGCCGCAGGGGACCGCAATGTGAACGTACCCGGGTTGGGTCCAAAAGCTGCTCTATCTGCCGATCCTTCCTGCTGTTGTCCTCTTCCAAGCGCCGGACTTTGGTTCTCATCAGATCCACATCACTTTTCTGCACATGTAATGACTGAAGAGAAAAGGACCACGCACACACACGTGCACACACGTACATGCATACATGCGCACACACGTACATGCATACATGCACACGCCCCCCCCCACGCACAACATAAACAGCAGAGTGAAACAATGGCACTGGCAACCAATTTTAAAAGCTACCTGGCCCCCAGTCAGGGTAGTGGGGTTGGGGTGAGGGTGGAGAGGTCTGGTGGTCACATGTCTGAAGGGCCCTACTGGCACAGGGTGTGGGGCCCAGGATGAGAAATGCCCTGCAACATGCAGGACTGTCCCATGAGGCTGAGCTCTGTCCCACCCATGATGCCAATGGCACCTGAAAGATCTGCCCTACAGACCGTACCCACACATCAGCACCACAGCCATCAATGTGGGCCAGTGCTGATGTCAGATGTCCCCTCATTGCCCATGTGAGAAAGCCTGTTTCTATCAGCCATGTGTCATGAGAGCTCGTCAAAGGCTCTCCCACGCCCCCATCCCCAACTACAGCCCAGCCGTCCACGCCCCCATCCCCAACTACAGCCCAGCCGTCCACGCCCCATCCTCAACTACAGCCCAGCCGTCCACGCCCCCATCCCCAACTACAGCCCAGCCGTCCACGCCCCCATCCCCAACTACAGGCCAGCCGTCCACGCCCCCATCCCCAACTACAGGCCAGCCGTCCA
>NW_006921593.1:14821334-14850820 GCF_000298275.1 Orycteropus afer afer | reverse complement strand
ACAGGCCAGCCGTCCACGCCCCCATCCCCAACTACAGGCCAGCCGTCCACGCCCCCATCCTCAACTACAGCCCAGCCGTCCACGCCCCCATCCCCAACTACAGGCCAGCCGTCCATGCCCCCATCCTCAACTACAGCCCAGCCGGCAGAGCCATGGGCCTCCGACCTGGGGGTGAACTCTTCACCAGCTGTAGTGAATTGAAGGGGGAAGAGAAAGACTGTGTGGTCAATTTCTCACAAAAGTAAGTTTATTCAAGAGGGAAGAGAATGCTGCCCCCCCAAAAAAAATACAACTAAGTTTATTTGATTTTAACAACCACCCCGCAGTTTGAAATTTTATCCTCCCTGCTACTCTGGATTTCTGTAGTGATTTTATGAAACGGGGAAAGGTGTTTCCAATTTTTGTTTTTAACACCTTCCCTTAAAAATGCTTCACTCTAGTCTGTGAAATCTGAAAGCCTGAAGAGTACGAAGTTGGTCTTGTCCACGCAGGTCATTAGCTACAAGGCCAATGAACACATGAGAGGGACCGACGTCAGACGAGGAAACAGGGCTAAGGATGTGGATCGAAGACCAAACCCAAAAACAGGTCCCTCTCAGCACGTCGACGATCAAGGGTCAGGCAGGAACCTCCTTCTAGATGCTTAACGAAGCAGCAGGAGCAGACCACAGTGTTCACACAACGTCCAACTCACATAAGCTCTTACTTCACAGATGCAGACCACAGACGGTGCTCACACAACGTCCAACTCACATAAGCTCTTACTTCACAGACACGTCGTGAACGTTAAGCAATGCGTGACTGTATATAATACCTGGAACAACCATTACATAAGCAATAAAAAATACACTGAAAACCACTCCAGATCAAAATGGAATTCTAAGAACTGTTCGAGTGAAACCACAGGAAGGCAGGAAAAGGCAACAGACCAAAACACAGAACAAATAAAGCCTACTACTTCAATAATTACACTAAATGTAACAACCTAAAAAAAAAAGCAATTAAAAGAGAGACTGACGAAGTGGGAAAAACATGATGCAACAAGATGCTGTCTACAAGAGACTCCTGTTAGATGGAATGACAACAATGAAGGATGAGAAGGTACCGTGAGCAAACATCAACCAAGAAAAAGCAGACTGCAGCAAATGACGGGCCAGCGAGGGACGTTACAAATGACAGAAGGGTCGACCCACCAAGACGACACAGCAGTCCCGAGCGTGTGCACCAACAAGCAGAGCGTAAAGTGTGTGAAACAGAAACTGTAGGACCGCAAGGAGGGAGACCCAGTTGTAACAGAAACGCCAACCTCCCCTTCCCAGCTGAGGCTGGAGCACCCCATCCCCCCAGCAACTGTCTCGTTATCCAGAACTTGCCTTTATGACGACAGTGATAATCCACCTCCTACTTACACATGAACTACGTACACCTGGCAGTAACAAACACTCAGGTGCAAGGCAGGGTCACACTGGCCTTGATGGTTGGGGTGATATGTCAACTTAGCTGGGCCACAATTCTCAATGGTTTGGTGGCCATGCAATGATGAAATCAGGCAGTTATGTGATGATGTGGTCATCCTCCATTTTCACCTCACCTGGTCTTTGGAACCTCACCATGTTGATAACTGAGGAACGGGCGTACAAAAGAACTATCACCACCATCTACCAACAGTACCTGATGCTGACAGAACACTCTACCCAACAACTAACACACCTTCTTTTTAAGTGCCCACGGAACACGTACCAGATGGACCATATCCTGGGCCTGAAAGCAAGCCTCCATGAATAGAAAAGAGTTGAAACCACAGCAGGTGTGCTCCACAGGGGCAACAGAATACACGACAGGTCAGTGACAGAACAGCAGGAAAACCTTCCAACACTCGGAAAGTAAACCACACACTTCCACAGAACACGTGGGTCAGAGAGGAAGCCTCCAGGAAAGAAAGACCGATCAAACGGAATGAAAATGAAAATACAACTTATCAAAAAATACAGCCTGGGTCTGACAGAGCCTGGTGGAAGCCCTGAGACTATGGCCCTAGCTGCCCTTCAGGTCTGGAATTGAACCCACTCCTGTGGCTTCCAGCCAAACAAAAGACAGGCATATGAGCTGAACATTTACTTGAGGTAGATACACTCCTTGGAGAGAACAATCATGGGAGAATAGAATGGCTGTGTATGCACAGGGAGACAGCTCGGGGGGCAGGGGTGCATGGAGGGAAGGACACAGGGAAGAGATAATTATGGAGAGGAAGTAGGAGGGGAGCTGTTGCATTGTGGGAAATTGCAGTCAATGTCATGAGACAAAGTGTATGTGAGCTGCTGTACGGAAAGTGAATTTGCCCTAAAAACTTTCACCCAAATCAGAACAAAAAGTTAGGAAAAAAAAAACCAAATGAAAAAAAAAACTAAAGAATTTATACTACACAGCAAAAAAAAAAAAACAACGCAGCACGTCCCAACTGGTGGGACGCAGCCGACGCAGTCCTGAGGACAGGATGAGGGCGTGCACAGCACTGTGAGCACATCTAATGGGTGCTACGCTGAGTGAGAAAAGCCAACTTCAGAAGGGCACACACTGCACGATTCCATTTCTAGAACATTCTCAAAGCAACAAAACTGTAGGGACAGAGAATGAATTAGCACTGTCGGGTTAGGGCTGGGGAGGGGAGTGCACGAGACTGGAGCTCGCGAGGTCACAGTCATGGTGGGGTATTTCCGTATCTCAATAGTGGGGTGGTTGTGCACACTGACACACGTGATAAATGGCACGCCTGGACCATGTTGGTTTCCTGGTTGGGATGTTGGCCTACAGCTGTGAGAGATGTAAGCCCTGGGAGAGACTACATCGCTGCGGCTTCCTGGGAGCCTGGAGATCTGAAACGAGTCTCCTCTTACTGCTCACACTACACGCCAGGCTCCCCAACACGCTTCTTGCAGACACCTGTCCCCAGCCCTCACGACCACCTGTGACAGTCCTGTCATTGTCTCTGTCCCCCAGCCCTCACGACCACCTGTGACAGTCCTGTCATTGTCCCCAGTTCTCATGACCACCCATGATAGACCTGTCATTATCCCCATCCCCCAGCCCTTACGACCACCCGTGACAGACCTGTCATTGTCCCCAGCCCTCACGACCACCCGATAGACCTGTCATTGTCCCCAGTTCTCATGACCACCCATGACAGTCCTGTCATTATCCCCAGTTCTCACGACCACTCGTGACAGTCCTGTCATTGTTCCCAGCCCTCACGACCACCCATGACAGTCCTGTCATTATCCCCAGTTCTCACGACCACCCGTGATAGACCTGTCATTGTCCCCTGTTCTCATGACCACCCATGATAGTCCTGTCATTGTCCCCAGTTCTCACGACCACCGTGATAGTCCTGTCATTGTCCCCATCCCCCAGCCCTCACGACCACCTGTGACAGTCCTGTCATTGTCCCCAGTTCTCACGACCACCCTTGTAATAGTCCTGTCATTACCGTCATCTCCCAATCCTCACGACCACACCTACACTAGTCCTTGTCATTGTCCTCATCTCCCAGCAAGAGACTGAGGCACTGCAGAAAACAGCTCTGTGGCTCAGGACCCCAAGTTCTAAGGCACTGGGTGTCAAGTTCTCCTCCCCAAGTTTGGAAATCTGGGCTGACCTTACCCAGAATCCAGCACTGAGTGTGAATCATGCCAGTGGACCCGTTTCCAGCCCTGGAACGGGCTCTCGTTGGGCCAAGCAACCTAGTTTCTTCCCGTGCTCCTCACGGGAGGTAGTTTCCAGACCCACCCCTGTGCTCCGCGCATGCTCAGGACCAGTGCCTCGCTTACACCCCGGTCCCAGGACTCCTGATACGCGGGGCTCTAGGGACAGCAGTCTGCAGAGAGACCCGAATCATTTAGTCTGTTTCTCCCAGGGACACAAAAGTATCCAGATGCTAACGGTCAGAGTGATGACAGTGGTGGCGGTGACGCCGTGTTTCAGCGCAATTACAAATGAGGGTGGGAGAGCACAGGTACCGTCTCAGGAGCCACATGATGCTGATGACAATCCTGCTTCTGCTCCGGATCCACCCCAGACAGACCACAAACCCCCGAGTCTCAACTCATCCCCAGAAAGTAGGTGGAACAACGGGTCCTGCCCATCTTAGAATCTCTAGAAAGATCAGCTGAGACGGGGCATGAGGGATGTCTTGTCCACACCAAGAATGACCCAAACAGAGGCTCCTGTAAGCGACCCCATCCTGACACCAATCTCAGGCTACAAGGGGTCCCTGAGGTCCACTGGGTCCCTCCCAGTCCTTCTGTGCCCTTTCCAACGTCCCCTCCATCCTACGGGAGACGTGGAGCCCAGACTGGCCTCTCGTGGACCTGGGCTGCAGCCCAGCTCCTGGGTGCTGTGCCAGGGCTAGACTCAGGGTGGCCCTAAAGCTCTCATTCCTTCTACAGACACAGCCCCCGCACAGACACGGCCTTCCACCCCAGCAGACGACAGAGAGGAACACTACCTTCTTCAGCTCAATAATCTCATTGTACATGTCTTCCTTCTCTCTGTAGACGGGGGTCCCAGGAACACGACCTGGAGGAGACACGCACCTCTGAAAGATTATCTGAAAGGGAGGAGGGGTTCCCAACTGCACCCGAAGGAAGACCTGGAAGCTAATAAAAATCATCCTTTAAAAAAAGAGGGGAGAATAAAAGGAGGCCAAATATGGTTTAAAGCTTTTTGTTTGATCAAGGCAGCAAACCCTTGGCCGTGGAGTCGATTCCGACCCACAGCGCCCCTAGAGGACAGAGTGGAACTGCCCCACGGGGTTTCCAAGGCTGTAACCTTTCCGGAAGCTGACTGCTTGCTTAGTCTTTCTCCCACAGAGTGACTGTTAGGTTCAAACCACTGACCTTTTGGTTAGCAGCCAAGTACTTAGTGCTGCACCACTAGGGCTCCTCTCCCAAGAAGCAAGGAAACAAAAAAATCATAGTGATACAGAAAGATAAAGTGAAAAAAAAGTAAAGACTTCACTTCAAGTGAAAAGATTAAAGAAGGGAGCTGCAAAAGGGGGAGTGATGTGCTATATTTTGTTTATTTGCGTTACTGTGATTCGGTTGAAAGTTTAAAGAGTTAAGTTCATCTTCGTACAACAGTTCACACACGCTGCTGTTTCATGACACTGACTATAACCCCCCATGTGACAGCCCCCTTCCCACCTCCTCTCTGGTTCTCTTTTCCCTGTGTCCTTCTTTCCTACGCATTCCTGCCCTCTGAGCTCTCTCCCTGTGCACGCATTACCCTGTGTTCTCCCACAATTGACTGCTCTAAGGAGTGTACCTACCTGATGTAAACATTTACCCTATATGCCCATCTATTGTTTGGCTGGAAGCCAGGGGAGTGACTCTAATTCCAGGTCTGAAGGGTGATCAGAGGCCATAATCTTAGGGGTTCCACCAGTCTCTATCACAGCAGTAAGCCTGGTCTTTTTTTTTTTTTTTTTCGTGATTTTGAGTTTTGTTCCACATTCTTTTCCCAGTCTATCCAGGATCTCCTACACTGATCCCTTTCTGAGCAGTTGACAGGGGTAGCTGGGCACCATTTAGTTCTTCTGGTCTCAGCGTCAATACGTTCTATTTTAAATAGCAAACACATAAAGAGACAAGCAAACAAAAATGCACACCATCTACCCCACACCTGTCCCGATGTGAAACAGCAAGGTCTTACTTGGTTTCAACAGCTATCTAGTAATCAGGACTGCAAAACAGTGATGTCTGAAACACAACTCCTAACCACTCAAACAATACCTAAGGCATCTGACTGCTAACCAGAAGGTTGGTGGTTCAAACACACCAGCCACTCCCTGGAAGCAAGACTGGGCAACCTACTTCTGTAAAGATTTACCGCCTCGGAAACCCAATGGGGGTCACCATGAGACAGATTTGACTGGAGGCCCTGAGTTTGGTTTTTTGGTTTTGGAACCACTCAGAGCAGTGAGGTGACAGTGCTTGACTAACCTAATGGTGGCGATCTGAGTCCACCCACAGGTCCCTCAGGAGAAAGGGTCAGCCATCTGCCTCTGAAAGGTTGCTGCTGTCAGAAACCCCAGAGCCCCGTCCCACTCCAGTCCCGTCGAGGGTCATGGTGGCAAAGGGTTCGCGGCGTGCTCAGGTCTGGGAGCTGAGTGCTCATCCCAGCAAGGGCTACGAGAAGGCCATCAAAGGGCAAAGGCAAGACAGGAAGACAGTAAAGGAGAACGGGCCTATTCCTCCGGTGGATCCAGGCTTCTCCTTATTACTCAGGTGCGGTGGTAGCGCAGTGGGTAGGCACTCAGTGGCCAGCTAGGAGGCTGGCAGATGGAACCCACCCACTGCTCCAGGGGAGAGAGATGTGGCCATCTGCCTCCGTAAGGCTTACAGCCTTGGAACCATGTGGAGCAGTTCTACTCTGTCAGGAAGGGGCTGCCCTGCGTCAGAATCTGACCTGATGGCAGTAGATTTTATATCACTATTTGCAACTTTCATTCCCAAGCTTAACAAGGTTCGTACAGTAAATCTGAAGACGACCATAAGTGTGGGAGGTGGACAACAGCCAAGCCTCCAAAGACTCCACCCACTTCCTGAGGGCAGGTGGGGCTTTCAGGAGCCACACCCACCACCCTGTTCCACAATCTCCTACTGGTGGATTGAGGCCAGGACGCAAAGACCGCCTTTGTCAAAGGACCCCTCTCTCCGTGCGTTGCCTCTCCTGTCAGGCCTCGTCCTGCCGTGCTCACGGGTGCTGGCCGAGCGTCCGAGGCTGGCGCTGTGCATCCTCAGAGCTCCTGTCAGATGGTCGGGGGTGCTGCTGGGGCACTGGTCCAGGCCTGCTCCCAGCTGAGGGCTGGTTTCAGGGCTTGGGTCAAACGTCCTGGTTTGAATGTGCATGGACTGAACATGACAGGAGCGAGCCAACACGACAGAAGGTCTGCCTCCACGGCTCAGCCTTCCCGGCTTAAAGAGCGCTTCCGGCAGCCGGCAGGCGGCTGGGATGGCTGCCAGGGGGCTGCCGGCAAGGACTGAGCCGTCAGCCCTCCAGAAGAGGCCGACTGGAAGCCTCACCCACTTCCAAGGTGGAAACAGCCCCACCATGGCCGATTTCAAGCCCCCATGTGTGACAACCAGCTCACAAAATTCCTAAAGATTTAGCCGTCGGCCACCAGGAGCTAGGAGGGGCTGGTCCGGCAGCCACGCCTGCAGGGCCCACGTCACACAAAGAGCAGAGGCTGCAGAGCAGCCATGTGCCAGAGGCCACTGGGCAGCACAAAGCCCAAAGCCCACAGGACGGCAAACATGCGATCCAGGCACTGAAACCGCACCTCAACCACCGCCGACAGCCCCGATGGCCTCACACCAGGCAGGGAGGGCACCTGGCGGCACCAGCACCTACCTGGCTTGCAAGTTCCCAGCCACAGCTTCTGTGGGGTCAGGGACACCCTGCTGCTCAGAGGCATGCTGGTCGCCGTCCTGCGGGACCTCCAGGGGGCCACGTTTCCAGGCTTAGCGTGGTAAGGTGACTCTACAAACCAACACATGATGTCAGTGTACAAAGTGACAACACTTCCCAGCCTGTGTGCTTCAGACAGACAGAAAGATGCGTGAAACCCAACAGTCCCAAGGGCATGACAACCCTAGATTAAACTGTTCAGAAACAACCCTAAATTAGAGTTAAGTCTAAGTTAGACAACCCTAAATTAAAATGACAGAAATAAAGAACACAATCACAACACAAGTGCATGAACACACACATGCTTGTACGTCTCTAATTACTATCGTGAAGAAAAACAAGGGAAATTTAAAGTGTAAACCTGTAACAATTTCCCATCCAGTTCTTTCAGACCCATATGTACTTAGCAACAGCGAAAACAGTTTTGAAAACAGTTTTGTGTCGTTTATAGTCGGGTTGCTACAAACTGACAGGAGTGAGACTACTCAGAAGGTGTAGTTCCCCAGAGAAAACAGGAAAGTCGCGCCTTCAGAGCACTCTATCCTGGGTCCCAGTGCAGGGAAAATTTTTTTAAACATTAAATCTGTGGTTTCAGAGTTTTGTTGTTGTTGTTGTTATGTGCCGTCGAGTCAGCCCTGACTCATAGCGACCCCTCCTTGGGTTTCCAAGGCAGTATCACTATGGAAGTAGGATTGCCCAACCTTCCTTCCGGGGAGTGGCTGGTGGGTTTAAACTGCCAGCCTTCTGGTTAGCAGTCAAGTGCCTTAGCCACTATGCTACCAGAGCTCCCGAGTTTTAGTCATGCAAAATATGACAGATTCATGTAAAAATTAAGGTATTCATAAAACATTTTATTTTTAAAGAAGCAAATACATTGCTCCCTTTAGAAGGTACTGAAAATGTAAGTCTAACATAAAAAAAAACTCACTGAGGTCGAGTCGGCTCTAACTCACAGCAACCCCTCCTTGGGTTTCCGAGGCGGTATCAGTACGGAAGTAGATTGCCCCATCTTCCTTCCAAGGAGTGGCTGGTGGGTTAGAACTGCCAACCTTCCGGTTATCAGTCAAGTGCCTTAGGCTTGACTCCTAAGTCTAACATAGTCCTCTAACACAGAGCTCCTAAGTCTAACATAGTCCATTTTTTTCCCTTTTCCATGGTTTCACAATTTATGGGAAATTCCTCATTCTAACTTAGGAGGAGGAAGGAGAGACCCGCCGGAGTGGGGAGTGGGACGTCTCTCACCTCAGACCTTGTGAACTTCCAACACTCCCCCTAGTTGTCATTTATGATGGAAATTAACCATCAGGAAAAACCCACAAGTTTCTTTTCTTCCTGAACTTGTGTGAACTGATTGGCAGAGAGTGTCCACGTGCATACGGACACAGCTAGGAAGAGAGACAAGACCAATGACAGCAGGGTGGTGGACGTACAATGGTGTCTGATGAGGTCCCCTTAACAGAACCCACCCTGGAGGGGCAGCAACGCGGCCACCCTTGCTTTCCACAGAGCAGCTGTGCCTTCAACCTGAGAAATGGTGGGAACAGCAAACCTGCAGGGCATTGCAGAGAGTCAGGCAGTGCACACGACACTCGGGGCTCTGCCCTCATGGCACCAGATGCCCAGACAGATGCCCACCAGCAGGTGCTCTGTGACGGGTCTGCCCTGGGGTCGGGGTGCTGAGGGGCAGGGGTTCCGAGGCTGTGACGGGCCTGCTCTGGGGTTGGGGTGCTGACGTCTGAGACAAGAGCAGCAGCGTCAGAGGACACCACTGTTGGGGAGCTGGGAACTGAGTCTGTGCCCCAGTGTGTGCAACATGCATTTGTGACAGGAATGGCACGTGGCTGAGAGAGGCACCTAAAACCACCCGTCCCCGTTACACCCACTGACGGTGTCAGCCGCTGGGAGCCGAGTCCTGCCCCCACCACGGGTGCCGGGTAGAGCCACTCTGTGGAGCTCTCCTGTGGGCTGGAGGCTCCCAGGGCTGGGCCATTCTAGGAGCAGACCAGGCCTGTTTTCTGAGAGGCCTCTGGGTGGGATCAAACCAGCAACCCTGCAGTTAGCAGCTCAGTGCTTCACCATCTGTGCCACCAGGGACTCTACTTACATGGACGGGTATATGGCCAGCATTAGGAAAGGCCACAGGTTTGGGGGCAGACAATCTCAGATTAAAGTTTGTCAAACAGTTTCAAAAGCTCAAGATTCACACATGGACCACGGGGCCCTAGAGCAATGGGAGGAGGACAGGGTGACCATCTGAGGTCTCAGTGGCCACCTGGACTCACTCTCAACCCTGCAAGGCCCCCGACAAGCACTCAGCCCCTAGAAGCCCATCAAGGAGGTGTTTCCACCAAGCAAGCTGCCTCTCTCCTTCCAAGGGGAAGGCTGAAGAATTGTGCCAGAGAAACAGGCCCAGCGGGACTCCAGAGAAAACAGCAACACAAGAGAGACCTCCACATGGCCCGGGAAAGACCTCCACTCGCTGCCCCAGACAGCAGCTCTGACCTCAGGCAGGCTCCTGAGGTGACAAAGGCCTTTCCCAGGTCACACGAAATGGAGGGGCAGTGAGTTCACGTCATCGGGGAAGGAGCGGTTTGGAAAAGGCGGGTGGGAGAGGTGGCACAGCTCGAGGAACGCCATCCGTGTGAACGGGGGGAGGGAGCTGGTTCGGTTCCGTCCTGCGTGGTGGAGTCACAACAGTAACACAAGGACGAGAACTCAGAACAGGAGAAAAGGCCTGCAACTCTGACGGCATTCGGAAGAGGGAAGCTCTGTGGGAAAGAGAAGACGAGGGGCGGGGGCCCTGACCTTGCTGGACAGCTCTCTGGGACGGTGGACAGACAATGGCCAGGGCTCCTCCTGCACTGCCCTGCCCCCCTAGCTGGGTTTCATCTGACCAGGAAGTTCCACGAGAGCGCAGTCTCCCAAGATCCCAAGAAAAAGCGGAGCCAGTTGGTGAAGGTGTCTCGTCTCAGCTAACCGTACAAAGAGGAGCCCTGGTGGCACAGTGGTTAAGCGCTCGGCTGCTTCACAGGAGGAAGAGGGCGCCGTCTGCTTCCAGGAAGCTTCAGCCCTGGGAACCGTCTGGGGCAGTTCGCCTGTCCCACGGGCTGTGAGCTGAACTGACTCCATGGCAGTGGGTGGCTGGGGACGGAACCAAATCAGCCTCCTTCTCCTCCCAGGGCTTGAGGGAAGGGCAGCGTTCACAGAGCACTTGCGGAGTTAAACAGACGCAGAGGAAGGAGGCCGGGGTCATACTTACTCGGCGATGTGGGTGGAGGCTTGTGGAAACTCGGCCGTTTCGTTTTCTGAAAGAAAAAACCGTGTGAGTGTGTGGGGCCTCCTGTGGGCCTGGGAGGGGCCCAGCAGAGAGTTGGGGGTGTCCAGGACTGGCCAGAGGGAGCAAGAGGGCAGTGAGAGGGGGAGGGAGCAAGAGGGCAGTGAGAGGGGTCATCCACTTGACCGAGACAGGGCAGTGGGGGGACGGCGACTCGGCTGAGACACAGCAGTGACGCGGAACGTCCACTGACTAGGGCTCTGACTCGGGACCTTGGTCTGAACACAGGCAACCACCTGCTGTCCTATCTCCATGCATCCCAGACCCCGGCCAGACCGAACGCTCAGCCCGACCCACTCACCGTCTCCAAGTCAGAGCCAGAGGTAACTGCAGAAAGACTGTCATCTCCCTGTAAGGAGAGAGCAAACACCATCACACAAGACACTTGCTGGGTTGCCAACAGCTGAATGCACAAAAGGGCAAACAGCTGGTCAAGGGGATGAGCCCTGCTGGGGCAGGAACCAACACACCCACCACACAGGGCACCTGCGACTCACAACAGGGCTTTGGCTGGGGCCTGGGTGATGAAAACCCACCCGAAAGGGTGGCTGCTGGCCTGTCACCAGCCACTATTCCCAGACGGGCTGTGCGCCTCAAAGAAGGAGCTCCTGGTAAAAGCACTGTACGTCCACATTGTTTAACGCCGACTCTTACTCGTCCCAGCATCCAAGCACAATGGACCTGTGTCTGTCCCCTGACAAGTCATGTTTGAAAATCAGACTCATCACCCCGTGGGTTGTCTGGGGAGTAGGACATTCGGGTTGATAAAGGCTCCTGCCTTCTTACTCCGAGGACCCTGCCCTGGGCCCAGTGCGTGAACGCGGTGCGCCCCATTTAATGTCAGCACTGGCTGCTTTCCCAAGAGAAGAACGCCTCTGTGCTGACTCCCGTCCTCCAGTGTAAATTCCAACCGGAAAGACGGCAAACGTTAAAGACAATCCCTTCAGAGAGAAACACAGCTGTTCTACCACGCGGCTTCTGGGCCTCGGGCAGGTGCTCGTCACAACTGACGGTGCTGGACCTCGGGAGCGGTGGTCACTACATTTCAGGGCCCACTTTGCCTCTGAGATAGCTGACTCCATGTGGCAGCAGCATGAGACTTCTCCGCAGCCTAAGGGCACGTGTCGTGTGCCAGGCCGACACCGTGAGATGTCAGAGGCGCTGGCACGCTGGACCGTGCTAAGGAGCCAGGCCACCATCTGCCACATGCTTAAGGTGCGTTTGCTCAAACACGGATAGATGGGCCACGTGTGCAGCGTGATCTGGGGGCTCGGGCACCAGGTCACTCTGGAGACACAGCATCTGTATGAGAACCGTCTGTGCACTGAGATTCCTGACATCGCTCAACTGCTGACAACATAAGATGTGAATGATACTGACGACGGCGAGGCGAGGCGCTCGCTCAGCGGGGCACAGCCAAAGGGCCTCAGAGCGAGGAAGGGCACGCAGTGCGACAGACGCTCCGGGAACGCCAGAAACGCCCTGGGGTGCGGTGGCTGAAGCAATCTCCAGCCTCTGAGGAAGGAGCCCTGGGGGAGCGGGGTTAAGCGCCCGGAGGCCGACCCAGAGTTGGGAGTTCAAGCCCACCCATTAGCTCCGCTGCAGAAAGGCCCGTGGATCTGCTCCAGTGAAGACGACGGCTGGGGGCCAGTTCTAGTCTGTTCTGTGGGGTCCCTACCAGTCGGAATCCATTCAGTGGCTCACATGACAACATCCTAAGAGGTGTGCACACCCACGCACTCCCAGACAAGCAGGCAAAGCCAATTACTACAATGAAATGTGCACAAAGACCTGGAGTTAGAAAACCAAAAGGGAGGAACCTGCTAGGCATTTCTCAAGCTGAAAGAACTGAGGAAAAAATGTAAGCCTCGAGCTGCAATATTGAAAGATTCTATGGGCTAAATACTGGACGGTGCAGGAGGCATCAAAAGAAGAGGGAAGGAATACACAGAGTCAGTTCACCAGAAAGAACTGGTTGATGCTCCTCCATCTCAGGAGGTGGCCTATGATCAAGAACAAACGGTACTGAAGGAAGAAGTCGAAGCTGCACTGAAGGAATTGGCCAAGAACAAGGCTCCAGGAATTGACGAACACTCACTGAGATGTTTCAACAAACAGATGCCTCCTTGGAGGCACTCACTCGGTTATGCCAGGAGTTTTGGAAGACAGCTACCTGGCCAAATGACTGGAAGAGATCCATATTTGTACCTGTTCTGGTTACCTGGTGCCACTCTCACAGGTATATATCACAAATGGGATGGCTTGAACAAACAGGAGTTTATTCTCTTACAATTTGGAGGCTTTAAGTCCAAGTTCAAAGTGCCAGGCTCTAGGGGCTGGGTGAAAACCTCTCAACCTTGGCCTTCAGCTCTGCCTCCTGCTCCCGGCCCACTGGAGCTAGAGGCTTTTCTTCATTCAGGCAGCTACTGGCTGCTGAGGCTGACAAGCCCAAGGTCGACAAATAAAATGGCACAGTCTCGATGTTACCAAACCACACGGCTGGCCATTAACTTAAGTCCCCTGAAAGTCCCAAGGTCGGCAGAGCGTAGCAGGCTGGAGAACAACAACACAGCTATGTGCAGGGTCCAAGTGTGCCATAGGCTGGAGACCACTCCCAAAGCTTCTCCTTACATACAGGAAGCAGACCACATCCCAAAGGCAGCTACTCAGCTGCTCACAGTAGATCCCACCATGGAGCTGATTACCAGTCTCATCATAGGGAATACGCCATCCAGCTGCCCAGCCACTCAGCCAGGCCCAGCCAGGCTGACACACAAACCTAAGCACCACAGTACCCATTCCGTAGAAAAGTGATCCCACGTGTGGAAATTATTGAACGGTATCATTAATACTGCATGCACCTAAAAACTTACTGAAGATAGTTCACAGAAACCCATTCATAAGCAACTCTGTTTCTAACAGCAGAAAAGTGAACACCAACTAGTCAAAGCAGGCAAACCTATCTTGCGGCTGTGAGCTGTGCCAGTCGTCCCCGCCTGAGGGCGTCCCCACTCTCAGCAAACAGCTGCGCAGCCCCGCACCGCCCTCGACCACGGCTGCGCCAGGCCCTGGAGAGCCACAGGTGAACATTCCACTCTTCAGAGTGGAGAGCCAGGCCTTTCCTCCTGGTCCCTCTCACTCAGGCAGCTCTGCTGAGGCCTGGTCAACATCCCAGTGAAACCCAAGCCTCCTCAGACAGCCGTGGGATGGCCACAGGGAACTGAACCACAGGCTGGTTTCCAGTCTTTTTCTGGAAAAAGCGTGGATAAGGAAAAATGCTAACAAATTAAATGGCAACGGGTACAAAACAAGGTAAACATGGTCTCGATTTTCAACAATATATGGGCCATGATGCATTCAAACAAGGTTGGAAGGAAACACACCCACTGCTCTCCTTATCCAACATTTCACATTTACAACAACGGTAAAAATTCCACTACCTTGTGCACTGACAATGTACGTCTGGTAATAAGGAATGCTGAGGCGTGAGGGTGTGAGGCAGGAGGTAACACAAGTCGTGAAGCTAAGGCGATGTGCCAACCTGGCTGGGCTCTGATTCCTGTGGTTTGGAAGTTATGGGATGATGTAAACACGCCCCGTTTTTGCATAATGCAGATTTCTGTGTAAGGACCAGTCTCTAGAATAAACTGAACCATGTTGATGAGTGAGGAACGGCTATCACCAGAATGTTAACTGTAGTTTTCTGTGGGTGGTCAGACTATGGGTAATTACTTTTCCAACTTTCTATAATGAGCAAGAGTTATGTTTTAATAACAAGAAGTTATGTTTTTAAAGACGGAAACACAATTAACTAAGGCCAGTATGGACAGGCAGGCCTCCCAGATAAGGCAGTTCCCTGTGAGACACAGTGAGAATGCTGGGGCTCCAAGTTGCTCAGTGCACGGAGCCCCTCCTCCTGTGGGCTCTGAACAGCCCTGCTGGGCAATGGGGCCTGAACGAAGCCAGCTCACCAACGGCTTGGCACCATAGCCTGAATCCCATCTTTAAACCGGAAACCCAAATATCCCGAAGACGGCTTTAAACCAAATTGTTTAGCTTAACTAGTAACGACTGGCTGCCCTGAGCACCATCCATTCACATGGATGAAAGGAGCTCTGGTGGTACAGTGGCTAAGTGCTTGGCTGTGAATGGAAAGGTCAGCGGTTCAAACCCACCAGCCACTCACCAGGAGAAAAACGTGGCAGTCTGCTTCTGCAAAGACTTACAGCCTCGGAAAATTTACGGGACTGCCCTGTACGGTCGTTACGAGTCAGTATCGCCTCCACAGAAATGGGTTTGGTTTTGGTCTCCCCCCACCGGGCCGAGGCTTATGCCGTTTATATCTAGTTAAACACCTAGTTGTGCGTCACGGACTCCGTTCCCACTCACAGCGACCCCACGTGACTGAGCAGAACCGCCGCAAAGGAACAGATCACCGGCCAGAGGCCGCCGATCGGCGCCGTGAACCCCGTGGGGCAGGTGTCCTCTGCGTAGAGCCGCTAGGAGCCGGCAGGACCGCAGGGCACACGCCCGTCTTTCTAGAAAGGAGCTTGCCAGGTCTTCCTCCCACGGGAAGTTAGGGGCCGCCAAAACTACTTGGTAAAGGAACGCACGGAGAGAGGTGAGCCCTACCCTAGGGGCAAAGCTTGGCATTGCCGCCTCCAGGAGGTCTCCCTGCGTCCCCGGAGCCTGAGGCTTCCTCCTCTCGGCCCGTCCGCTGGCCCCGGCGCCGCCTAGGGGCGACAGGCTGGGCTCGCTTACTCCAGGCGCCCTGCCTCACGGACTCCCGGCGGCGAGGGCGCAGCGTCCGGAGGGCTCCCTGACGGCAGCGGCCTCTGCAGGGTGGGCGGGCTTCCGGGACAGCTGAGGGCAGGGTCGCGGGGCGGGGGCCTCAGGCGGGCGCTTGTGCGGTAACAATGACTACAGCCGCCATTAGGGGGCGCCGTGAGGGGTCTCCGTGACTGCGGGAAGGTTCCGAGGCGGCGGGCCTGGCCCAGGCCTCGCGGGGCTACGAGACCAGTCTGTGACCCCGGCCAGGAGAGCAGGGTCGTGAGAGGGCGCGGACAGGCCCGCCGCGCGGACTTACCGTCTCCGAGGCCGGCTCCCCGGCGCCCAGGGACATGGCTGCGGCCCTCGGTGATGCGGGCGCGGCTCCGCCGGCCGCCGAGGCCGCCTGCAGCCACCAGGCCTGCCCGCGCGCCGTGCCGCCAGCCCGCTGCCATGGCAACCGCGCTGCCGATGTGCGGAGGCCCGGATGTAGCGGCGCCTCGCGAGCCTAGGGCGACCGCGCGCGTGCGCTGGCTTTGTGGCCGCCAGCGGACGACCTGAGCACTCCGGAGTTTCCTGGGCCGGGGGGGAAAAAAAAGACAACCAAACCCTGCCATGGAGTCTATTCGGACTCACAGCGACCCCTACTGGGTTTCCGAGGCAGTAACTTTTTAAGGAAGTAGATTGCTTAGTCTCCCTTCCTTGGACTGGCTGGTGGGTTTGAACCGCCAACCTTCTGGTTAGCTGTCAAATGCAAATAGTGCCTAAGGCACTTGACAGCTAACCAGAAGACTGGTGGTTCAAACCCACCAGCCACTCCGAGGAAGGGAGACCAGGCAATCTACTTCCTTAAAAAGTGACCACCTCGGTGAAAAGTGAGTTTGCTCTGCAAATTTTCACCCAAATCACAATTTTTTAAAAAAGAAGTTCTTAAAAAAATTTTTTTTAAAAAAAGTTACCGCCTTGGAAATCCAATGGGGGTCGCTGTGAGTCGGAATCGACTGGATGGCAGTGGGTTTGGATTGGTATCATGTGGGCAGTGCTTAGCAGCCTGCAAGGTGCTGCTGGCGTTATTTTGTTGTTATGTGCCCTCGAGTTAGCTCCGAGGCGGTGTCTCTATGAAGTAGATTGCCCAACCTTCCTTCCCAGGAGTGGCTGGTGGTTAGAAAATGCCTTAGGCACTACGCTACCAGAGCTGCCGTTATAATCATACATTAACTTCACACTGAGCCTGCGCACTTGTGGGAGGCGCAGGTCATATAGAGTCAAAACAGAACAACCAGCCGGAAATGCTGAGCACGTTCTGTGAAACTGTAACCAAGGTCGCAGCACAACTTGTGTAGAAGTTGTTGAATGGGAACCAAAATTGCTGTGTAAACCTTCACCAAAAACACAATAAAATAAAGAAATAGTGCCTTTGATTTGCTGCCGACTCACTGTGATCCTACGCACTTCCCCACAGGGTCTCCTGGCCTCTAATCTTTCGGAAGCAGATCACTGGGTTTTTCTGTCACACACCTACCAAGCACTTAACCGCTGCACCACCCACTGCCTGCCGAGTTGGTTCCAACTCATAGCGACCGTCTGCGAGGCGGAATCTCTACGGAAGTAAATTGCCCAGTCTTCCTTAAGAGGAGTACCTGGTAGGTTTTAACCCATATATAATGTAGTCTTCCAAAAAAAACCTGTTTGTAAAACTGATGGTCTGCAATGAGCCTTGTTCATCCACTGACTTTGAGACACTGGCAACACATCCGAGGATCCCAGAGAACCTAGTTTTGAGATCTGTGGCCAAATGACCAGGAACCTCGCCGCACCCTCTCTGCCACATTCACTCTGCGCTGCACAAGCTTCTTTCTGACACGTGCTTCCCTCCCTCCCTCGGAGCTGGCTGGCGAGGCCCCGCCCCTCTGACACACAGCCCGCCCCTTCCTCTGGCAGCCCCGCCGGATGCTCGGCACGTACCACTTGACTGTCCCGATGGGGGTGATACTAAAGACCGGTTTGGCGGAGACTTGTCCCCATCCCGTCTCTACTGGAGCTCATGTCTTGGCCCTCTAGGCTCACAGTGGCCTCCTGGAGGATCTGGAGCTGCCCTCACGCTCACCGTCTACTTCCTGCTCCCCTCCCGGCCCGGCAGGTTGCGAGGTCCTGGGCCGTGGGCGGGGCGAGGGAGGGGCGGGGACAGCAGCCCTGAGGGGCGGGGCCGGCGGCGCGCGGACGGAAGAGAAGCTGGTGAGGTCCCAGACGCGGGTGGCGGGGGTCAGATCCGGAACCCGGGGATCGGGAAGGACGGGAGCCGCCCAGGACAGTCGTGTGCGCGCGGGCTAGGCTCGATTGCTCAGCCGCCACGTCCGGCGTCCCTTTGGTCCCAGCCTGGGGACCTGGGACTGTGCTAGGCCCTAGACCTAAACTGTCCAGCTCCAAATTGCAGGGACAGTTTATTTCCCAGGGAGGTAGCCTCGCCCCGAATGGACAGACGAGCTCCCAACTCAGATCTTCGCCGCTGAGCCCGACAGGTAGAGCCACCAACACGGGCACGCGCGCACCTGCACGGACACCTCCAACTTAGACACAGAGGTACCCCTCACATCTCCAGCAGACGCACAGATGCCCTCCCGGTCCTGGGAGGGACAGGCGCTTTCTAACCGAATGCTCCAGACAAGAGCCACCTAAACACCGTGCTCTCCACACACCCCTTGCTGACAGCATTGGCCCTGGAAGGGACACACAGACACTTTCCAACCTGTGTGGGGACAGAGATGTGGACAGACACATGGTCCTTGCCCCACATCGCTGATCCGCGAAGTCAGCAACACCCGTCCGGCCCCTCTGGAGCCCTGTGTGAGGTGCTGGCCAGAGTCCAAGGTTAACAGACCCTGTGGGTTAGGCCAGACTCCTGTCTCCCCACCGGGCCACTACTAGCGTTCAGGGCCTGCCTGCTTTTGACCAGTTATCTTGTAGTTAGTGCCGTCCCTTCAATTCTGACCCATAGCAGTACCATGTGACAGAGTGGCCTTGCCCCATAGGGTTTCCCAGGCTGAAATCTTTAAAGAAGCACATTGTTAGGTCTTCACAGAGCCACTGGGCGGGTTCAAACCACTGACCTTTAGACGAGTTGTTGTTGTCGGGTGCCTTCGGGTTGATTCTGATTGATGACAATCCCACATTAAGAGCTGAGCTGGCCCATAGGGCTTCTTGGCTATAATCTTTGTGGAAGCAGATGGCCAGGACTTTTCTTCCATGCAGCTGCTGGGTGACTTTGAGCTGCCATCCTCTCAGTTAGCAGCGGAGCACTTAACTCAAGTGCCACCTTGGCTCCTTGACCCAAATGGAGACTTTGTGTCCATCCCACAGCTCGGAACTTTGTTCTGAGAGCTGTGGGATGCCTCGGGTATGCCTGTGACCAGGGCAAGGGGGGTCTCGAGTTTGAGACCAGCTTGTGATCTGTCCCTCACAGTTCCTTTGCAGGAACCCCGGCTTCGTCATGGACTCAGAATGCTCCCGGCTCCTCCCGGCTCTCTGTGCTGTCCTGGCAGATCCAAGGCAGCCAGTGACAGATGACACCTGCCTAGAGAAACTCCTGGACTGGTTTAAAACAGTAGCAGAAGCAGGTAAGGGTGGGGGAGGCTGTGACTGTAGCGGAAAAGACGGGACGAGGGACACGGGTCCTCCTGTGATGGCAGAAGGGGAGGAGTTATCATTGGGCATCTTTCTTTCACTTCATGAAGATTCTGGGGCAAGTCGAGCTGAAGCAGGAGTGAATGGTAAGGAAAGCTTGAACTTGAAATCCCTCTCGGACTTGCCCCTGTAGTTCAGTCAGGCATTCAGTGCACGCTACTGGTCAGCTCTGAGTCACGGCAACCCCACGTGTGTTGGAGCGGAACGGTGCTCCATATAGTTTCCAACTGCTGATGACTTTGGAATTAGATTGCCAGGGCTTCCTTCCCTTCCACCTTTTGGTTACCAGCTGAGTACTTAACGGTTTGCACTACCCAGAGACATCAGGTTCACTGCCCTGTACTGCCTTCTTCCATGTGATTGTTGTCTAGTAGCTGAATTTCTTGTTTTGTGTCAAAAATTGAGCAATCTACTTCTGTACTGATACTGCCTCAGAAACCCAAGGAGGGGTTGCTATGAGTCTGGACTGACTTAACAGCAGTGAGTTTTTTATGTCATCACTTTTTTCAGATTTACCCACATGGTTCCAGATTTACCACTATTGGTTTCTTTATTTCTCTCTTTTCTCTTCTTTACTCTGTTCATTTTCCTTCCTGCTGAACCACACTCTTAGTGGTTCTCTCAGCAAAGGTCTCTCAATGGAACACTCTCCCATTCTCTGCCTCAAAATGCCTTTTCCCCCATCGGTGCTTTTCAAGGATAGCCTAGTTGGGTATAGAATTTTAGGAGGCAGAGTCTGGCACAGAATCCCTATTTCACTGTAATTCCTTGCATGGCTGATACTATGAGTTTAAGAGAAAAAGTATCAATTTGATGCATAAAAATGGTGTTTCATTTTAATTTTCTTTTGGATAATCACTGAGATAGAATTGTTTCAGTATCATTAGCCATTTGTATCTCTAGTCTGTGACCTTCACTTGTTTTCACTCTTAGCTCCAGTCAAGCTGGCCCCTGACTCTGCATGATAACCCCATGCACAATGGGGTCAGACCATTGTGAGCCATTGTTTACAGAAGTAGATTGACTTTCTCTTCATCTTAATCCCTCTCAGTGCAGCAGCTCTGCTGAAACCTGTTCAGCATCATAGCGTCATGCAGGCCTCTGCTGAAGGACGGGTGGTGGCCGTGCGTGGGGTGCCCTGCCTGGCAACTGAACCTGGGGCCCTGCGTGGAAGGGGAGAGGTCTGCCACTCAGCCACCACTGCTCCTGCTTGTTGTGGAGACGATGGCTTTCTAGCCTTCCTCTCCTTGTTGAATTAAAGCTGTGAGTCCTTTGCCAGTTGCATTTCTTGTGAGTAATTTTTCCAGTGGCTGGCTGAAACTAACAGTGTGAGAGGACAGGGGTTTGAGAACTGATGAAGAGGAATGGAAGCCACGTCGCCCCATGTACCTGGCGACCTCTCTCTTCCAGAATCCAGTCTCCTGCTGTTGCAGGAGAACCCCTGCCTGGTCGAGCTGCTGTCCCACACCCTGAAATCCCAGGACATGAGTGCCCGCGTCCTCTCCTTTTCACTTCGCCTTGCAGGGATCTTTGCAGCCCAGGAAAACTGCTTCCAGTATCTTCAGGTGAGCCTGGATCCTCCCAACTGGGCAACCTACTGTGAGGTGGACATCTCTCCTTCCTGTATATAAGACATCTGTAGGTAGCAAGGTCACTAAGTCTCAGAAACTTGGCTTGCTCCAGGGTCTTGACAGTTGTCTCAACCAGGGAAGCCAGCCTCACAGAAGAACTGGGATAGATGAGTTGTCAAGGGTGACTAGCAGGTAGCAGTACCAGGTGAAGGACATGGCTGTCTCGGGGTGGGAGGTGCAGGGTCTGAAAGGTGAATGGCAATACTGCTGTGGGTGCTGCCAAGTCCGTTCTGATCCGGCGATCCCACGGGACAGAGTAGAACTGCCCATAGGGTTTTCTAAGCTGTAACCTCTACGTGAGAGAAAGATGTGGCCGTCTGCTTCTGTAAAGATGATGGCTTTGGAAACCCTATGGAGCACTTCTACTCTGTCCTGTGGGGTCACTAGGAGTCAGCATTGACTCAACGGCTACGGGTTTGGTGGTGTTTTGTTTGTTACCTTCATGGGAGCAGATCTCCTTGTCCTCCTGTGAAGCTGCCGAGTGGGTTTGAACTGCCGACCTTCAGTTAGTGGCTGAGTGCTTAACCAGTGTGCCACCAGGGCTCCTTATCAGACAATGGATGTATATATATTTAAAAAAAAAAAAAAGTAGGCGTGAGGAGTACCTGGAAAGGGAGGCTGGGGGTCCCTTGACATATCTGAAATCCCAGGTTCAGGGGTTCAGACTCGTTAATAGACTACAGAGAACCATGGGGGAGGGTTTACGTGAAGAAAGACACAGTCGAAGGTGTTCCCTTGAAGGTGAAGGTGGGTGGGTTCTGGGAGGATGATTTCTAAGTGGAACTGTAGTGGGGTTGATAGAGATGGAACTGGGATCGGTTTTCTTCTCCCAAGCCCCCTCCTCTGGAAGGCAGAGTTAGCGGGGCCGTGGCTCCCGTCTGTAACCCGTGGGGAGCGTTTGCTGCCTCACAGGAAGACACGTGCCCAGGGGCTCTTTCCATTGGCATCTTATGTGAACGTGCCCCCAAAAGTGCTTCCTCCAGCCCTGGGAAAATAACCTCGGTATCAACAACTGGACACCAAATTAGACAGCCTGGAGGAAAGGACAGACTAGAAACACACCAGCTGCCTGAACTGACTCGGGAGACAGAAACCGGCAGCAGGCCTGTAGCAAGTAGAGAGATGGGATCAGTCATTGGAATCTAGCAGACACTGAAGAGACGGAATGAAAATCTCCCAACAAAGAAAAACTCGGGGCTGGACTGGTGAATATTTCTAAATATTTAAAAAGTGATTAACACCAGTGCTTCTCAAACCCTTCAAACAAAAGAGGAGGAGATCCTGGGTAGAGCGGGTGAACAATGTGGAACAAAATGCAGAATCATTTAAAAAAAAAAGACCAAGTTTCCTGGTCTGATAGAGCCTGGTGAGACCCCCAAGACTATGGGCCCTAGCTGCCCTGCAGGTCTGCAATTGAACTCACTCCCGTGGCTTTCAGCCAAACAATAGACAGGCACATGGGGTGAACATTTGTATCAGGTGGACACACTCCTTAGAGCGATGGGTCATGGGAGAACAGAAGGTCTGTGTTTGCACAGAGAGACAGCTCGGAGTGCATGGAGGGATGGACACAGGGAAGAGGTAACTACAGGGAGGAAGTGGGAGGGGAGCTGTTGCATTGTGGGAAATTACAGTCAATGTCATGAGACCAGGTGTGTATGAACTGCTGCATGGAATATGAGTTTGCTCTGCAAGCTCCCACCCAAATCACAATAACAATTTAAAACAGAAAGAAAGAGAAGGTGAGTGGTGAAGGTTCCACAGGGAGGGAGGAGGTGGGAGGAGGCTGTTGTGGGGGTTGCGGTCAGTGTCACAAAACAAAACGTGTTGGCTCTGTAAATTTTCACCCAAATCACAACACACAAGAAAAATAGAGGAGCAAGGACCACTTCCTAACTGTTCTAGAGGCCAGCGTGACCTTGATCCTGAAGCCAGGTGAACACACTCCCAGAAATGACAGCCACAGACTAAAAGCCCTGTGGGCGTTGTTGCAGATTCCTGAACTAAACACCAGCAAACGAATCCCGAATCCTGCAGAGTCTGGAGTGGGTTACGGAAGATAAATGAAGAATAACCTCTGGTGGGCCCTGGATCCCACGGGGCCCCACCTTCTTTGCCTCCAGCAGGGGGAGTTGATGCTCGGACTCTTTGGGGAGGCGGGCCCTGTCGGCCTGCCGGCCTGGAGCGTCCCCTCCGTGCGCAGCGGCTGGATCCAAGGCCTGTGCTCCCTGGCACAGCACCCCAGTGCCGAGCAGTTCCTAGTCGACTGTGGTGAGTGAGGCCTGCGCCCCTGCCCCTCACATCCCCCTTTCAGTCCCATCTCCAGCCTGTGGGGCATCGGGCCTCCCCGTGGCTCCAGCACTTCACCTTCCTGGGCTTTGGTTTTCTCATCTGCAGAAAGTCACTGTGCTGTGTGATCTTGGACAAGTTGCTTAACCTCTCTGAGTCTACTTGCCAGTAAAATCTGGATACTAGGACCTCCCTTACAGGGGAGTTGCAAAGTTTAGATGACAGAACGTGTGTAAGGATGCTAACACAGTGCATAAGACTAACAGTGTGACCTGTTTAGTCCACGTATTTATTCCATGTATGTATGTTTAGTCCATAGATGCATGTGTGTGTGTGTATATATATATATGTGTATATATATTTTTATTTCCCATGTATGTACATTGTTGTTGTTGTTGTGTGCCATCGAGTCAGACGTGACTCATAGCGACCCCTCCTAGGGTTCCAAGGCAGTATCACTATGGAAGTAGATTGCCCCATCTTCCTTCTGAGGAGTGGCTGGTGGGTTTGAACCGCCAGCCTTCTGGTTAGCAGTCAAATGCCTTAGGCACTATGCTACCAGAGCTCCTTGTATGTACACAGACACACATATATACATACAAACATACATACATATGGAGCCCTGGTGGCACAGTGGTTAAATGCTTGGTTGCCAAGTGAAAGGTCGGTGGTTTGAACCCACCGGCTGCTGTGTACTACTGTAGTAGAGATACCACAGATGGGTGCTTTCAAACAGAAACATTCTCTCGCGGTCGAGGAGGCTGGAAGTCTGGATTCAGGGCGCTGGCTGTAGGGCGGGCTCGCTGTCTCTGTCAGCTCTGGGGGAGGCCTTGGTCTCCTTCGAACAGCCGTGTCCT
Organism: Orycteropus afer afer; assembly: GCF_000298275.1. Taxonomy (NCBI): domain Eukaryota; kingdom Metazoa; phylum Chordata; class Mammalia; order Tubulidentata; family Orycteropodidae; genus Orycteropus; species Orycteropus afer. Next base: position 14,826,797 of record NW_006921593.1, on the reverse strand, counting down.
TGGAGGTCTCCGTGAGGCTTGGCATCAGTCTCCCCCTGGGTCTGGGGCTTCTCAGCACAGGGACCCCGGGTCCAAAGGCTCAGCTCTGCCCCCAGCTCCACTTCCTTGGTGGTGCCGAGTCCCTCTGGTCTCTGCCCATGGTTTAACCCCTTAGTCCTGTGATGGCAGCCTGCGACGCTGACATCACTGCCGCTAACCCGGCCTTGTTAACATCACGGAGGTGAGAATCCACAACGGGGTAGTTGCTTCACTAGATGGAGGATACATACGTGATGCTGAGAGTCAGGCCCAGCCAAGTTTGCTCATAGCCATAACCATCACCACCAGCCTGCCTCGTGCCTCCCATCTCAGCGTCCGCTATGGCCAGATGGGTGTCATTAATGCACAGGATAGTCAGATAGGACGCATTTCATCATCGTCATAAAGGCAGATTGCAGGTATCGAGGAGGTCGGTCAGTGAGGGTAGGTGTCTGTTGCCTTTCTGGTTTTTTTAATGCAAACAAGGTTGATAGTTTATCTCTCTTAACTCTGTTTTACAGGCCCCATTTTACAGACCAGGAAAACAGAGTTGAGAGACCTGTAAACCATCTCAATGAGGTGATAGCAGGTGTGACCGTGCTCCAGCTAAAGCTTTCTTCTTTCTCCCCCACTGTCACCTCCCTAGGTGCTGTAGACACCCTCTTCTCCTTGCAGGGCGATTCCAGCCTTTTTGTGGCCTCTGCCGCCAGCCAGCTCCTGGCACAGGCCCTGAGTTTATCCCTACAAGGCAGAGACACCCCACAGCTCGGCTCCCAGGACAGCGACTGGCCCTCATGTGCCCGGAGCATCGTGGGCCACCTGGAGGAGGCCTTGCGATCCAGGGCCACGCCGCAGGTCACACAGGCACTTAAGGTCCTGACCACCACGTTTGGGCGTTGCCACCACCCCTGGACACAAGCCCTTTGGATGCAGCTGAGCCCTCTGGTGACCTGTCTCCTGGAGAAGGACCCCATCCCTGCTGCCCACTCGGTCGCTGACCTTTTCCTCACCATGGCACGGTCAGCCCTGGGATCCGTGGGGGGCCCAGGAGTGGGGGGTCCTGTGGAGCGGGGGCTGCTTCCCTCAGAAAGCCCTAGAGCAGGTGCTGCACCTGGGGCTGCCTGTCGTTGGAAGCCAAGATTTGAGGGGTGCCTACCCCTCAAGAGTACTGCTTCTCGCAGAGGTGTACTCAGGGTCGACTTGGAAAGGCCCGGCGTTCTGCTGTGGAAAGGTCCCAGCCATGGGAAGCCCCGTGGGGCACGGTTCTGCTCTGCCGTCTGTAGGGGTGCCCAGACGCGGCGGCGACTTGACAGTGGCTGCTTTTGAGGCTGCTGTTTCTTTGGGGTTTTTCTCGGCAGGTCTCCTGTGTTTGCTTCTTCGGACTGTGACCTGTGGGTGATGCTGGTCCGGACTCTGAGCCGCCTGAGCCCCACACAGGCAGGGCCCCTGGCTCTCGGGGTCTGCAAACTCCATGTCTGGTATGGACCTGGGCGTGCCATTGGGTGTCTGCTCCAGTCACTCCTGGGGTGGAGCCCCGGGCTGGGGTAAGGCGAGGGCTCACATAGAGCCCTGTCTCAGGAAAGATACAGGGCTCTTGAGACGAGGGGCTGCCAAGGTGCTGACGAGGCCGTGCACCTTACTGCCGGGGCTTGCCGTAGACTGGTGGCATCTCAACCATTCTCTTGTTGGCTTCTACCACCAAACTGACCCAGACTCACGGTGACCCCATGTGTGTCAGCAGAATGGCCCCAGAGGGTTTCCTAGGCTGTCATCTTTACAGGAGCAGACCACCAGGTTTTTCTCCCTTGGACTCACTGGGTGGGTTTGAACAGCTGACCTTTCAGGTAGCAGTCCAGTGCTTAACCATGGCGCCAACAGGGCTCCTTAAACTTTCTTGAGCCGTGGAGTAAGTTTTGAAACCAAAGCCATAGGATCTCCCAGGTAGGGAACAGACGAGCAGAGCTGCCGCCAAGGATGAGAAGGCCAGGGACAGGCCCCTGGGAAACTTAAAAGAGCCCTGGCGCTTGTGGTTCACAAACACGGGTACACGCAGGGACAGGGAAGCCATGAAGGGGACAAGACCACAGCTCCAGTTGGTTGAGGCAGCCCTTGAAGGACAGGTGGGGTCAGCAGAGTGGGGAGGATTGTGGGGTGTGTTTCTGGTGCCCTAGTAGATGGGAGCTGGGCCTAGCTCAGGGTGGACGTGGCCTCAGGGCCCAGTCCTCAGAGGGCCTGGCTTTGGGGTCTCGGCGGAGGCTCTCAGAGGAGTCCACACCACCCCTGACAACCAGGGTGTGAGCCTCTTAGAACCTGGGAGAGCCCCTCCCAGACGGGAGGTGAGACACCCTGGGAAGTGGCTTCCGGGGGCCCTCCATCACAGCGGAGTGGATCCTGCCTGTCTCAGTGACCTTGAGCCCCCCAGGGACAGCCCCTGAGGCTGCCAGTGTCACACCAGGCCTGGCTTGTGCCAGGCCTGTCCTCGCCTTGTGGTCGCTGTGCCCACAGGACAGCCATCTCCTAAGGGGTGTCCGCAGTCCAGCCCTGCCCGTTCCCCCAGGCTTGCTGGGGTCGTGAGGGAGGGTGGGCACAGGAGATCATCATGTGCCCCTTGTCCCCAGTCCCCTGGCTCTGAGAACCCAGGCCTTTGATGTCCTCCTTCAGCCGATGGCCTGCATCCTGGAAGCTGCTGCCCAGCCCCCAGGGCCTTCAGGTGAGCTGCTGAGAGCCGTGGGATGGACAGTGGGTGGGGTGTAGGAGCTGGGTGCTGCAGCTCAGACCTCCCGGGGGAGGTGGCGGGAACAGTGGCGGCCGTGTGCCCCCACCCCCCCCACTTTCTGCTTTGGTTCTGCCCGATGAAGACAGCAGGGCATCGCAGGGGCGATCTCTCCTGCCTGGACACAGGTTCCCCCAAGTGTGGGCGCCACTTGCCCTGTTGCCCTGAGGCAGCGCCCCCCTCAAAGACTCTGCCCGATTTGAGGCGTGGGGCCACAGCGGTGGGGCTCAGAGAGCAGGGGCATGCCTCGCAGCGGCCACGGGGGTGCTGCTGTTAAAGCAGCTGGTCCCTTGTCCCCAGACTTGCTGGACGGGACTAGGGGCAGCTCCAGCATGGCGGACACCCTCCTGGCCTCCACGTCTTCCTGCGCCGGCCTCTTGTGCCAGAGTTTGGCCCACCTGGGGGAGCTGCAGCCACTGGTGGGTGTGGCCGGCTGCTGGTGGGTGGGTGGTGGGTGTGGCCCGGGCGGGGGTGGGGAGTGGAAACTGCAGCTGCTGGTGGGTGTGCCCAGGTGGGGGTGGGTCGCTGCAGCCACTGGTGGGTGTGGCCTGGCTGCTGGTGGGTGTGACCCAGTCGGTGGTGGGTGTTCCCTGCCGAGCCCTCTCTCCCCTCAGTCCCACAGCCCCCGGCCCTGGCCGCAGGCACCCTTGCTGGAAGCCACTTTGGCGACGTTGCGCTTCTGCAACGGTTCGGCAGTGCCGCTCTCCAGCGTGGGGGTCCGCCTCTGTGGGATCTTGGCTGGATGTGTCCGCGTGCAGCGCGCAGCTCTCGACTTCCTGGCGGCGCTCTCCCAGGGGACGGGTATGATGTCATTTCTCCTAACGTGATGGGCGGCAATCCTCACCCCTTGGGTGGTTTGGAGCCATGTTCTCCGGGCGCCCCTGGGGTGGGTCTCAGCCTTCCTGAGTCCTGAGCCTCAGAAGGTTGGGTCCTGCCGCCCCTGAGGGATCTGTGGGGGCAGGTGCTCATCCCGCGAGTCTGCCGTAGGGTCCCCAGACTTGGTGATGAAGGTGTCGGCGGTTCTCCTGGAGTACCTGCGGAGCCCGGATTCCAGCCCTATGGTAAAGGGGAGGGGTGCAACAGGGGAGGGGCGGAGCCTGCGGGGAGGGCGGAGCCTGTAGGGGAGGGCGGGGACTGCAGTGGAGGGGCGGGGCCTCGGGGAGGGGGCGGGGCCTCAGGGCCCCTTCTCCAGAGAGCGGGGCACAGGGGGCTGCCCCAGGTTGTGTGCAGGTGAGGTGTTGGGCCGTGGCCTGCAGGAGAGCTTGGTACCATTGTGATACCAGCACTGCATGATGCCACTAATGGAAACTCCTATGATGAGCACGTCTGGCATCGGCCTAAGGGTGGACGCCGCACCACTGGGAGAGGGCTATGGGTCACTCAGCGGTGGCCAGCTGGTTTCCACCAGCCTTGCCGTCCAGGGGGCTAGAAGCATTTCTTGGCAACCTTCCCCTTCTCACAAACCCACAGCTGGTTCGGTGCTCTGGGTGGGCCCAGGCTTCATGCCACGAGCCAGACAGCGGAGGGATTTGCACGAAGACTGGAGGATTCTTGGGTTTTAAGACAAAGGTGGCTTGAGTGACCCCGATGTCTGGGTGCAGAGACCCCATCACCCCCCACAGGAGCGAGGTGTGGGAAAGGCCGCCTCGTCCTTTCTCTCCCATGGTCTGGGGTGCTAGTTCTTCCAGAATCTTCCGGCTTACGGGAATGAAATCCAGGGTTCACTTCTCCCTACACCCCTCCGCCATCTTGCACCCTGAGGGCAGAGGCAGGAGCCAGGTGACGGCAGACTGGGAGTGGTCACGGTGGGCCCCCTGGCCCTTACAGCCCCCCACACCCACTCCAGGTCCTGAAGAAGGCTTTCCAGGCCACTCTCCAGTGGCTCCTGACTACGTCTCAAGCCGGTGGCTCCTGCGACCCCAGCCCCCACAGCCAGCCGTTCATCGGAGGTACCCCAGCCTCCCCAGGGGTGGAGACAGCTGGGTTGGGCTAGCAGGCAGAGTCCTGCCGCTCCTGGGATAGTGGGTGGGAGTGGAGACCACGCTGACTGCCGGGCCGGGGGTGTCGCAGAGCTGTTCCCCGTGATGCAGAAACGTCTTTGCAGCCCCTGCTGGGAGGTGCGGGACTCAGCCCTTGAGTTCCTGACCCACCTGACCGCACACTGGGGAGGTGAGTGTTCCTGCTGGGCAGATGGGACCCAGGCTTGGGGAGGCTGAGGGCTGCCCCTTCCTGAGGGTCTCCGTCGCCCTGTGGCTGCTCCGCTGCAGGACAGCCTGGCTTCCGACAAGCCCTCTTGGCCTCAGACGCGCCCGAGCTCGCCAAGCAGCTTCTCCGAGACCCCGAGGGCTACGTCCGCGCAAGCGCAGTGGCTGCCATGGGGCAGCTGGCCGCCCGGGGGCTGCATGCCAGCTCTGCCCACCCTGAGCAGCCAGGAGCCCAGCAGGTAGGGGCCCAGAGCGCCAGTGCCCACCCCACCGCAGGCAGGGCCACCGAGGACACCAGGCAGGCTGACAGCTGACGGCAGCATGTTGCCATCGGTGGTGCCCACAGGCCCAACCGTTTGGTGAGCAGGTGTCTTAGTCACTGATACCACACGTGGGTGGTTTGAAGAGCAAGAATTCACGTTCTCACGTGTCGAGAGGGTTGAAGCCCCAGTTCAGGGCACGGGCTCT
>NW_006921593.1:14805647-14821234 GCF_000298275.1 Orycteropus afer afer | reverse complement strand
TTGAGGGGTGCCTACCCCTCAAGAGTACTGCTTCTCGCAGAGGTGTACTCAGGGTCGACTTGGAAAGGCCCGGCGTTCTGCTGTGGAAAGGTCCCAGCCATGGGAAGCCCCGTGGGGCACGGTTCTGCTCTGCCGTCTGTAGGGGTGCCCAGACGCGGCGGCGACTTGACAGTGGCTGCTTTTGAGGCTGCTGTTTCTTTGGGGTTTTTCTCGGCAGGTCTCCTGTGTTTGCTTCTTCGGACTGTGACCTGTGGGTGATGCTGGTCCGGACTCTGAGCCGCCTGAGCCCCACACAGGCAGGGCCCCTGGCTCTCGGGGTCTGCAAACTCCATGTCTGGTATGGACCTGGGCGTGCCATTGGGTGTCTGCTCCAGTCACTCCTGGGGTGGAGCCCCGGGCTGGGGTAAGGCGAGGGCTCACATAGAGCCCTGTCTCAGGAAAGATACAGGGCTCTTGAGACGAGGGGCTGCCAAGGTGCTGACGAGGCCGTGCACCTTACTGCCGGGGCTTGCCGTAGACTGGTGGCATCTCAACCATTCTCTTGTTGGCTTCTACCACCAAACTGACCCAGACTCACGGTGACCCCATGTGTGTCAGCAGAATGGCCCCAGAGGGTTTCCTAGGCTGTCATCTTTACAGGAGCAGACCACCAGGTTTTTCTCCCTTGGACTCACTGGGTGGGTTTGAACAGCTGACCTTTCAGGTAGCAGTCCAGTGCTTAACCATGGCGCCAACAGGGCTCCTTAAACTTTCTTGAGCCGTGGAGTAAGTTTTGAAACCAAAGCCATAGGATCTCCCAGGTAGGGAACAGACGAGCAGAGCTGCCGCCAAGGATGAGAAGGCCAGGGACAGGCCCCTGGGAAACTTAAAAGAGCCCTGGCGCTTGTGGTTCACAAACACGGGTACACGCAGGGACAGGGAAGCCATGAAGGGGACAAGACCACAGCTCCAGTTGGTTGAGGCAGCCCTTGAAGGACAGGTGGGGTCAGCAGAGTGGGGAGGATTGTGGGGTGTGTTTCTGGTGCCCTAGTAGATGGGAGCTGGGCCTAGCTCAGGGTGGACGTGGCCTCAGGGCCCAGTCCTCAGAGGGCCTGGCTTTGGGGTCTCGGCGGAGGCTCTCAGAGGAGTCCACACCACCCCTGACAACCAGGGTGTGAGCCTCTTAGAACCTGGGAGAGCCCCTCCCAGACGGGAGGTGAGACACCCTGGGAAGTGGCTTCCGGGGGCCCTCCATCACAGCGGAGTGGATCCTGCCTGTCTCAGTGACCTTGAGCCCCCCAGGGACAGCCCCTGAGGCTGCCAGTGTCACACCAGGCCTGGCTTGTGCCAGGCCTGTCCTCGCCTTGTGGTCGCTGTGCCCACAGGACAGCCATCTCCTAAGGGGTGTCCGCAGTCCAGCCCTGCCCGTTCCCCCAGGCTTGCTGGGGTCGTGAGGGAGGGTGGGCACAGGAGATCATCATGTGCCCCTTGTCCCCAGTCCCCTGGCTCTGAGAACCCAGGCCTTTGATGTCCTCCTTCAGCCGATGGCCTGCATCCTGGAAGCTGCTGCCCAGCCCCCAGGGCCTTCAGGTGAGCTGCTGAGAGCCGTGGGATGGACAGTGGGTGGGGTGTAGGAGCTGGGTGCTGCAGCTCAGACCTCCCGGGGGAGGTGGCGGGAACAGTGGCGGCCGTGTGCCCCCACCCCCCCCACTTTCTGCTTTGGTTCTGCCCGATGAAGACAGCAGGGCATCGCAGGGGCGATCTCTCCTGCCTGGACACAGGTTCCCCCAAGTGTGGGCGCCACTTGCCCTGTTGCCCTGAGGCAGCGCCCCCCTCAAAGACTCTGCCCGATTTGAGGCGTGGGGCCACAGCGGTGGGGCTCAGAGAGCAGGGGCATGCCTCGCAGCGGCCACGGGGGTGCTGCTGTTAAAGCAGCTGGTCCCTTGTCCCCAGACTTGCTGGACGGGACTAGGGGCAGCTCCAGCATGGCGGACACCCTCCTGGCCTCCACGTCTTCCTGCGCCGGCCTCTTGTGCCAGAGTTTGGCCCACCTGGGGGAGCTGCAGCCACTGGTGGGTGTGGCCGGCTGCTGGTGGGTGGGTGGTGGGTGTGGCCCGGGCGGGGGTGGGGAGTGGAAACTGCAGCTGCTGGTGGGTGTGCCCAGGTGGGGGTGGGTCGCTGCAGCCACTGGTGGGTGTGCCTTAGCTGGTGCTGCATTGGTGGCACTTTTGTGGCCACAGTCCCTGCCGAGCCCTCTCTCCCCTCAGTCCCACAGCCCCCGGCCCTGGCCGCAGGCACCCTTGCTGGAAGCCACTTTGGCGACGTTGCGCTTCTGCAACGGTTCGGCAGTGCCGCTCTCCAGCGTGGGGGTCCGCCTCTGTGGGATCTTGGCTGGATGTGTCCGCGTGCAGCGCGCAGCTCTCGACTTCCTGGCGGCGCTCTCCCAGGGGACGGGTATGATGTCATTTCTCCTAACGTGATGGGCGGCAATCCTCACCCCTTGGGTGGTTTGGAGCCATGTTCTCCGGGCGCCCCTGGGGTGGGTCTCAGCCTTCCTGAGTCCTGAGCCTCAGAAGGTTGGGTCCTGCCGCCCCTGAGGGATCTGTGGGGGCAGGTGCTCATCCCGCGAGTCTGCCGTAGGGTCCCCAGACTTGGTGATGAAGGTGTCGGCGGTTCTCCTGGAGTACCTGCGGAGCCCGGATTCCAGCCCTATGGTAAAGGGGAGGGGTGCAACAGGGGAGGGGCGGAGCCTGCGGGGAGGGCGGAGCCTGTAGGGGAGGGCGGGGACTGCAGTGGAGGGGCGGGGCCTCGGGGAGGGGGCGGGGCCTCAGGGCCCCTTCTCCAGAGAGCGGGGCACAGGGGGCTGCCCCAGGTTGTGTGCAGGTGAGGTGTTGGGCCGTGGCCTGCAGGAGAGCTTGGTACCATTGTGATACCAGCACTGCATGATGCCACTAATGGAAACTCCTATGATGAGCACGTCTGGCATCGGCCTAAGGGTGGACGCCGCACCACTGGGAGAGGGCTATGGGTCACTCAGCGGTGGCCAGCTGGTTTCCACCAGCCTTGCCGTCCAGGGGGCTAGAAGCATTTCTTGGCAACCTTCCCCTTCTCACAAACCCACAGCTGGTTCGGTGCTCTGGGTGGGCCCAGGCTTCATGCCACGAGCCAGACAGCGGAGGGATTTGCACGAAGACTGGAGGATTCTTGGGTTTTAAGACAAAGGTGGCTTGAGTGACCCCGATGTCTGGGTGCAGAGACCCCATCACCCCCCACAGGAGCGAGGTGTGGGAAAGGCCGCCTCGTCCTTTCTCTCCCATGGTCTGGGGTGCTAGTTCTTCCAGAATCTTCCGGCTTACGGGAATGAAATCCAGGGTTCACTTCTCCCTACACCCCTCCGCCATCTTGCACCCTGAGGGCAGAGGCAGGAGCCAGGTGACGGCAGACTGGGAGTGGTCACGGTGGGCCCCCTGGCCCTTACAGCCCCCCACACCCACTCCAGGTCCTGAAGAAGGCTTTCCAGGCCACTCTCCAGTGGCTCCTGACTACGTCTCAAGCCGGTGGCTCCTGCGACCCCAGCCCCCACAGCCAGCCGTTCATCGGAGGTACCCCAGCCTCCCCAGGGGTGGAGACAGCTGGGTTGGGCTAGCAGGCAGAGTCCTGCCGCTCCTGGGATAGTGGGTGGGAGTGGAGACCACGCTGACTGCCGGGCCGGGGGTGTCGCAGAGCTGTTCCCCGTGATGCAGAAACGTCTTTGCAGCCCCTGCTGGGAGGTGCGGGACTCAGCCCTTGAGTTCCTGACCCACCTGACCGCACACTGGGGAGGTGAGTGTTCCTGCTGGGCAGATGGGACCCAGGCTTGGGGAGGCTGAGGGCTGCCCCTTCCTGAGGGTCTCCGTCGCCCTGTGGCTGCTCCGCTGCAGGACAGCCTGGCTTCCGACAAGCCCTCTTGGCCTCAGACGCGCCCGAGCTCGCCAAGCAGCTTCTCCGAGACCCCGAGGGCTACGTCCGCGCAAGCGCAGTGGCTGCCATGGGGCAGCTGGCCGCCCGGGGGCTGCATGCCAGCTCTGCCCACCCTGAGCAGCCAGGAGCCCAGCAGGTAGGGGCCCAGAGCGCCAGTGCCCACCCCACCGCAGGCAGGGCCACCGAGGACACCAGGCAGGCTGACAGCTGACGGCAGCATGTTGCCATCGGTGGTGCCCACAGGCCCAACCGTTTGGTGAGCAGGTGTCTTAGTCACTGATACCACACGTGGGTGGTTTGAAGAGCAAGAATTCACGTTCTCACGTGTCGAGAGGGTTGAAGCCCCAGTTCAGGGCACGGGCTCTTGGGCGTGTTCTCTCGTCTGCTTTGGGGAAAAGGCCTTCTCTCTCAGCTTCTTCCTCGTCTCCACAGGCACGTGGTTTCCCCATCTGTCCTGGCTCCGTGCCCAACCTGCTCCTTATATCTTGGAAACCATTGGGTTAAGACAAGCCCTACACTAGCATGGCTTCATTAACATAGCAATGAAAACTAACTCCTCCCAAATTGGATTCCATTCACAGGTTTACCTGCCCCCAACTCCCCATCCCATTGCTGTGGAGTCGATTCAGACCCACAGCGCCCCTAGAGGACAGAGTGGAACTGCTCACAGGGTCTCCAAGGCTGTCAATCTCCCGGGAAGCAAAGCCCAAACCACACCCACTGCTGTGGAGTCGATTCTGACCCACAACGCCCCTAGAGGACAGGGTGGAACTGCCCACAGGGTTTCCAGGGCTGTCAGTCTTCATGTAACCAAAGCCCAAACCACACCCACTGCTGTGGAGTGGATTCCCACCCACAGCGCCCCTAGAGGACAGAGTGGAAACTGCCCCACAGGGTCTCATAGGTTGTCATCTTTATGGAAGCAAAGCCCAAACCACACCCACATCCACTGTCACTGCCCACTGAGTTGATTCCAACTCAAAGTGACCCTGTAGGACAGAGTAGAGCTGCCTTGTGTGGTTTCCAAGGCTCTCATCTTTACAGGGGAGCTCTGTTAGCATAGTGCCTAAGGCATTTGACTGCTAACCAGAAGGCTGGCGGTTCAAACCCACCAGCCACTCCTCGGAAGGAAGGTCAGGCAGTCTACTTCCATAGTGATACCGCCTCGGAAACCCAAGGAGGGGTCGCTATGAGTTGGGTCCGACTCGACAGCACACAACAACATTTTTACAGAGGCAGACCGCCTCATCTGTCCCTTGTGGAGCGGCCTGTGGGTTCAAACCGCCCACCTTTCGGTTAGTGGTCGAATGCTTCACCACAGTGCCTTCAGGGCTCCAATATCCACAGCTACAGGGGTTGGGACTTCACATGGATTTTGGGGGGGATAATTCTGCCGGGCATGTGGGGTGCATTCTGTGGCTCAGTCTCCTGTGCCCCTGCCAGTTTGTGGGGTTGTACCCATTCCACAGACAAGCAGGTGGAGGCTCAGAGCCGCTTGCTTGAGGACATGCAGTGTGAAGGGGCGGCGTTTAGCCTCAGCCCTGGGGCCCACTTCTTCCCGCAGGGCCTTGTGTGGGGCCGGTGTGAGCTCCGGCCGGGCCCTCTGACTGTGCTGTCTGTTTTCCAGAAGCACCTGCTCCCAGAGCTCATGGACATCCTCTCCTCGGACTCAGAGGGCTTCCCCCGGAGGGCCGTGATGCAGGTCTTCACAGCCTGGCTGCGGGACGGCCACGCCGAGGTGGCCCAGGACCCGGAGCGGTTCATGGCCGGCGTGTTCCAGGTGGTGGGCCAGGACCTCGACTGGGAGGTACGCCTCCAGGGCCTCGAGCTGGCCGGAGTGTTCCTGGCCCAAGTGCTGGGGCCACCCGCCTGTCCCTACGCGGCGGCCCCGCCCACGGCTGCCCCATCCGTCCAGCTGGCCGAGGTGCTGCGGGCGCTGGGCCGGGTGCGAGTCCTGGAGTTTGCCTTTCATACCTTGTTCGACTGTGACCGGCCCGTGGCCCGGAAGTCCTGTGACCTGCTACTCCTGCTGAGGGCCAGGACCGCGCCCGACAGCAGGCTGCAGGGGGCTGGCCGCTGTCCTGACACCGCTGCTGTGGAGGCCACCCTGCAGGCGTGGCAGGAGGGCAAGCAGGGCCAGCCGCTGGGTGAGCTGGGGCCTGAGGTGGTGGTGGCTGTCCTGTGGATGCTGGACCTCGAGGGGCTGCAGGCCACGCTGGCCGAGAGCAGCGACCACGTGGAGCAGAGCCCACAGTCCCTCCTGCAGGACATGCTGGCCACCGCGGCTGCCCTGGATGACCACGAGGCAGACTGCTACTGAGGCGGTGGCCCTGAGGACAAGCGCCCGGCCCTCAGCCGGCCCGGCCACCAGGGGCGCAGCTGGGGCTCCCCGAGCAGCAGGCGGAAACCCCCCTTTCAGAAGTGGCTTATTTTCTACTGAAATGAATGGTGTTTGATAGCTCTCAGTCGCGAGACGGGTGAGACTCGGCCTGAGGATTTGGAGCCGTGTCAGCGGCGGGATCTCGCCCCGACAGTTGTGGGGGGCCCGTGGCAGTGCCTCCACACGGAATGTCCACCCCCTCCATGTCCCAGAGCAGGGAGGGGCCTCGTGCCCAGCAATACACAGCCCCGTTTCAGCCCCAGCTGACGTCCGGGTCCCCAGGCGGTAAAGTCCCCGGTGTTACTGCCAGCCCACAGTGAGGCAGTGGTGGGTCGCCGCAGAACCTGCGCCTCGCACACGGGAGAGCCGGGTTCAGTCCCTGGCCAGCGCGCCTCGTGGCCACCACCCTCGTCATGGTGGAGGCCGGCATGTTGCTGTGGTGCTGACCGCGTTTCAGCAGAGCTCCCTGGCAGACGGACAAGGAGGGGAGGCCTGCGGCCGACATCTGAGACGAGCCCCTGACAGTTCTGGGCCCCAGCAGTCCAGTCCACGGCTGGGCTGGGCCTGGCGCAGGCAGCGTTTCATTCCCTCGTGCGCGGGGCCGCCCTGAGCCAGGGACTGCTGTACTGGAGCTTACTCCGCGGCAGCTCCCAGCAGCCACAGCTCGTCACCGTTCAAAGCCGCGGTCTCTGCTGACCTGAGCATGGCGGGGGCTGGAGGGTGTGACCCAGGCCGGGCTGGGGGTTCAGGCGCAGCCACCACGAGCCAAGCTCGGCACCAGCAGGCCCACGCTGCCTTCCTGTCAGATGACGTCACGCCATCTGCCTCCTGAGAGGACACACCCTGGTGTCCTGAAGCCCCCGGCACGCGGCCTGGCAGTGTCCTTTCTGGGCAGGAGCTGGCTTTATCGCGCTGCTGACGGAGGGAAGGGAGAACCCGTAAAGGCCTGCAGGGCCCTGCCACGCGTCAAAGTGGCAGCCTCGCTGCGCTTCAGCGGGAACCTTGCAGGGGCAGGTCCGTGTGTGAGGGCGTCGTGTGTCGCGGCTCAGCCTCCCCCGTCCACACCCTCCTTCCTGAACTGGGGCCTGACCTGTTGTCAGGGTTTGTCCCATGACCATGCAGACCTGCCTGTGGTACAGGAGCCACCTCACAGCCACCAGGAAGAGCAGGCGCACAGGGACGGGGAAGCCGGAGGGAGGGCCCCCACTGGAGACGGGGTCCCCAGGGCAGGCTCGGCTCCCTACAGGGCAGGAGCTGCTCCTGGTGGGGCTGCAGATAGCACCCCGCCCTGGTAGCTACCACCCTGCACCAAGTTACTCACTTTAGTCACTCAACAAACATTGCTCGCGAGGCCTGTCTTAGGGGCCTGGGGCTGCTGTAAGGAGACCACAAAGCGCGTGGCTTATAAAGCAAACCCCGCCCACTGCTATGGAGTCGATGCCGACTCGCAGTGCCCCTAGAGGACAGAGGAGAACTGCCCCACAGGGTTTCCAAAGCCCACTGCCTCATCCTTGTTCCACGGAGCAGCTGGCGGGTTCGAACTGCCTACCTTTTGGTTTGCACTGCACCACTGAGACTCTTTGTAAAAACGGAAGTGCATTCTCTCAGTCCTGGAGTCTGAATTCAGGGTCTTGGCCACGTTGGGTCCTTCTGGGGGCTTTGAGTAGAATTTCGTCTTGCTTTCCTCAGACACGTCATCCAGAAAAGGATGTCATGGTTGGTAAAGCGAGGGTCGGTGAAGAGGGAAGCCCTGCATGAGACGGGGAGACAGTGGCCGTGACCATGGGCTCAGACGGGCCAGCAGTCATAGAGCTGAGGTCGGACCAGGTGACATTGCGTCCGTTGTCCCTAAAGTCACTGTGAGTTGGAGCCAATTCAGCAATGTAAGTTGCAAACCAGTGAGAAAAAAAAACACAAAACTCCTTAACCACCCTCTTTAAAAAAAAAAAAAACACCAAAAAGTAAAAATAAAGAAACATAATATTAAAAAAATAAAACCCAATCAGTTGCCTTCCAGTTGATCCTGGCTCACAGCGCCCCTAGGGGACAGAGTAGAACTGCCCCATAAGGTTTCGTAGGCTGTCGTCGTTGTGGAAACAGACTGCCAAGTCTTCATCCCACAGACCCCTGGGTGGGTTTGAACTGCTGATCTATTGGTTGACGGTCTAGCACTTTAGCTACTGTACCACTAGGATTCCTTGAAACATTGCATACATGGGATTTTAAAAAATAAAAACCCCAAACCTGGCAGGTTTGAATTTGGCACATCCATAATTGCGTCGGCAGTGGTTTGTACTTGACTGTTCACCTAAAGCTAAGTGGTCTGGTGGCACTGCAAAGAGAACGGCCGGGCAGTCGACTTCCATAAAGATCACAGCCCCCAGAACCCTGGGGCCGTTCCACTCCGTACACGGGGTCGCCAGGCGTTGGAGTTAACCTGACGGCTACGGGTTTGGTTTTTTGTGGTTTTGCCGTGGTCTCTGAAGAGGAGCCTCCCACAAGCTCTATTCTCAGCTCCCTTGGTGGGCCACGGCCTTGGCGGTGGGCAGGACCCAGAGACCCTGACTCTGGCCTGGCTCTCAGAAGCCCTGGGGGCTGGGGAACTTCATGTGCAAGCTGCATGGGGTTGGGCCGCTGGTGAGCACGGCCCTGGAGAGGGGGGTGTCGGTTAGCCATCGCTGCGTGACAAGTGACTCCACAGCCAGGACTCAGGACTTGGGGGCGTCAGGGACTGCTCCCCACTGTTTATTTTCTTAGACTATTTTAGTGTGTGTGTGTGTGTGATGAAAACTACACGGCGACTCAAGTTCCCACGGACAGTTTCCACACACATTGCTCCACGGTGTCACTTTCTCGGCATTCTCTAACTGCGTTCTGGTTGTCCTGTTGCCAGAGCTCTAGTCTCCCTGGGCCCCGTGCCTTCTCATCTTTGCTGTGCAGTCGGTGTGACCTTTTGGTCTCATTCGATGGGTCTTCCCAGAGCTCCTGCGCACCCTGGCAGCCTCTCCCTTGTGTACCAGTCTGTTGTTTTGCTGAGATTGTTTCTGTTGGTGATTTAAAACGTATCTCGGTTGTGCGTGGGACTCCCTCCCACTTGTTTGGAGTTACAGTCACAAGGCAGAGGATGTAGATGACATGGGGTGGGTGGGCGGCTGAGGTCACTTTGCAATTGCTCTACCCCAGGGGGGGCCCAGCGCCCCAGCCTTGTGAACCCAACCTGCGAGAAGGTGGGAGGCTGGCCCTTGTGGGGCCCTAGTGGGGCTCAGGACACAGCTGTGAGCCTCTCGGAACTCGGCTGTGGCTCTCACGGAACCGTTGATGAGTGAGTGCCAGGGGGCCAGAGGCAGGGTCCCAGATCCCCCAGTTGAGGGTGCAGGGGGTCCCCAGCTCATGGAAGGCCCCATGCCTCCGGGGCATGGCCACGTCTGTCTGGTTTCTCTCTGGAAACCGTCTTCCCGGCTCTCTTCTGTGCCTGGGAGAGCCCACGTGTGTCTCCATGGGAACCGCTTGGCAAGCACTGGCAGGCAGAGGCGGCAAACAACAGACAGACCCGCGGGGCGGAGCGGCACGTGCGTCTGCGCACAGCGCATGCGGGGTCTGCAGTGGGCACGAGGGCCCGGGTGCTTGTGGCCACTCGGGGAGCCTGCGTGCGTGGGAGCGTGTGCACATGCATGCCATGGATGTGGGTGTGAGTGTTGTGCATGTGTGTGCACGTTGTGAGTGTGCACGCACACGCGTGTCCCTGTGCACTTGTGTGTATGAATGGAGACGTGGTCCAAGTGGGATGCCTGCGCCGAGATACCTGGGTGTGAAGGCAGGTGAACCTCTGGGGGCCACTGTGATGCAAGGCAGCAGGTGACCTTTGGTTAGCACCCTGGGTCCTGAAGGCAACCAGACAGAAGGGGTCCGGCCCTTGCCCCCAATTCTGGCGGAAGTCGCGGTTCTGGCGGAAGTCGACCACAGAACTGGTAGGTGCTCCTGGGGGCCGAGTCAGGAGGCTCAGGACTGCACTTGAAACCTGAATGTTGGGTGGGAGTGGTCAATGCCGAGGGGGGAGGAGGGTGTGGGGGAGGCAGGCTGGTGCAAAGGCCCTGGGGCTGGAGACAGAGGACAGCAGGGGTGGCAGCCAGAGCCTGGACCCCACCCTGATTTATAATGGAAAGAGGAAGGGGGTAGGGACATTGCAAACCACAGCAGGGGCGCCTCCTGGGTGGACCACCTGCCCCATCACCAAACGCCGAGCCTGGGACAGCTGTGTCCACTGTGGTCTCAGGTCTCACGGGGACCCAGAGCGGTGTGGGGGTTCCTGCCCATGGCAGCTTCTCGGGGTGCATCGTCCACACAGCTGTCGGGAGGTGCTGGGGTCACCCCTGCTTTGCAGTTGCAGAAACAGCTGAGGCAAGTGGCCTGTCTCTGGGGTCACCGCTGCTCGGGGCTCTGAAACACCTGTGTGCCCAGTGGCGTCCTCTGCTGCCCACCTCTGGTGCCACACAAGGGCATTAGCGGCGGGGATACTATTATTGCAGCTGTCATCCTTGTCCTAGTATCTGGCTGGACTAGGACCAAGGGGCTGGTACCTGGAGTCCAAGGTCATGTCCAGGTCAGAAGGACATCCTCAGGCAGTCCAGAGTCAAGACTGACCCTGATGGGGACAGATGCCAGTGAGGACCTGCGAGCTGGCTGGGGCACCTTCCTGAGGGCTCATTTGTTCCAGAAAAAACTCCCCCATGTGCCCTGCCCCCAACCTGTTTTCCTTTTTCTGTTTGAGAAGTAACGTGGATCACCTGGTGGCTAAAGGCCCAGGACACAGACGCTGAGAGGGGAGAGAGTGACGGAGACGGAGGCAGTGACAGGCACAGAGCCGGGGGGGGGGGAGGAGGAGAGACCCAGGAGACCGAGGGACAGACGGAGGGAGGGGTACGGAGACACACAGAACTACGGACACAGAGATACAGGCTCAAAGAAACCAAGCAGAGGGAGGGGTGCGGGTCAGAGGCCAGAGCGCTCCCTCCTGGAGGCCTGGACCCTGCCCCCTCCCCAGCTGGACCAACCGGGTGGGGAGGGACCCCGTGCTGCCACCAGGAGGGGCTCGGCCCCACCCCGAGAAGGGTCTAGTGCGTGTGCTGAGGGGAACTTCATGCCGAGACCCCCCAGCACCAGCCGCCCTGGCTGTGCTTTGAAGGAATGAAGGCTTTCAGAGCTGGGACCCTGGGACCCCCAGACCCCGCCACTCGCAGGCTACACTCTGGGCTCAGGACAGACCCTCCAGGCCCCTCCCAGGCCCGGCTGGGAGCTGGCCTCCCCCCTGCCACCCACCACCCACAGCGGGGCACTCCTCGGGCCCAGGGGCCCAGGACCAGCCCACCAGTCCCCCATCTTAACACCTGCTGCTTCTGCTCCCTCTCAGCCCGGGAGGGCCCTTGGGTCGCCCTGGATGGGGAGGGGTCCCTGGCCCCCCACACGGGCTGGAAGGGTGGCAAACCCAGCCTTGGAAGCGGCTGCCCAGGCTGCTTTAATAAGTGGGGGACCTTTGGCTGGGCTTTGTGTTCTTAACAGGAGCAGCACAGGGAGGCGTGGGGAAACTGAGGCACGGGCAGGGCGCCTCGCTGGCTTGGCAGAGGCCTCTGTGTCCCTCCCCGTTTGAGCACAGCCCAAGTCTGGCGTCTGCCGAGGCCCTTCTGCCTGCACCCGCCCCACCCTGGCCTGACCGAGCCCCTCTCTCCCCGACCTGAACCCTGAGCAGCACCTGCCTCCCCCCGCATCCCCCTCCCACCCCCGCTCCTGGTCACTGAGGTCGGGGATCCCAGTTTGGAAACTCCTTGTCGTGGATTGAGTCCCACTCCTCACGACACTGTGGGAGACAGTGGAACTGCACCATCAGGTTTCCAAGCCTGTCTTCTTTATAGAGAGGAGCTCTGGTGGTGCAGTGGTTATGGCACTTGGCTGCTAACCAAAAGGTCAGTGGTTCGAACCCACCAGCCACTCCATGGAAGAAAGATGAGGCAGCCTGCTTCTGTAAAAGATTCACAGGCTTAGAAACCCAGTGATGGTGTGAGTCAGAATTGACTCTGGCAGGGAGTTTGTTTTGCGCTGTGGCTTGTGACCACGTCTGTCTCCACCCTCACGTGGTTGTCCTCCCTGTCTGTGTTGTCTTTGCTCTCACGAGAACACTTGCTGTGGGATGTCAAACCACAGACACCAAACCTGCAGCCGTCGGGTCGACTCCGACTCTGCTGACCCCGTGTGTCTGTGCCCCGTAGGTGTCCTTGGCTGTCACCTCTCGGATGCGGGTCACAGGCCATTCTTCCACGGCAGCCCTGGCTGTGTCTGAACCTCCAGCCTTTGGGTCGGTAGCTGAGCACAGACTGGGCCACCCAGGGACCTAGTGAAAGGACGGGAGCCTGCCCAGAATCGACTCTAATGACTAGGCTTCATCAGAAGTCGCAAGACCATCAGGCACCGGGGTGGGCGTGTCCTCGGCTGGCACAGAGGATGAGCGGGCAGGGACCAGGGCGGGGTGGGAACCGAGGCAGCGCTCACCTCCCATCTCGGGGCCCAGGGCTGCAGGAGCCCAGCCTCGCCGCCCCGCTTTTGCAGCCCCTGCAGCCCCACTCGCTACCAGCGCGGCGCGGAGGAGGCTTGACGTGTTCTTTCACTGCAGCCGCCGCCACCTGGGGCGGAGGGGAGGCGGAGAGCCCCGCGGCGCTCAGCAATGAGGGGTTTCGGGGCAACGCGGTGTTTTCACCAGTCCTGGGCTCTCCTCCCCCACAGAAATGGAATGCAAAATCCCTGCAGCGACCGTGTGGAAAGTGCAGCATTTTGACCAGAATCTCCTTTAGGAACATGTGGGAGGAAGTCGCGGCCTGTGCGGGTTGGTGCAAACCTGACTGTTCGTCACAGCGATCAGAGAGAGATGCAGGTGTCGGCGTTGGTGGCGGTGCCGCGGGCTCAATTCTGACTCACGGTGACCCTGCGGATGCAGGTGCCCCATGGAGTTTCCTAAGCGAATCTTTATGGAAACAGGTTGCCAGGTCTCTCTCCCTCACTGCCTCTGGGTTCAAACTGACAGCCTTTTGATTAGCAGCCGAGTGCTTAACTAACCATCACACCACCAGAGTGCCTTAGATCTAGATCTATCATAATATTGTAAATGCATATATCTAGCCCTGGTGGCACTCTGCTGCTAAGGTCAGCAGTTCAAGCTCACGAACCACTCTGCAAGAGAAAGATGAGGCAGTCTGCTTCTGTGAAGACTGACAGCCTTGGAGACCCTGTGGGCAGTTCCACTCTGTCCTCTAGGGGCGCTGTGGGTCAGAATCGACTCCACGGCAGTGGGTGTGGTTTGGGCTTTGCTTCTGTGAAGATTGACAGCCTTGGAGACCCTGTGGGCAGTTCCACTCTGTCCTCTAGGGGCGCTGTGGGTCGGAATTGACTTGCTGACAGTGGGTGTGGTTTGGGCTTTGCTTCTGTGAAGATTGACAGCCTTGGAGACCCTGTGGGCAGTTCCACTCTGTCCTCTAGGGGCGCTGTGGGTCAGAATCGATTCCATGCAGTGGCAGATATAGATATGGACCAATATCTATATACAGATATTGATATACATATGTATCAGTGAAATGAGTAGAAAGGAAACATCCCACAGCAGGGGATTGGTTTCACTTAGGAGACCAGCACACGCCATGGGGGTGAAGGTGCCATGGGCAGAGAAGGGTGTTAAGTGACAAGCAGCTGACAGGACAGGATGTGTAGGTGTGAATCCCTTCAAAGATAAATTTAAATGTGGAGGAAACACAGGGAGGATGTCTGACGAGAGCTGACCTAGTGGATACTAGGGCTGCTGTAACGAAATACCGCCAGGCACGTGGCTTCTGAGAACAGACATGTACTGTCTCAGTTCTGAGGCCGTGAGCCTGAATTCAGGGTGTCTGTGGGGCCACACTCCTCCGAAGGCTCCCCTCCTTGCCCTTCCAGCTCAGGCTGTGGCCCGTCACTCCCACCACCGCCTCTGCCCCCTGCTGTCTTCCCTCTGTGCCCCCGTGGCTCTCCTCATCTTTCATAAGGGCCCCACTCAGACTGGATTAGAAGCCACCCTGCTCCACTGACATCAGGTGAACTAACATCTGCAAAGACCCCATGTCCACACAAGGTCACATACACGGTCACTGGGGTCGGGACTTCGGCCTGTCCCTTCTCGGGACACAATTCCATCCGTAACGGTTTTTTCTTTTACTTTTCAAAATTCCTCAAATCTCCTACAATCAACATTGTTGCATAATCATTTCATTTTTGAAGGCCTTAAAAACATCCTTTGCCGTGGAGGGGGAGAAGGATGGCTCAGCCATCCGTGGGGGCTGCTGCGCGTGGGGGCACGTCTCCAGAAGGCTCAGGGCCAGAGCGGGTTGGGCCGGCTGCGGGGGGCAAGCTTCGCCCCAACAGGCCCTTGTCCTAAAGCTTGCCCGCGGTGTGCGAGCGCCCAGGAAGCAAGCTAAGCACGGGCTTGCTTGTGCTTCCGTACTAATTCATAGTGAACAGTTTCACATATTTTTCACCACATCAAAGCCTCGAGTTCACTCAGAGGTCCCTGGGAGGAAAGGCCTGACAGTCTACCACTGAGAACCCGACGGGGCCAAAGCTCTTCTCTGACGCACGCGCAGTGGCCGTGAGCTGGGCTGGGCTCCCTAGTAACTGGTTGGTTTTGGGTCTTGTGCCTGGCGTATGAGAACTGTGCTCAAAATATACATGTACACACATACACATGACACTTATCTATAAAGCATCCTTATATTCTACGGGAGCTCTGGTGGCGCAGTGCCTAAGGCACCTGACTGTTAACCAGAGGCTGGCGGTTCAAATCCACCAGCCACTCCCCAGAAGGGAGGTTGGGCAATCTACTTCCGTAGTTATACGCCTCGGAAACTCAAGGAGGGGTCGCTATGAGTCGGATCCGACTCCAGGGCACTGAGATGTGTTTTTTTGTATATTCTAACAAGTGGGGCTGCCAAAGAGATTATGGCAACAGGCTGCGTGTCGTCTGTGGGGAGCCCCCTCGCTGCTGGAGTGGCCCTCGTGGGGAGCCCCGGCGTCTTTCTCTCATCTGTTGGCTTTCAGGTCTCAAGCCCCTCCCCTTTCCCCCTTTATTTCTGGGGTGTCTGCCACGCTCTGGAAGAAGTCAGGCTGCAGAACCAGGGACCAGGGGCTCCTGCCCCTGCCGGCGCCTGCACGCCCAGGGCTTTCGGGGTACACGCAGGAGGAGAGGGCGGGCGCGCGC
>NW_006921593.1:14763540-14805421 GCF_000298275.1 Orycteropus afer afer | reverse complement strand
GTCCTGGCGGCGCCCCGAGGCTGAGAAGCTTCGAGGACGGCCGGGCGGCGGCTGCGCGCAGGGACCGCGGAGGCGCCGGCCGACCCGCCAGCGGCCCTCGGGCTGGAGGCGGGGCAGTTGGGGGGCAGCGGCGCGTTCCCAGGAACGGCGTTTCCGCGCGGCCGCAGGGGCCGGGGAGCCAGGGGCTGGGCCCCCTTGACCCGGACCCGGACGAGGCGGGGGCGCGGTCCGCATGCCTGGTCCTGCTGCCCCGCGAGGCCGTCTGCGAGGAGACGGAGCGGCCCGGAGCGCCCAGCCGAGACCCCAGACGGGGCGGGTGTCCCCCGGGGGCACGAGGCGGGGCATCTCCGGAGCTCCCCGAGGCGCGGACGTGCGCCCCAGGTGTTCCCCGGCGCGGACACCCCGGAAAGTAAGGCAGAGTCTCGGCCACGCCGAGAGGGGAACTTACAGTGGCTGTTAGGGTCGGAGCGAGGGTGAGCGTTCGGCTTTCTGTTCAGGGGCAGACAGGCTGAGCGAGGGAAGGTGCCGCAGGAAGCCAAGGATTCTGGCCCTGAACCCTGCACCCGTAGTCTACCCCTCTGTTCCCCTGCTAGCAAACGGAACCCTCCTACAGGTGTGAAACCCCAAACCACGGCCCCTTTCTGCTGGGGCAGCGCGCAGAGCCTTGGGTGAGGCTGAGCACAGCGAGTGAATAGCTTGATGCAGCTGCTGGGGCATTTTGCAAAGCTCATTCAGGATGCAAACAATCAGAGCCTGATTCCTCGTCCAGAAGCGGGGCTCTGTCTACTCAGATGGCCGGGCTCTGTCTGGTCAGACGGCGGAGAACTCCGGGCCAGGCGCTTTCTCACCCTGACCTGGATGACCTGGCCAATCGGGGAGGAGGCAGCCGCCTTTGCAGTGAGCGGCGGCCGGGAGGCTGGGGGAGAAGAGTCCTACAGAGAAAGGGAAGCTGCCACACTTGGCCCCAGCGACAGGCAGGGAGAGTGGGAGGGCAGGCATTCTGCTGAGAGTCGACTGCCGCCCAGGGTGAAGGCTTCTTTGCTTCTGGGGACCATCAGCAGGTTAAGAGTCTGGGTTCCAGTGTGAGTCTTCATGGCTTTAGAACCCGGCCCTGCTGCTCTCTGCTGCGTGACCTTGGCCGAGTCACTTGTATCTCTGAGCAGGCAGCACTTCCTTCCATTGTGCATGGTGTAGCTATCAGTCTGGGCCACACATGGCAGCTAGCAGCAACCACATGTCTCAGAATGGTTGTGAGGTTCGCACAAGGTTTTGGACCCCAAAGTGCTCTTGGCAGCTTTTCAGGGCATTCTGTCCTCAAGGGTCTTTGAGAGGCCTTTCTGTGTCCAGCCTCTAGGAGAGGGCTTCAACCAGGAGCTTATGGTCCAGGGAGCACTCTTGCCTCCACACCTTGTGACACCTGACCTCAGCCTAGGGAGCACACAGGCTTCCTGGAGCCCTGCTGGCAACACATGCATGTGCATGTACACATGCGTACAAGTTCTCACACACTCACATGCACATGCATGCACATACACATGCATACCCATGCACATGAATGTATGCACACACGAACACATGCACATGCATGCCCACGAATGAACACACATAAGGACACACATGTGCACATACAAGTGTGCAAACATATACACATATGCCTGCAGATTTATACACACATAAGCACACACATGCATGTGCATATATGCACATACAAACACATGTGCATGTATTCAGATACATGTGTACACACATATGCATGCATATGCACCTGAATGTATGTCCACATACATGCACACCTATGCATGTACAGAAACATACATGCATACATCTGCACATGCATCCACAATACACATATCTGCATACAGAAAACACACATGCGTGTATGCATGCATGTGCATGAACGCATGCAAATGCACATGGATGTATGTGCAAAAAATCACACACATGCATGCACATGCCCACAAATGTATACACACATAAGGACACACATGCACACAGATGTGTGCATACACAATTACACACATGCATGCACACAGCTCACACCATCCCTCTGCCCAAAGCTAGTGTGTCCTCCCTCATCTGGCTCAGGGTAAAGGCCAGAGCTCTTAACTGCCTTCCAGTGCTGCTGAATGGCCTTGCTTCCCGCTGACCTTGTCCTCTTCTGTCCCCTCCTGACTCCATTCCTGCCACACTGGCCTCCTTGCTGTCCCTTTAACCCAGTGTATCCAATGGGACCATTGTGCTGTGCCCGCTCTGCCCAGGCCCCCTTCTAGTCTTAACTGTATCGAGTCCTCCTGTCTATGAATAGCACAGGGGCCCTGGGCAGTACAAACAGTGAACACACTCGGCTGCTGGCTGAAAGGCTGCAGGTTCACATCCATCCAGAGCCTCCTCAGAAGGAAGGTCTGGTGACCTGTTTCGGAAACAACAGCCACTGCAAACCCCAGAGCACAGTGCTGCTCTGACGCACGCGGGGTAGCTGTGGGTCACAGGCAGCTCGGCGGTACACTGGGTGTTCAACGAGGATGGTGCTGCTCCCTTCACGGCTCACCCCCAAACGGGGCTGTCTCTGCTTTTGCCACCAGAAACGAGGACTGGGAGCCCCATGACTTGTTGCTCTGCAGGGAAGGGGGTTTTAGGGTGTCTAACTGACTTTCTAAATGCTGCTGACCCCCAAATTCTCATTGTTACCTGTATCTTTTTATCTCTGGCCACTACTTTGCCTTCCCTCCTGTTTTTACCTTCTGATCCGGGAACCCCAACCCTACCTGCTGCCTTGCTTTGTAGCGTCATCCGTAATGTCTTAGGATCCATGCAGTCAAATGCCTTTGCATGGTCAACAGAACACGGGTAGACGTCTTTCTGGGATTCTCTGCTTCCGGCAGGACCCACCTGACGTCGGCAATGGCACCCCCATTCCACATCTTCCGAATCCAGCTTGCGTTTCTGGACCTTCTCTGTCCATGTACTGCTGCAACTGTTTTTGAATCATCTTCAGCAAAACTTTACTTGCTCGTGATAGTAATGATAGTATTTGATAATTTCTGCATTCTGTTGGATCATTTTTTCTTTGGAATGGGCACAAATACGGATCTCTTCCAGGACGGCCAGGAGCTGTCTTCCAAATTGCTTAGCATAAACGAGTGAAAGTCTCCAGTGCTACACCTGTTCGTTGACCATGGCTGTGGGTGGCCCACCCGCTCCCGTCCTCCGCCAGCGCCCTCAGTGCGGCTCGGACTTCTCCCCTCCGTACCCTCAGCTCTGCATCCTGTGCCACCTCCTGAAACGGTGGGACCTCGACCAGTTCTGTTTGGTACAGTGACTCTGTGCATTCCTCCCAGCTCCCCTCGGTACTTCCTGCATCATTCAGTATTTTAGCCATCGAATCCTGCGTTACACCTCTAGGCTTGAGTTTTTGGTCAGTTCTTTCAGCTTGAGAAATGCCAAGCATGTTCTTCCCTTTTGGTTTTCAAACTCCAGGTCTTCGCACATTTCATTATGGTAACTGGCTTTGTCTGCTCGAGCTGCTCTTTGAAATCTTCTGTTCAGCTTTTACTTCATCATTTCTTCCACTTGCTTTAGCTACTTCACATTGAAAAGCAACTTTCCGAGTCTCTTCTGACAGCCGTTTTGGTCTTTCTTTCTTTCCTGTCTCCTTAATGACCTTTTGCTTTCTCCACGATGTCATTCCACAGGTCATCTGGCCTTCGGGCATTGTGCTGGATGTGTCAGATCTGGTCCTGAGGTGGCCACTACATTCAGGTGGGACAGACTCAGAGTCGTACTCTGGCTCTCGTGGCCTTGCTTTCATCGTCTTCCACTGGAACTTGTGCATGAGCACCTGACGGTCTGTTTGGGGTCCCTGGCCTTGTTCTGACCGATGATATTGAGCTTCTCCATCATCTCTTCCCACATTTGCAGTCGATCCGATTCTGTCTGGCGAGGTCCATGGGTACAGTCGCCATTTATGTTGTTGAAAAGAGATGTTTCTGGTGACTAAGTCCGTCTTGCAGAATTCTGCCATGTGATCGCCAATGTCGTTTCTATCACCAAGGCTGTGTTTTCCAACTGTGGGCCCTTATTCTAGGTATGGGGGTTAGGATTTACAACACGTAGTTTTTTGGGAACACAGTTCACTCCATGACATCCAGCAAGCTCCAGGGGCCCGCCTCCTCCATGTGATGTCTCCCAGAACACCACATTCAAGAGCATGTCTCAGTCTGCTGTTTCTGGGCAGAAACGGGCGTGAAGTCCGAGTGGAAGCTGATTGCTACCAAGGTGATATGATGTCCTGTGTGTCCCCCCCCCCCCACTGCAGGGTGCCGACGGGCCTCGGGGTGTCCATGCCACCCTGTGCTGCTGCTGACGAGGTCCAGCTGCGTGGCCCCCTCACCCAGGCTCCATCTGTGGGGAGCAGCCCCAGGGAAGGTTCTGGAAGACACGGTGGCTGGTCCCTGGACGGCTGATGGACAGCACAAGGGCTCCTGGGAGCGGTCATGCTACAGTGTAGGCCCGCCCAGGAGTTCAGCTTCGGCCCCCGCACCCTGAAGGATGCCCTAGTGTCCACCGACACGGCCCTGCGGCAGCTCTATGCCACAGTCTTCTCCCCGGCAGAGCGGCTGTTCCTCGCTGAGGCCTACAATCCCCAGGGGACCCTCTTCTGTTCCCTGCGGATCCACACAGCCTCCGACTGGCTCCTGAGCCGCCCCGAGGCCCCCGAGGACTTCCAGACCTTCTACCAGTCCCTGCTGCGCCGGAAGCCAAGCCCGGGCCGGAAGCACATCTACCTGCAGCCCATAGGTACCAGGTGGGGCCGGGTACCAGGTGGGGCCAGGGCCGTGAAGTCTACTTCCCACAGTGGCCCATGTGGGCAGTGAACTAAGAGGTGCCCTGGAGTCATAGGACCCTCCTGGAGGGGATGAGGGCCTCTGTTTAGCACAAGGTGGGGGTAGGCGCATGTGTGGGTCCCCCAGGGCTGACATGGGCGTGTCTGAGATCCAGGAACGGTGGCAGGGCAGCCTGGCACCACACTAAGCTCTCCACTCTCTCTCTCTCACTGTGTCCTGAAATCCAGACTGGGAATTGGTCACAGTGGCAGCGGCAGGCCCAGGCGCTGCCCGTCTAGGCCTGTAGCCTCACAGCCACAGGACGATCCCTTCCTCTGTGTGGTGCTGGAGTTGGGTCCAGCCCATTTTATAGTTGGGGGAACTGAAGCTGGGAGCAGTGGCTTGACCTGTCAGTCATGGAGCTATAATTGGTGGAGACAGGTAGAGCCAGGATTTGAACATGGGTCTCTTTAACCCTGAGGCTCACTGCAAGAGGCTGGGCCTGGCCTAGAGGGGCACCCAGAGTTCCAGCATGGTCACTGACCCCTGAGGCTGTGGGGACCCAGGTGTGAGAGGTTCTAGCTTGACTGGGGTACCTGCTTCCAGAAGGGAGCAGCTTGGCCAGGTTCTCCATGGAGCCTGCGGGCCAGGTGCTGGGAGGATGAGGGCTGTACTGGCCACCATGTCCCTGGCACGCCAAGGATGGGTGGTGCAAGCCTGGCAGAAAGGGCCGGGTGGCGTCTGCAGTGCTGGCTCCAGAGAGGCTCAACTTCTGCCTGAGAGAGATTCCAGAAAGTTCCCTTCAGGCCAGCGGCGATGGCAGAGCACAGCTGAGGGCATTCACTGGTTCCCTGCCTCCCCAGCCATGTCCCACCCCTGGGGTCCGAGTCCTGGGCACCCCTCCCGCTCCTGCTCAAGACCCCATGGCCTGTGTCTCCGCCTGCAGACCTGCCTCCTGGGGGCCCACATTGCCCTGCTGGCTGCACAGCCCCACGCATGTGGCCCTCAGGCTTCTGGTTCTGTAGGTTTGGGTTCAGGGATATGGGGCAGGGCCTTGGAGTCTGTATTTTACCTCACTCCCAGGTGTG
The DNA here is from genome assembly GCF_000298275.1 of Orycteropus afer afer. NCBI lineage: Eukaryota > Metazoa > Chordata > Mammalia > Tubulidentata > Orycteropodidae > Orycteropus > Orycteropus afer. The sequence continues at coordinate 14,799,510 of NW_006921593.1, read as the reverse complement.
GCCAGTGCTGCTGGCCAGGGGCCCTGTGTCCATGCATGTTCAGGCTGTCCTGAACCCCTGCAGACCAGCGCCCCCTGGGGGAGGGTCCAGGCAGGCAGTGGTCTCCATGGGTGGGTGGGTGGCTGAGGGCCCAGCAGGCCCACAGTGGTGCTTTGCCCACAGATCTGAGCGAGGGGCCAGTGGGACGGCCCCTGCTGGACAGTGTGCGGAGCTGCACTGAGGCCTTCTTCCTGGGCCTGAGGGTCAAGTGCCTCCCCTCGGTGGCAGCCACGTCCATCCACTGCTTCTCACGCCCCAGGCGGGACTCAGACCGGCTCCAGTTCCACACAGGTGCGTAAGCCAAGTGTGCCGTCAGGTGAAGGCAGGGTGGATCTTCCTCACTGGAAATAGCCCCTTTCCAGACGGGTCTCAAGAGGGCTTTCTCAGTCTGGGTTCTCTAAGGGAACAAAACCGATGAGATGTGTGTATATATAGAGAGAGGTGTACTGCAAGGAAGTGGCACATGCAGTTGTGGGGGCTGGCAGATCCCAGATCTGCAAGTCAGGAGGCAGGCTGGAGGCCTCTGCTGGCTTTTGTCCCAGGAACCGGGGGTCAGGCCATGAGGAGAGCACAGGATTGAGAGAGAAAGCAGGCTTTGCCAGAACATCTGTTTATATACTGGAGGCAAACCACACCCCCAAGGAAGCACCCTTTTCAGCTGATTGGCTGCTCACATCATAATCACATCATGAAGATGATTACATTGTATTACATTCTGGAGGAGCAACCAGTCCAGTGTCTGCCAAACCACTGAGCAGCTCACCATGTTGACACATAGCACTGACCATCACAAGGTTGATCCTTTTTCTGTGGGGAGGGAGCACCTGTTTTCCAGCCTTCTAAAAAGAAGGACTACTGAATCAAGGAGCCCTTCATCTTCCAGAACGGAGGAGACTTGACCGTAGAGCCCACTGTCCACTAAAAAACTCTGGAGCAGGCAAAGCAGGTGAAGTCAGGCCTTTAATGGCTACACAGCATTGCCCAGGCTTTTGTCTCTGCAAAACACTCTAGATGTGTCTAGAAGACCCAGCCTACCGTTCCTCAGGGTGCCTGGCAGCTGGAGAAGCGAGGCTGGATGAGGCAGAGATTAAGAGGAGAATCTCAGACATGCAGAGGAACGAGATTCAAATTTAAGGAGGTCTCCGAGAAGGAGCCAAGCATCCATCTGTGTTTGACTGTTGCTGGGTGTGGCATGAGTGGATCGATGTCTTTCATCAGTTCTGGGGAGTTCTCTGTCGTCATCTCTTCCTTCATGGACTGCCTCTGTCCCCTCCTCCCTCCTCTCCTGAGACTGTGCATCGTTCATATCCCTTCTTCTGGCTCTCCTCCTCCTCCCTCTCCTTCTTCCTCTCTCTCTCTGTGTTTTTCATCTTTTTTTTTTTTTTACCACCCATGCTTTATTCTCATTCTCCAGTTTATTAATTCTCTCTTAAGTTGTATCTAATGTGCCTAAGGCACTTGATTGCTAACCAGAAGGCTGGTGGTTGAAACCGACCAGCCACTCCTCGGAAGGAAGATGGGGCAATCTACTTGCGTAGCGATACTGCCTCGGAAACCCAAGGAGGGGTCACTATGAGTCGGGTCCAACTCGACAGCACATAACAACAACAACATGCTATAGGAGCCCTGGTGGTGCAGCAGTTACGTGCTTAGCCGCGGTTCGAACCTGCCCAGCAGCTCTGTAGGAGAAAGACCGTGGGGCAGTTCTATTCTGTCACGTGGAGTTGCTGAGTGCAGATGGCTTGACAGCACCCAACAACCACAGTGTGCTATTAAGTCCACACACTAAGCTCCTCCTTCCCATTGTCTTTTTCAGTTCTATCCTTCCTAGCAAATTCTTTTACAAGTTAACAGCATCACTTTTTATAGTTCCCAGTTCCCGGCTGTAAGTAAGCTCAGCATTTAGATCCATAGTAGACTTGCTTTCCTGCGTCTGTTCCTGATGACTTCACTCTTTGAAGTGCCCATGTGGCTGTTTGTTGGTTTCTGCTACTTTGGCCCCAGTTTCTGGTCTCATTGTGTGTCTTGCACACACACTTGGTAGCTGGACATTTTAGTTGAAGATTTACTTCAAGTTTCATGAGCACTTTGTGGCCCAGGATGATGTTACCTTTCTCCAGAGGGAACATATCTTTCCGTCTGCCAGGCAGGCACCTGAGGGCATTGCCAATCTGGGATGAAGGCATGAAGCTTCTCTGGGTCTCTCTGGTGACCTGCAGGCCCTGCTGTCCCTCCCAGAGTGCCCAGCCCTTTGAGGTAGCAGTGAGAGGGAGAGGTGTGTCATTAGGGCCACCCTGCCTCATCCATCTCAGAAACAACTCAGCTTCGCTTCTTTATTCTAACATTCCCCCTGTATTTTCTCATTGGGTCTTTGGTTATTTTAAGTTAGGTTTATTAAGGCATAATTTACATGTGGCACAATTCATCCTCTGTGGTATACAGTCCTCTGAATTTTAATAAACATGTATCATCACACAGCTACCACCATAATTAAAACATAGAACAATTTGACCATGCTCAACATTTCCTTAGTGTCCCTTGTAGCCATCTCCTCTCCCATCTTAGATGTTCTACAGAGTTAGTCTTTGTCTTGTTCTTGGCTGTCTGTTGTCTTCCAGTGGGTGGTTGGTCGAAATTCCCTAGTATGCCATTAGAGGAAGCAGCTGGCACTGAGTTGTCAGGGTGGATAGGGCCTCGGCAGGGGTGCCATCCAGGTGCTGGCAAGTCCCTTTTCTATGTCCTTGTCTTCAGATTTGGTCACTCTGAGAACCACCCTGCACCCAAAGCAGAACCTGGGCCTGGAGGCCCCTCCAACCCTCCCTGCATGAAAGTGTCATGCCTATGCCTTTCTCATAGTTACAACAACTTACAGGAAAGGAGCTAGCTCAGGAAGGTTCAAAAGGCAAGTGGCATCCAGAAGTTTTAGTGGACTAAATTCTTGTGGTCAGATTAGTTTTGTTTAGCTCATCATCATCATCACCACCACCATCACCACCACTGCTGTCATCACCCACCTCATTATCAACATCATCATCACCACCATCATTAGCATCACCATTATCACCATCAACATCATCACATCACTATTATCACCAGTCATCACCACCACCACCATTACCACCACCATCATCACCACTGTCATCACCATCGTATCACCACCACCATCACCATCGTATCACCACCACCATCACCATCACCATTCTCATCACTTTCATCATCTTAATAGTGAAAGTTCCAGGACCTCTCCTCCATCATCTCATCCACTCATTCCCAAGGTCATAACCTAGACCTGCACTGTCCAGGACAACAGCCTCTGTCCATGTGTGGCCGCTGAGCACACAAAATGTGGCTGATCCAAAGCGAGGTGTATAGTAGTGAAAAGTACACATCAGACTTTGGAGACTTAGTATGAAAAAGAATATTAAAAAAAAAAACTTTTTTTTTAAAAAGTATTAATTACATGTTAAAATAGGGTTAAATAAAATTATCATCAAAATCACTTTCATCTGTTACTTTTTATTTTTTTTTTAATCTAGTGACTATTTCAGAAAGTTATTTTTAAAGCATAACTTAAAATTTTCTTGCTGTAGTTTAAATCTTTCTCATGTTTTTACATCTTACCTAGGGAAGGGAATAGAAGAACACTGAGGGACTTTTTACTTTTTTTAATGTGTCTACTAGAAAGTTTAAAACCTCATCTGTGGCTCGCCTTCTGTTTCTGTTGGATGGCGCTGTGCTCACCTTGTCACCAACAGTTGCATCAAGGCCGTCATCAGAAGTTAAGCTTCTGGTCTACAGCCACCCCCTCCAATATTTCCCTCCCTCTAGTGCCCTGACTCTAACTCTTCTGTCTTCCCACCAGGGACAGCCCAGTGAGCCTACACCCTTCTCACTACCCCTTCTCCATCGCTGGCCGCACTTCCCACCTTAACGGATTTGATTTCCTGTTCACCATAAGAATCATGCCTTTCCTGTACGTTCAGCAACCTTGCCCTCGTCTTCTTTCCTGGAGCCCTACTGTTTCTTGGTACACACCTGGTTAAATCCAACTTCCTGTCCACACACACAGCTGAACACAACAAGAATAGCTCGATGCATGACTGTGAACCCAAGGGGGCCCTTAAGGTGCCTGGAAGCCCTTCCCACCTCCTGTCTCCTCCAAACACCACGCCCCCTCCGTGCTTTCACACGGTGACTAGTACGATTGAATGTGTTGCCAGAAAGAGATGTTCGAGTGCGAACCAATCCGAGTGTGTCCTTGTAAAGAGGAGAGACACGGAGACACACAGAGGGGAGGCGCTGCAGCGATGCTGCCGTGAACCAAGATCGCCAGCGAGCATCGAGGCTGGAGGGGGCGGGGACGCTCCTCCCCAGAGCCTTCAGACGGAGCACGGCCTCCGGAGCCGGGACCGGCAGCTTCTCTTACTTACAGCCGCTCAGTCTGCGGAACTTGGTTAGGGTGGCTCCCGGAAATGAACACCGTTGCCTTTCCTACTTTCCAGAGGCCAGCCACGTTCCGTGGCTCGCGGCCCCTCCCCCGTCTGCAGGCCTCCCTCTGCCTCTCTGCGCCGTCCTCAGGCCCCCTCCCCTGATGGGACCCTGCTGCTCCTCGTGGAGCCCCTGTGGCCCATTGACAGTTCAGGATCATCACCTGTCTCAAAATCCTTACCCACATCGGCCGAGTCCTCTGAGCCGTGGGAGGTACCGTAGGCCAGAGTTTGGGGACTGGGACATGGACGTCTCTGGGGTCGAGCTCCCCCACAGGTGCTAGTCCCATGTGGCTGTGCTGGCCCCTTCCCCTGAACACACGTCATTGGCCCGGCTGCCTCTTCAGCATCCACACTTGGATGTCAGTGGGCATCTCGGACCTACATGTCCGAGCCAGACCTCATCTCCCCTTCCCACACTTGTTCTTCCCGCCTCTGTCTCCATCCTCCCATGTTTCTGTGTCATCCTTTTCTGTTTAAATGATTTATTTCATTCTTTTTGTCATCCAGACTGTACACAGCAGAATGTCAGCCGTTCAACAATTCTACACGCACGTTCAGTGACACTGATTGTGTTATTCAAGTTGTGCACCCACTGTCACCTTCCTTTTCCAAATACTCTTCCTCACTAATAGAAACTCACTGCCCCTAAGCTTCCTGCCTAACCTAAGTTGCTGTTGGCAGCTTCATCCCATACAGATAGTTCTTCAACAAGGCATGATGCTCAAGGCAGACACTGTTTACTGGTTGAGCTAAACTGTTGTTTGGTTTAAGGAAGACTTTAGGGGATATTTTTGGTTTCAGGTCTAAGGATTATCTCATCGCAACAGTTTAGGGGGTTTATCCAGCCTCTGTGGCTCCAGAAAGTCTAGATTCCATGAGGCATTGTTGCTTCGACCCCCCTCTTCCACACACCATGACCAACCCACCTGCAAATTCTGTTGGCTCTGCCCTCCCAGTTGGGTCACGTTTTACCCTCTTTGTTGCTGTCACCGCCACTCGCCTGTCAGTTTGTTGGACTGTGGTGGCTTGCGTGTTGCTGTAAGGCTGGTGTGTCAGATAACAACAGGGTCAGCTATGGTGGACAGGTTTCAGGGGAGTTCCAGACTAAGACAGACTTGGAAGAAAGACCTGGTAATGCACTTCTAAAACCCTCATCAGTGAAAACCTTATGAATAGCAGAGGACACTGTCTGCTTTAGGGCCAGGGGATGAATCCCCCAGGATGGAAGGCGCTCAAAAGACGACTGGGGAAGAGCTGCCTCCTCAAAGTAGAGTTGACCTTAATGATGTGGATGGAGTAAAGCTTTATGGACCTTCATTTGGTGATGTGGCATGACTCAAAAGAAGATTGTATTGGCAAACATTTGTTAATAATTGAAATGTGGAATATATGAAGTGTGAATCTTGGAAAACTGGAGGTCATCAGGAATGAAATGGCGTGCATAAAGATCAGTATTGTAGGCGTTAATGAGCTGAAAGGGACTGGTATCGGCTATTTTTAATCTGACAGTCATATGGTCTACTATGGCAGGAATGACAGATTGAAGAGGAATGGTGTCACATTCATCATCAAAAAATATATTTCAAGATCTATCCTGAAGTACAATGCTGTCAGTGATAGGTTAATATTCACATACCTATGAGGAAAACCAGTTAATACGGCTATTACTCAAATCTATATACCAACCACCAAAACCAAAGATGAAAAAATGGGATATTTTTTTACTAAGTTCGGGAGTCTGAAATCGACTAGACATGCAATCAAGATGTATTGATAATCACTGGTGATTGGAATGCAAAAGTTGGAAGCAAAGAAGCATCTGTAGTTGGAAAATATGGCCTTGGTGATAGAAATGACACCAGAGAGCGCATGATAGAATTTTGTAAGACCCATGACTTATTCATTGCAAATACCTTCTTTAAACAACATAAATGGTGACCATACATATAGTCCTTGTGAGATGAGATGCACAGGAATTACATCGACTATGTCTGTGGAAAAAGATGATAGAGAAACTTAGTATCATCAGTCAGAATAGGGCTGGGGCAGACTGTGCAACAGACCATCAATTCCTGGTATGCAGGTTCAAGTTGAAGCTGAAGAAAATGAAAACAAGTCCATGAGAGCCAAAACTGACCTTATGTTATTTCCCACCTGAATTTAGATACCATCTCAAGCAAAGATTTGATGCACTGAACACTAATGACCAAAGACCAGATGAGTTGTGGGATGACATCAAGAACATCATCCATGAAGAAAGCACAGGGTCATTAAAAAACTCATTAACAAGAAAGGAAGAAAAGACCGAAATGGATGTCAAAAGAGACTCTGACACTTGCCCTTAAACAGAGAGAAGCTAAAGTGAATGGAAGAAATGATGCAATATAAGAGCTGAACAGAAGATTTCAAAGGGCAACCTGAGAAGACAAAGTAAAGTATTGTAATGAAATGTGCAAAGACCTGGAGTTAGAAAACCAAAAGGGAAGAACACACTGAGCATTTCTCAAGATGAGAGAACTGAAGGAAAACTTCAGGCCTTGAGCTGCGATATTGAAGGACTCCGTCTACCTCTGTAGAGACACTGCCTTGGAAACCCAAGGAGGGGTTGCTATGAGTCACATTCAACTTGACAGCAGTGAGTTTTTTTTTTTTTTTTTTAATGGGAAAAATACTGAATGATGCAGGAAGCATCAAAAGAAGATGGAAGGAATACAGTGTCACTGTACCAAAAAGAATTGGTCGATGTTCAACCATTTCAGGAAGTAGCATATGATCAAGAACCAAAGGTACTGAAAGAAAAAATTCAAGCTTTACTGAAGAAATTGGTGAAAACCAGGGCTCCAGGAATTGACAGGATACCCACTGGAATGTTTTCAAATGGACGCAGCTCTGGAGGCCCTTCCTTGTGTATGCCAGGAAAGTTGGAAGACAGTTGTCTGTCCAACCAACTGGAAGAGACTGGTATTTCTGCCCATCCCAAGAAAAGGTGAGCCAGCAGAAAGTGGAAATTATCAAACAATAACATCAATATGCAAGTAAAATCTTGCTGAAGGTATTTCAAAACCAGTTGCAGCAGGATGTTGACAGGAAACTTCCAGAAACTCAGGCTGGATTCAGAAGAGGACGTGGAACGAGGGATATCATAGCTGCTGTCAGATGGATCTTGGCTGAAAGCAAAGAATACCAGAAAGATGTCTACCTGTGTTTTACTGACTATTCAAGGGCATTCAATTGTGTGGATCCTAACAAATTATGGAAAACGTTGAGAAGAATGGGGAGTCCAGAACAATTAATTAATTGTGCTCATGAGGAACCTGTACATAGACCAAGAGGGACCCATTCAAACAGAACAAGGGTATGATGCATGGCTTAAAATCAGGAGGGTGCATGTCAGAGCTGTCCTTTCACCAGACTTACCCAGTCTGTATTCTGAGCAGATAATCCAAGAGGCTGGACTAGATGACGAAGAACATGGCAGCAGGATTGGAGGAAGACTCATTAACAACCTGAAATATGAAGATGACACAACCTTGCTTGCTGAAAATGAGGAGGACTTGAAGCACTTACCGATGAAGATCAAAGACTACAGCCTTCAGTGTGGACTACACCTCCACATAACACAAAAATCCTCACAACTGGACCAATAAGCAGCATCGTGATGAATGGAGAAAAGACTGAAGTTGTCCAGGATTTCATTCTACCTGGATCCACAATCAATGGCCATGGAAGCAGCAGTTGAAAAATCAAATGACGTATTGCACTGGGCAAATCTGCTGCAAAGACCTGTTTAAAGTGTTTAAGAGTAAAGGTGTCACTCTGCAGACTGAGGTGCGCCTGACCCAAGTCATGGTCTTTTTAGTTGCCTCATATGCATGTGAAAGCTGGACAGTGAATGAGGAAGACTGGAGAATCGACGCCTTTGAATTGTGGTGTTGGCGAAGAATGCTGAAAATACCATGGGCTGCCAGAAGAATAAGGCGCTCTAGTGGCACAGTGGTTAAGGCATTCTGCTGCTAACCAAAAGGCCAGCGGTTCTAATCCACCAGGAGCTCCATGGGAGAAAGGTAAGGCATCTGCTTCCATACAGATTTACAGCCTTGGAAACCCTGTGGGTAGTTCTGCTCTCCTGTGGGGTCTCTATGTGTCTGGATCCAATTGATGGCAGTGGGTATTTTTCCTTGGTGAGAAGAATGACAGATCTGCCTTGGAGGTAATAGTGCTCCTTAGAAATGAGGATGATGAGACTCTGTCTCTCGTACTTTGGACCCGTCATCAGGAGGAACCCATTCCTGGAGAAGGACACCATACTTGGTAGAGAAGAGGGTCAGGGAAAACAAGGAAGATGCTCAATGAGATGGACAGACACAGTGGCGGCAACGATGGGCTCAGGTATAGCGAGGATCGTGAGGATGGCAGGACCGGGTCGTGTTTCTTCTGTTGTGCGCGGGTCAATATGAGTCAGAACCGACTCGCTGGGACCTAACAGCACCACCATCACCTGCCGTCAGCAGGGCACAGTGGCCGCATCTCTCCGCGGCTGTGCTGCAGCACTCTCCCGCGGGACTCCCTGTCTGCTCTCAGTGGTGGGCGCTCGTGCGCAACACTTGCTCAGAGGCCCCTTGGCTCCCTCCAACCTCGTGGCCAGCTCCTCTGTGCCTTGCTCACCCTGCTACGGTGCTGACACCTGCATTGCTCGCCCAGCGGGCAGGCTACCCTGCCTCAAGGCTTCTCTGGTAGGCGTGCCCTCTGCTGGGACTCTCCCTTAAATAGAGGGCTGGCACGGTTCTGCATGTTGGCAAATCTTTGCTCAAATGTCACTTTCTCAGGAGGTCGTCCCAACCACCTTATTTAAAACAACCCAGACCCTCTCCGGCCTGCCGTCCCCTTTTCCCTGCCTGGGCTTCTCCATCCCAGTGGTCACCACCTGGCATCCTGCAGACTTCACTTCGGTCCCCTCCGCCCCCAGCTCGAGTGCACGTTCCTGAGGCTGTCTGGCTTGCTTCCTGTTGTAACGCAGCCCCTAGGCGTGTGCCCGGAAGGCTGGAGGTGCCCACCAAGGGTCTGTTCGTGTGTGGAAGGTGCTGGTGTTCACTGGCTGCTGCCGGGGCCTGCTGAGTGTGTGTCGGCATGGTGACGGGGCTCCACGGGCTTTGCTGAGCTCACAGAGGGTGCTGCACAGGTGCTGGTGGGTGAGCTCATCAAGGGGGCGCTTGCCCTCTGTGGCCAGTGTGATGTTGTGAGCGTTCTGGTCTTGGTCCCACACATCCTCTCGGCCACCCTCTTTGGTGGCAATCACTGCGCATCCCATGTACAGCTGGGGAAGCAGGGACCCCAGGGCATTCCACCCCTGCCCAACGCCCACGGCCTGAGGCAAAGCCCAGGTGCTGCTGTGAGCTCCTGTCTCTCCAACTAATTGTCTCTTGAGGAATGTCCCTGTCACTGGCTTGGGTCTGTGACTTTGAGGCAGGGCCGGTCCATCTGGGCAGAGGAAGAGGGGTGCTGCAGCGTGGGCAGTCAGGTGAAGTTCTTGGCGGTGGTGGTGGGGAGGTGGGTGCTGGGGCCGGAAGCCGCCCCAGTCTCCCCGACTCTGTGCCCTCAGACGGGGTCCTCTCCTTCCTGAAGAGCCGCAAACCAGACGACGCGCTCTGTGTGCTGGGCCTCACGCTGTCCGACCTGTACCCCTGCGACAGCTGGAACTTCACATTCAGCAAGTCCTTCCCTGGGCACGGTGAGCCAGTGCCGCCTGTGGGAGGATGCTCGCTGGCCCCCTCAGCCCAGGCTTGGGGACCCTGTGGGCCCCAGTCAGTCCAAGCAGAGGTCACCCTGTCACCTTCACACCCTGCTCCACTAGAAGAAAGCTGACGTGTACATCAGGACAGCCCCTCCAAACTGCTGGCCCCATGTTCCTTTTGGGCAGTAGCCATTTCCCCTGGGGCAGACCCACGTGGGCATCTGTGCCTAGGCGGGCCGAGAAGGGGTGGGTTTGACCTTGGCCCCTTGCCCTCTACCTCCTCCCAGAGGTGGGTGTCTGCAGCTTCACCCGGTTCTCAGGGGAGTTCCTGTGGCCAGAGCCCGGCACCTCGGACCCCGTCCAGGCAGAGGTGGCTGCAGGTGACCCCAAAGTCCCTGTGCAGCCAAGAGTCCAGACACAGAGCTTCAGCACCCTGGGGATGGCCCTGTGCTGCCAGGTGAGTGTGGCAGGTGTTACCGAGTGGCCAGGCAGGGGAGCCCACTTTGTAGACAATAACTGGAAAAGTTGGGAGACAGGAAGTGGAGGACAGGGCTGGGGGTCCACTAAGCTCAGGGAAATATGGATGGGGGAAAGAGCTGGTACTGGGTGCACCCCCAGCATCAAGTAAGTTACAGCCTCATTTCGTCCTTCCTCTCCTCAAGGAGAGCCCTTCATTCCACAAGGAAACTGAGGCTCAGGCTGCTGAATCCTTTGCCTGAAGCCATGGAACAGCTGAGTGACAGAGCTGAGGTCTGGACCCACATGCATTGAACCTCAAAGCCCCTCCCCCCCCAATGCAGTTCTCAGAGTGGGCCCCAGAGTTACCCCTTTGCCACATGTGGGCCTCGGGCATGGCTGGTGTGTAAGAGACGTTGTTGTTTGCACCCTGAGTGGCCTGGGGCTAGGCTGGGGGGCACTCTGATAACTCTCAACTACCCAGCCCCTCAGCCTGAGGCTGTTCATCTCCCAGGCTGTGAGGGTCTCAAGTGTGGGCTGCGTGGTCTGGGGTCAAGGCTGCAAGGGCAGTGCTGGTCTTGTCCCAGGTCACGTGTCATGAGCTGTGCCACCTCCTGGGCCTGGGGAGCTGCCGCTGGCTGGGCTGCATTATGCAGGGTGCGCTCAGCCTGGACGAGGTCCTGCGGCGGCCCCCTGACCTCTGCCCCATCTGCCTACGGAAGCTGCAACACCTCCTGGGCTTCCAGCTCCTTGACAGGTACAAGGTGAGTGCATATCCATTTATATACTGGAAGCAGGCCACACCCCCAAGGACACTCCCCTTTGACTGATTGGCTGCTTGCATCAGATCACATGGTGGGAGGTGATTACATATTACATTATGGAGACATCCACTCCAGCACCTGCCCAGATCATTGGGAATCACAGCCTAGCCCCGTGGACACAGAACACTGACCATCCTGCAGCCCCATCCTTAATCCACAGGGATGGCGGCTGCCAGGGAGCAAGGAAGAGACTGGAGGCAGGTAGGCACAGGAGGGAGGGGAGGCCTGGAAACAGGAAGTGCTTGGTGCTCATCAACTTCCTGCCAGCTGTCCCTGGCCCAGGGCTCTGTTTGCAGTTGCTCATCTTATGTGGTCACTTAGCACCCTCAGTGTGATGGAGGGACACACCAGCTGCCTGCATGCAGGAGCATGGAAGGACAAGCAAGGCAGCCAGGAAGAGAAAGCTAGGTTCCTTTCAAGGCTCCCCACTCACACCAAGCCCCCAGCGTCACACTGGACAGTTGCCTTTTGGAACGTGGTGGGCTCTAGGGGGAAACGCCGCCCCCCCCCCCCCCCCGTGCCCTCAGGAGACCCTCTGAACATGCTCAGCTGCTAACCCAAAGGTCGGAGGTTTGCATCCACCCAGCGGCACCTTGGAAGAAAGGCCCGGTGACCGACTGCGGAAACTCAGCCGTTGAAACCACACGGAGCACAGTGCTGCTCCGACTCGCGGGGCGGCGGGAGCTGGGTGGACCCCCCAGGCCACCGGTGTTTCCTTGATGTAACCCAGGGCTTCGGTTAGGATTGTGTATTAGCGTCAGCCACAGGACCGAAAACCCAAACCAGACCCACGGTCGTTGAGTCCACTCATGGCGACCCCACTGCGTTTCCGAGGCTGTCAGTCCTTATGGAAGCAGGTCGCCGCGTCTTCCCTCCGCAGAGCGGCTGGGGGTTTAAACCGCTGACCTTATTAGCAGCCAGCGGGGGGATGTGAATCACAGGAGAAAGAGGCGCAGGGCACAGGGACGCGTGGGGACTCCCGGGACTTTCTGCCTGCGCTTTCTGTAACTGTGGAAGTGCACCAGGAGCCCTGGTGCCGCAGTGGTTAGGCCCCCAGCTGCTGACCAGCCAATCCGGTTCAAACCGGCCCAGCGGCTCCGCAGGAGAAGGCGACCCGGCGGCGTGCTCCCATCAAGACTACAGCCTAGGAACCCCTATGGGGCTACTTGGTCGTATGGATGGAACGGAGCAACCACCAAACTACTCTAAAAAACAAGGTCTGTTAAGTGTCAGGTGCTGACAGCCCGTGGGTACTGAGCACTGGAGGGCGGCCAGACGTGGTTCTAAGCACAGAGCCTGTAGCCGCCCACGCTGGCCTGGCGCGGCTGCCGTGCGGCGTCCCTGCTCGCTTCGCCTTGCCTGCCATGAACGCCTTGCCTGCCATGAACGGGTCCCTGCCGCCCAGCAGGCTCGCTTTACACAAAGTAGCATTTGTCTTGCCACAGAGGAGCCCTGTGCCTTGGGGCTGAACAGTGTGGCGATGCTGCCCTCTGCTGTCTTTGTGGGGAATTGCCTGGCAGGGGGCAGTGGTGCCAGCTGGCAGTCCGGGGAGCTGGTCGCCCTGCCCCCAGCGAAGAAAGGAAAGACTTAGGAAGAGTTCTTTACAAACTCGGAAACCTTACCCTGAGCTCAGGGTTCAAAGGCGCTTATATTTCCTCTACACCCACCTCTGGATGAATAGACCGAGTTAGACCAGAGTTTTCAAACTGCTTTGGCTTAAATTTCTGTAATAGATTTTGTTTTATTAAGGCAAGGACTGCGCTGGTAGTGGCTGGTAGTGCAAGGGTTAAGCTTGGCTGCTAACCAGAGGTTGGTGGTTTGAACCCACCCAGTGGCTCCGTGGGAGAAAGAGCCGGTGACCTGCTCCCGTAAAGATTCCAGCCTCGAAAACCCCACGGGGCAGTAGGACCCGGGAGCCACTCAGCAGCACGTTTTTTGGAGTTTTACAGAAAAAACGCACAGAAATGTGGATGGTGGGTGGGTGTGTCTTCTGGCTGGACACGGGGGGCGGGCACAGCCCTGCACACACTGTGCCCATTTCTGGAGCTTTCCCACCGAGGCCGGGGTTCGGCCATGAGTGTAGGGTCAGGCACGTAGTAAGGACTGGCTTCTGAGCAGCTGTCCTCGTCCCCGTGGAGTGCCCGTCTGTTCTGGCATGAGGTCACCGCACAGCAGTGAGTGTGGCGTTGGTGTCCCCTTCTGTGGCTGTGTCCTGGGAGTCAGAGGCCAGCCCTGGCCCACATCCTTACTCTCCTGTGGGATTCCCCGTCCATAACCATCCGTCTCGCTCCATGAGTTCTGCCGCGCACTTTGATGAGTCTATACCCCTTCTTTCTGTCTGTCTCACGGACGCGCCTGCACGCACTCCCGGCTCCTGATGCAGGAGCTGTGCCTGCCGGCCTCAAGCCCAGCCCAACTCCCGGGAAGCTCCCAGAGCTGTGCTCCGTGGGGTTTTCGAAGGCTGATTTCAGGGGAGGAGCTCACAGGCCTTCCCACCGAGGCACCTGGAGCTGGCCTCGGAGCGCCAGCCTTTCGTTAGCGGCTGAGCGTACCCCCGTCTGCACCGCCCAAGTGCACCCCTCCCCACGGTCAGGCCTGAACCCTTCCTCCCCTGGGAGCATCGTTCCGGGGGCCTGGGCAGGGCTTTCTGGGGAAGAGGACCAGGAGGAGACTTTCCAGTCCCCAGGGCAGGGGACATACAGAGAAGGGAGAGGACACGGGCAGAGGGGAGACAGAGGGGGCAGAGGACGGGGAGGAGGAGAGAGGACAGAGATGGGGGAGGGGACACGGTGGGAGGAGGAGACAGAGGGGACGAGACCCAGGGGCGGGCTCTGGGGAGCGGCTGTAGTAGGAGGGGAGAGGTGAGGCTGTGGCCCGGTCTCTGGCCATCGAGCCCGTCCCTGGTCACCAGGACACCCCCAAGCAGCCTCGCAGGCGTCTGCCCTGCTCCCTGAGGAAGCCCACTGCTGTGACGTAAATGCTCCCCGTGACACCGCTGCAGGCAGAGTGGGGACAGGGCACAGCCACACCCCAGCTGGAACCGGGAAGGGCTTCTAGGAGCAGAGGTCACAGTAAGGCATGGTGACAGTTACCAGGACACCTGTCCCCTGGTTCTGGGTGTAATCGTTACTCAGGTGTGGGGTACAGGCAGCTGAACACTGACTACTAGTTGCCTTCCACCGTGAGCTGGAACAGGCCGGGAGACTCACCTGTCACTCACCTGACACCTGCCCCTGGGTTGCTGAGGACAGTGGGGTCCCCTTAAGTGAGGGGCCGGTCCTTGGGCAGCTCCCTGGCGCCTCAACCTCTCTCTCCCTCCAGGAGCTCTATGCCTGGACCCAGGCCGCGGCAGGGACCTGGCCCCACTGGGAGGCGGCCGAGCAGTCAGAGTCAGAGAACACGCTGCCCCGCAGTGCCGACTCGGGGCTGGGCAGCGACAATGACCCAGAGGCCCTCAGCAGCCTGTTGGAGCCCCTGACGCCCGACGGGAGCGGCCCCGAGCTGGAGCCCTCGGAGGGCCCGAGCCCCCCGGTGGACCTGGACGGCCTGCCCACGGAGGCCCTCCGGGAGCAGGGGCTGTGGCTGACAGCCTGCATCAGGGCCCTGGAGAGGGAGGTGACCGAGGAGGAGCTGGCGCGGCTGGATGGGGCCGTGGACGAACTGGCTCAGTGGGAGCTGTTCTCTGGGCAGCTCCCAGCCCCACGACAGGCCTTGCCTGGCGGCCAGGACTGCGGGGGACTGCGGCGGGCCCTGGGGGACGCGCTGTCAGCCTGGAGGAGGAAGCTGGGCTCGCGGAAGCTGGCCAAGGCGGAGTTGCCCCCCTGCCGCTGGACGCAAGGGGACGATTAGCCCAGCCAGGCCGTGTGTCCAATGCCCAAGGAGCTGAGTCCTGACGCTGACTGATCATCACGGTTCAGTGACAAGGGCCCGGCGGAGCCCTAGGGACTCAGGGACCCCTCCTCAAGAGAAGCTGGTGACGCCATCCCTCCCACCGCCTCTGAGGCCCAGACCACAGCCTGCAGCTGGCCTGCTGGGTCTCGGGAGCACAGCCCCCACCAATGCACCCCGCCCTCCGGGGCTCCCCACGACGGTACAGAGCCCCCACCCAGCCTGCAGTGGCAGGGGAGCAGGGTGGCTCTTTCTGGCCCCCGTTGGGCTCTGGGCCTGTCATCGTTACAGCTCGGGGCTCACGGGCAGGAGGGACCCGGCACCCGGCTCGGTGGCCAGCTCTTGGCTTCCTCAGCCTAGGTGGGCTCTCAGCTTGGGGAGGGGCTGGCTGTCTGTGGACGAGCCCCCCAGCTACAGTGCCCGCAGCATTTCAAGCCCACGGATGTCACGCCAGGCATCTCGGTGGCCAGCAGGCCCTGTGTGGGGCAGGCAGCTAAGCGCCCGGCTGGAGGTTGTGTCCAGCCAGGGCTCCTAGAAGACAGGCCTACTGTCTACTCATGAAGAACCAGCCCGACGCCCCGTGGATCCCAGGTGACACATGGGGTGCCGTGAGTCAGAGTCAGTTCGACCTGCTCTGGTGACAGCCTGGGCTGTGTGAGGCTCCCCGGTTTCCTAGCACGTTGCCGGGGCTGACGGGGCCACGAGACATGGGCCCTTCTCACTCCTGAGGCCGCTGCCTGCTGGGACTTGTGGGGGCAGAAACACTCGGTTCTGGGGAGGAGCTCAGGCAGGTCGAGGTGGGGCTGGGGTGCTCTGGTCACCGGGGCCTCCCCTGATGAAGCCGGCCTCTCAGCTGCTGACGGGGTGTGAGTGTAGCCGTCCGCGACTGGGGGTTCCTTTCCTGCCTCAGTGTCGTCACGTTTCACATCATGCATGCAAAGCTCCGTTGTGTGCCCCAGGAGCCCTGGGGTGCAATGGTCGAAGCGCATGGCTGCCAGCTGAAAGGTTGCCGGTTCGAACCCACCCAGCAGTGGCTCTTTGGGGGAAAAGGCCTGGCCGTGTGCTCCGATAACACGACAGCCTGGGAAGCTCTCTGGGGCAGTTCTGTTCCACTGAGGGGCTGCTGGGTGCGGGGAGGCCGGTTCTGAGAACTTCAGGAGCAGAGATCAGAGGTGCTGCCTTCTACTCGAGGATGACTCCAGTCTCGGCCTGTGACGGTGGCTGAGACTGTCACGGAGGGGACCAGGGCAGGCAGGGAAGGGACGTGCTCCCTCCTGTATGACCGCAGTTCACGAGCCTGGGAATCCCCCCTGGGCGTGTGCCAGCCAAGCCCCGAGAGAGCTGGCAGCTACCTGCAGACTGACTCTCAGGAGCAAGGCCCACGTGGTTTGGTGACCGTGTGGGGTCTGGGTCACTGCACTCTCTTTTTCTCTGGCAAGGTCCCCAGGACTCGTAAGAACAGCTCCCCTAGCTTGACAATGGGCAGCACACATTTGGGTAAGACCAAGCGGCTTGGATGGAGCTGACAAGTGTTTTAGGGTCACAGCCTCATCTGTGTTGTGTTGGTGTGTGACCAGGGGAACGTACCTTGTACATGCCTTAAACACCCATGTGCACACACCCAGTCATGCACACACACACATGTATGCACACATATGTGTACACATGAAAAACTATGCTCTGATTAGGGGTGGGGAGCCCTGGCTAAGGAGAGGTACCCCTTCTTCTAGCACCCCGATTTTTCCTCTCTCATTTTCTGCCCCATTCCTCCCCAAAGCCCAATTTCCTCGTGAGATGAGGGAGAAGATAACTCAGTACAAATGCACCAGATTCCAGCCTGGGTAGGAGAGGAAAGGGGGTCAGCCCACAAGCCCTCCATCTGCCCCGCGTTTCCAGGACCCTGGTGAGGTGTTGCCCCATTGACCCCACCTCCTGGGACACTGGAGCCAGCATATTCTGTGACACCACGTCCCCTAGTGGCTCAGCCACTGGTCTGCAAGTCCAGACTTGGACTCGCATGGTTAAAGGGGCGCTGCCGCACTCCAGGGAGCCCCGAGGCACGGTGTGGGGGGCTCAGCTGTTCAGGAAGGGCCGCAGGGGAAGGCCTGGTGATGTGGTCCCGCAGATGATGGCCGAGGGAGCCCCACTTGACGGCCGCTGTACAGGCGCCCACGCTCCAGGCCACAGGCAGCAGCCAGGCCTTGGGAGGGCGGGACCGCCCAGCATGCTAGGGCCACACAGTCCTATCTCCTGGGAAAGACAGCCCACCTTCTGAGGGATCCCTGTAGGGGGAGTTCTTTATACAGATCCCATCTTCCCAGAACAACACTGCACAGGGATGTCATCCCCGAGTCGGCATCAGAGCCCTGGTGGCACAACGGCGAAGCGCTCAGCCACCAGCCATTTGGTTGGTGGTTTGAATCCACCCGGTGGCTGCACAGGAGGAAAGAGCTGGTGATCTGTCCCAGTGAAGTGACAGCCAGGACGACGCTGTGGAGCAGCTCTCCTGTCACGCGGGGTCCCTCGGTGTCGAAAACCAACCTGATGGCACCTAAAGACATCGTCTTTAAGGAAACGGGTCCAGAAAAGGTGAAGAGCTGCTGGAGCTGGGCTTCTGGTCCAGTTCGCCCCGACCTTTAACCCCCGAGCTCTCTGCTCTGTTCCACTGTCTGTCTGAGGAACAAGAACTGGGGAAGTCTAAAGAGGAGGAGACACGAGGTTGGAAAGCCGGTACGTGTGGTGTCACTGGGGGGTGTGGACTACACCCGGTGACACTGTCAGGGGGTGACACCAAAATGACTGTCCATAAAATGTTTGTGCTTTGTTCCAGCAGAAACTCGTTATTATTATAATAGATAAAACCACCTGTCGTTACTATAACAAGACCACACCTGCTTCCACTGTGGCTGCTGTTTTTACAGTTGCTGATTCTGTCAAAATATTCTGGTGTCTGAGTGACAATACTGTGGCGATGAACCTGTGTCTATCACTTATTGAGAATGAAGTAGCAAAGCAAAAGCAAAAAAGGCTTCTGCTCAGTCACTGTCAAAGCTGCAACAAACGTAATGCAATGCAGCAAGATTTTAGGCAACAATTTGGTAGTGTTCATACAATCTAAGAAATACATCCCAGCAACGTCCAACTACATCCCCGACCACCCTATGATCAAAACGAACACCACATGTGACTAAGCATTCTGTATGGTCTGGTGTGGGAGGTGGCTGGGGAGGGGGGTGACCCCAAGCCTACAATGCCACTGTCTGATTCTATGACTAAGATCAATCATTATCAAGGATTCTATCTGGTCTATTGCAGGAAGTTGCCAGGGGTGGGGGGCAGTGACACCAGCTCCAGTGCCACTGCTGGCCGGTGCCCTCAGATGCAGAGCAGACCCCTCCACCTAGCTCTCCTCCCAGGGTGTGATCGAGAGTTTACCAGCATGCATCTTGGCAGCTGTGGCCACCGTGGGCTCCAGTCTCCCAAGTGGGTGGCCTCGCTCACTCAGCTGAGGGTGCCAACCCAAACAGAGCCCCGTGTTGCTGCGGCCCCGCAGATTTGTTTGCACAGGGGCTGAGTGCCCAGCAGGGAGAGCCACACCCTTGAGGTGGAGGTGAAGGGCTTCACGATGCCGCCCGTAGACCTGCCCGGGGCCTGCGTAGGTAAGGCCCTGAGTAAACAGACCTTCCTGGCAGTGAAGACAGGCCTCTGGGCTGCTCCCTGAGCTGGACGTTGGAGCTGAGCCCAAGTGTTCAGTCACACTGGGACTGTCCTGCGTGACGGGGGCAATTATCCACACGCCATAGTCCTACTGCTAAACCCAAGGAAATGGCACATTTATGGCCTTTACAGGACATGCGGGGCCATCTCAACATCACAGATATTCTAAGACTGGCTCTATTACATGAAGAAAGGGGCCCTGGGGGAGCAACACTTACACACTGCTAATCTGAAGGTCAGCGGTTCAACTTGCCCTGTGGCCGGCTCTGCGGAAGAAAGACCTGGCAGGCTGGTCCCATAAAGATGTCAGCCAAGGAAACCCTAGGGCGCGGTGCAGTTGTCTCTGTCACATGGGGCTGCTGTGAGCTAGGAAAGACTCGACAGCACACACAATTAATGTAAGGAAGTCTGGCTTCGGAAAGCTGTTAACAGGGAGGGAAAGTCCACAACAACAGTTGGAGACTCCCCTCCTTCTCCCACAGCAGAACCGTGATGCCGGACACCCCAGAATAGCCCAGAGTCATTCTTGAATTAGAAGCTCTAGGGGCGCTGTGCTTAAAGCACTGGGCTGCTAACCAAAAGGTCATCAGCTCAAACATACTAGCCACTCTGCTCCATGGGAGAAAGATGAGGCAGTCAGCTTCCACGAAGACTGACAGCCTTGGAGACCTTATGGGGCAGTTCTCTTCTGTCCTCTAGGGCACTGTGAGTTGGAATGGACTCCACGGCAGCAAGTGTGTTTTGGGCTTTGCTTCCATTAAGATTGACAGCCTTGGGGACCCTGTGGACAGTTCCACTCTGTCCTCCAGGGGCGCTGTGAGCCAGGATGGACTTAATGACATTGAGGTTTTTTGGTTCTATTTTGGAATTCAGCTTCTGGGGTGAAGGACAAATGAAAATAATCTTGTATTGGGTTTATTTGGAAAAAAGACAAGGAAAAAAAGCTTCCAAGGAGTGTTCTGGGGTCACTACTTGCTCCCTGATATTCCTACTGATGATCTGAGGCCAAACACCACACTGACCGACTGGCCAAGAGGCCATGGGAGGCACCAGGCCCTGCGTCCTGGGGTGGCCAAACGGTCCCTCCCACTGAGGCTCTGCAATGCCACGGCCAACCCAGTGGCTGACCACCGGACTGTAAAATACACTTTTGGTACTCCATTATGTATGTTTTCATTGCAATACATGGTACCAATACACTGTTGGCTTGGCACCACCACGAATGCCTGGTGAAAAGGCCCTTAAGTTCAGCCCCGATCCTGTGCTGGGCACGTGGATGGTGGAGAGAGCGGCCGGCTCCCCCGGACCCTCTGCAGCCTGCCACGGGGGTTAGGGACAGACAGTGGCTGTGCATCCCGGCTACACCTATGCAGTCAACTGTATGGGCCTGAGTGAAGGCAAAGGGGGCTTGACACCTCCAGTCAGTGTCAGAAGGGGACTAGTAGTGATTCTAGAGCCCGACGGACTTGCCGAGTGGACTCCGACTCGCGGGCCCCATTCTGACGTTGTCCATCATCAGGTTCGTTACCGGTGGCACCAGGTAAACACGTAACAGAGACGTAGGGGCTGTGGGCGCAGGGAGGGGATCGTCCTAAGCTCTATGGACTATCCGTGGGCAGTGCCACGACTGTCACTGGTAGATCAAACAGCGGGCTTCTGTCCATCCGTCTATGGGGGTCCAGTTCATTGGGAAGTCCAGGTAAGTGGGGAGAGCCCCTGAGTGGCAGCAGGGTCTGGTGCTCGGCCACCACCTGGTTCAGTTCCTGAGCCAGGAGCGGCCCGTCTCTGGGTGACTAGCCTCTGCACTGTGCTGCTAACCCTTCTGAGGGCAGACGTGGAAGACAACTGGGGCTCCAGGCCACTGTTGACGGGACTCTCAAACGAGCCAGTTACGGGAGGAGGGAGGTGGCGGTGGCCCCACGGACCAGAGCAAACCCAGGTACTGTGCTCATGCCTGGCCTCAAGGCTCCCAGCCCGGCCAGCAGAGGACACAGGCAGCCTTTGCCAAGGCCTCCAGGGTGAGACGGGGGCTTTAGCCAGCAGCCCTCAGGGTGCAGGTCAGAACCGCGTCCCCCGCTCCGTGTGCTGGCCTTTGCCTCCTTGATGCAGCTTTGCAGGGACAGACTCCCCGTGTGGATGAGCCAGCAGCTTCTCTGGGCCCAGCGCAGCCGCCCAGAGCAGGTGGACTCCATGAATGGCCAGCCAAGTGCAGTCCAACCGGGAAACCCCTCCCCGTCTGTGACCAGCTGGGATTATGCTCAACCGAGTGAAACACATGTGCATCTTAGCATACAAAATGAAGCCAGTTCATAAGAGGGCATCCAAGTGACAGGCTGGGCCAGGTGGCAGGCTGGGCAAGAGCCCTCCACTTCCCAGAACAGGCGGGTGGAAGAGGAAGGCCCTTCGCCAGGGCCACAGCTCCGGCCACACCTGGCCCTGCTGATGGCACCGACAGAGGCTCCGCCTGCGGCCTGGCAGGACAGCCGTGCCGGACTTCCCCTTGGTTCACATCATAAACATGCACAAAACGGAAGCCCTCTCAGGAAAGCACTTCACTGGTGGCTGGCTCCAGGCTGAGCTGGCGCCCCTCTCCCAGGAGCCCCTCTAGAGAACCCATCCCCCATCAGACACTGTCTTCAGGGCCCCCTACAACGAAGCCCTGGAAAGGACACGGCCAGGCTTTCTGCTGCCGGAGGGTGGAGTTTCCAAGGTGAGGATGCACCTCCACGCCACTCCAGACCTAGTCCTCAGCTGTGCAGACCCTCGCCCACGGAGAGGAGGGCCTGTGGGCTCCCAGCCTCGTTCCCTCCCCTCACTACGCAGACTCTGCCCAGGAATGGCCACACTGCCGGGATCTAATCCTTGATTATTTCTGGGGGCATCTTTACAGAAGCAGACTGTCTCATCT
Source organism: Orycteropus afer afer (assembly GCF_000298275.1). Lineage (NCBI taxonomy): Eukaryota > Metazoa > Chordata > Mammalia > Tubulidentata > Orycteropodidae > Orycteropus > Orycteropus afer. The sequence goes on along the minus strand of NW_006921593.1, from coordinate 14,777,457 downwards.
TTCTCCCTCTGGGTGGCTGGGGGGTTTGAACTGTTGATCTTTCACTTAGCTGCTGAGCACTTGTCCACTGTGCCACCAGAGCTCCTTCCTTTGAGCAGGAAATACAAACACTGAAAGATGTGCAGCTTCCAATTCTTCCAGGAGCTCGTCCAGCAAGGGGTGGGGCGGGGACTCCAAGCACCAAGGACATCCTGGTACCCCACTCCCCAGGCTCCCAGACCCAGATGCCATCCTGTCTTAAGGAGCCACCTGGGGGTGGGGGTGGGGTGCTTCTGGCAATCGGTGACCCACATAAGGCTTGTGGTTGGACCTTCTCACCTGATGTAGCACCGCCACCGCATGCGGGAAATGTGACCCCATTTTAACGTGCAGCCCCGACACGAAGTAAGAGGACCAGACCTGGAGTTCCAGAGAATTCTGAAGGGAGACACAGAGCATGTCTCTAGGGATCTGAAGTCTCTCTGTGGAGTGTAGGACGTGGATAGGACCACTGAGGCGGAAGCAGGCACTCTGTACCCCACAGACCCCAATCTGCACCCCGCGGGCCCCACACTCTCACGTCCCGACTTCAGACCTCACCTTTCACTGGACACCAGCACAGGCCAGTACCCTGACTGCCTGCAAAGCCCCGTACCACAGCCGGTTCCACTTCTGAGTGGGAACTGAACTGTCTCTGGGACAGGGCACCTTGATTTCAAGGCCCAAGCCAGCATGTGGGGAAAGGTGGCAGGTCCGAGCTGAGCCAGCCGAGCCTTCCCCTGGCAGCTGACACGCACCCCCCCCCCCCACGGGGCTGAGTGTCCGTGAAGCCCAAGAGCAGCCACAGCACGGCCCCTGCCCCCCAACCCCCAGGCCGCTGTATGAACTGAGGGACCCCTCTGCCATGAGTATGCCTGTTCAGTGAAAGACCCCAGACAGAGCAGGAGGGAAATGTAGGACAAAGGTCAAAACCATCAACACACCAGGCTTATGGACTGACAGAGACGGGTGGGAGCCCCGGACCCTGGCCCTTCAACGCCCTTCGGTCCTGGAACTGCACCCACCCGCCAACCCCGTGAGAAGCGTGCTCCCCTGAACACCATCACCCGCATGACACCAAGAGGACAGCATCGGCCCAAAAACAAGGTTCAGAAGGCAGGGAGGGCAGGCCCAAAGGACAGGTGGAAACGGGGAACCCGGGGAAGAAGCAACAAGAGAGCCGTCACACTGAGAGGGCTACCCCCAACATCACTGATGGAGTGTGCATCAGCTGCCGAGCGGGAAACCAACGGGCTCCGCACATTCTCGCTGACCACCGTGAAATGTCTGAGAACAAAGCAGAACATGAAACTACCGCTGACGGAACTCTGGCCAGGGATGGTGATGGCTGCTCAGTGTGATACACGGAACTGCTATCATTAACTGTGTATGCTAAAGGCCGAGGAGGCAAATTAATGTCACTCTACATGTAACCTACAATGAAGTAAAAAATAAATAGGACGTCAATGCACCGCGAGCGGTGAGGTTCCCTGGGTGTGTGGGGGACACCCACCCAGCCCTCTGCCCATCCTGTTCTCTGCTTCACCTCTTATGCCCAGGCTCGGGGCCTGATGCTTAGTAGGTGCTCCGGAAATGTTTACTAGCGTCACGAATAAACGTGCAAAACAGTTCCCTCCTAAAAAACACCCAAGTGTGTCTTTTCCTTTAAAGCAAAGCTGCCTCCACAGGCATGAGACCACCGAACTCACCTGCTGGGACTTCTGGACAAAACGGTGCCCGAGGACCAGAGGGACGAGCCGTGCTGTGGAAGCCCAGCAAACCCCAGCCCTTCACAGACGCAGCTGCTGTGCTTCTTGGGGCTGCCTGGTGTCGGGACGAGTCTCGGAGGGCCTCCCTTCAGTGCTCTCAGGCCAGGCTGCACGTTACTCGCCTGGGAGATGGGTCTAGGTATCCAGGCTCACACCTGACTCACACCTGATCCACCCAGGTGGCCCAGGCTCGCTTAGAGAACGTCTCAGTTGACCCAGCAGTGGTCACAGCTGAGAGCAGCCACCTGTCCGGCTTTTGCAGGTGAAGACGTTGAGCTGCAGGGACTCAGCCGTCAGCCGCGTGAAGAACTCCACGCACAACATGACCCTGCTGCTGGGGAAGGTGCTGGCCTCCCCACTTGCGATGGTTCTATCCCTTCACCTACACACATGCTGTGATCCCCTTCCCCCACGTTCCCAGCCACTGGCCAACAAAACACAGATCGCGCCCCCCAGAGACCAGCTGGTCGGAGAGAAGGGTCGGGACCACAGAATCCCAGCACTGGGGCAACTGCTTCATTTTGCGGGTGGAATCCAAGCCCCTGGGGACTGCCACCCCAGACCGTCTCCACCCCATTTCTTGAGGGCCCCCAGGCCTGTGGACCATGTCCAGCGTCGGCCACCAGGCCCTTCTAGAACACAAAGCATGACTTGGTCTCCCCCGTGTGTGTACGCGCTGCTGTGACACCGTGTGAAACTCAAAGCAACGAAGGCTTGTGGCACTTCTCATCTGGCCCAGGCTTAGCATGGGGCAAGGAAAACTGTCACCAAAACAGTGGCTTTCAAGTAAAACGAGGACTAGAGCAATGTGCTCTGAATTCTGGGGACAGAGAAGTTACTTTGGTTGGTTTGAATGTGAGTGACGTTTCATCTTAAGCAAAGTAAGGCTGAGGATTTGTTTCAGTAAATACCCAGAGGGAAGGTGGTCAGCGCCTCAGCCTGGACCCACCGAGGCCAAGCTGCTCATTGTGGAGTGGATGGCAGGAGCCAGTCAGCCGGGCTGTCACTCTAAGGGCATCTCGCTCTGACACACCAAATCAGTAGACGTGTGCTCCCACCATCTCAGGCAGTCCTAGCCAGGAACCTTGTCTCAAGGTAATTTTTTGACACTGGAGTTACAAGAACCTGATTTCATTTTTCTTTCAACAAAGAAGAAAAAAATGAAAAGATTTCGAGAGCAGGAATTCTAGAGATCTTTATAAATTACACAGCTGAGACTTGAAAGCTTTGAACTTCTCCACAAGCAGGAAGTAGAATTTTCCTGAAATCATGCCGTTCTCGTGTGTAACCGGAGTAGCGGTGAGGACATGAGGACGCATTTTAGTTTAAGGAAGGTTATTGTTACATTTATTTATTTATTTATTTTTGCAATAGACGAGGTACAGCCGCCTCCTGCTTCTCCAACATCTCCACAAGAAAGACAGTAACTGAGAAGAACAGGGAATGATAAAAAAAAACCCAGTAATACAAACGCCCAAGGCTCTGGAGCCCGCCACGACTCCGACCTCTGCGTGGAGAAGCCGCAGGGGCCTGAACGTCAGCTCGTAAACACTTATCTTCTTCACCAGCAACAATCAACCTCGGAGTGTCAGCTGCAGGCGTGCTCAGGACGTCCCCCAGCCCCACGCCGTCACAGAGAGGAGAAGCCTAGCATCAAGGAGAGCTGGTCCCAGAGCCCCAGCCTTCGGGCCACCCCCCACTCCGTCTTCTGTTCCCCATCTTGGATGACCAGTTAAACCTGGTCCCACTGCCTCAGTCCGGGCCCACTTCTGGTTTTGCAAGTGAGCTGGCAATGACACCCAACAGACTAAAGGGGCAGGAGAGCTCGCTGAAGGGTCAGGCCCGTGTCCTTGGGGCACAGGAGGCGTTTTCAGGTTGGCTGAGGTGGGGCTCTACATCCTGACAGGCTGACTGTGAAGTCGAATGTGGCTGACAGTGCCACCGGGGGGTCTGAGGACCACCTGAGGGGCCCCATCAAGAGCCTTCTCATCCCTGAAAACCTGGCCACCACCCTGCTCATTTCCCAAGAGCCACAGGAAGTGGCACAGAGACAGCAGAGAGGGAGAGGGCCCAGGGGACATGCACCCATGGGGCCTCCCAACCAGAAGCACGGTGACAAGTGGGGTGACACAGAGCACACCTGTCCTCCTCTTCTCCAAGGTCAGCATCAGCCGGAAGATGAATGTGGATTCTGCATGCGCAAGATGAGGCGTTAGAGAGAGGCCAGAGGGGACAGGGACCGGGTGGGGTCCCGGGCACAGGGCTGGGGGATGACACACCCGACCAGGAGTAGTCTTGGGGTGTGGGGTGGGGGACCCGGGGGTGGTCGCAGGGCACGCTTAGAGAGCACGGTCTGCAGGAGAACCTGAAGGCCACCATGCTCCAGTGATGGGCATGGTCTCAGCTGGGCCCTGGAGGTGGTGGGAAGTCACAACATGGGTGCTGGCTGGTGAGAGAAGACAGCTTTTAAAAAGAAAAGGAAAAGCTAGACGTCCCCAGGCACACTGGGCAGACTTTCTGGTGACACAGTGGGGGCGTGTTTGGAATGCAGTGTACTCTGGACACAGTGAGACACCTGGCCAAGTGATCCTGGCCAAGAGAGCTGAGCTTCAGCCCGTCAGGACCGTGCCACGCCCAGCCCTTGGCAGCTGAGCCGGAGAGCTGCGTGTGAGTGCTGGCGTGTTCTGCGTGCAGCCAGAGCGCCCAGAGCCCCTGAGAAGAATCGGGTTTGCAGAGAACTGAGAAGGGCCCCGCTGTCCAGAGGCGTGGGTGGGGCTTGCTGTGAAGAAGCGTGCGTTTCTCCGGAGTCTGTGGGCTTCCCAAGAGGTCGGCCGCTAGGAACTCCCCCAGCAGCAGCTCTAAGTGTGCCGGTGTGCAGAGCCCAGATGAGAGATGTGGCGCTCCCTACAGCGACCGGCACGCAGGATAGAAATGCCATCACAAGGCCACTCGGTTTGGTGTGTATGTCGGTCCCACAGGGGAGGGAGGGAAGCCAGAGCAGGAGAGGCTGTGTGCGTGTGTGGGGAGCACCTGCTGGCGGTGGGCCACTCCCACAGGCTCCCATGCTGTGGAGTGCTGCTGGGCAGTTCTACGGGTAAGGCAAGGGCACCCACACAGGCTGTGGGCGCAGAAGCAAGGCCTCCTCAGCTAGGCTCTCGCCCGCACGCAGGGGCGGGACGCAGCTTGGCTTAGAGGCACACTGGCACGAGAGTTTCAAAAGGCGACCCACTCATGGGAAGGGTGGCATCAGACGCTAAGTCTGGGCTAGGGGCCAGCTGGTGCGCTGAGCTTAGGGGCACTGGTGTGCCTGCAATCATGCACAGACTACTGCTGATCAGGACCCTCAGGGTAGCTTGCCTCATGGAAGACTTGAGTTAGACAGAAAAGCCTTCTGCAAGGCCACCAGGTGTACAGGTTTCTGTCATCAAAGAGTGAGAATGCACACGTGTCCACGCACACCCCCATCCACATATGTGCGCACACCCACAGGCACAAACCTTGATGTGAATGGACTCAGGAGAGGAGGACAGTGTCTGGAGCTAGCTGTGACCCTGGAATTACAAGTTAACACCAGAGTAATCTCTTGGTTGCTCAGTAGTCTTCCTGGTGCCCAGGACTCAGCAGATGACACCAGCATGCCTCTGTCCTTCTGCCAAGCGTGCGTCAGCTGGCTGGTCTCATGGCATTCCGGAGCCTGGTGTGTGAAGGCCTGGGCCCTGGACACCCATTCTGGGACCATACGGCCACGGTCGGCTTGGGGACGGACAGCATGAAGATGGGTCTCCTCACTGGAGCATGATGTCCTTCAGATTCTCCTGCAGGATGGTGTCCTTCACGGCGTGGAACACGAAGCGGATGTTCTCCGTGTCGATGGCGGTGGTGAAGTGGTGGAAGAGAGGCTTGCTGCGGTTGCGCCGCTTCCGGTCGAAGCACTGGACCAGGTAGCGCTGCACATCCTCTAGCCGGCGGGGGTCGCCCTTGAAGTCGGGGAAGTACTTCTTGATGCTGACGGTCTTTACCTTCTCCACCAGGAGGTCTGTCTTGTTGAGGAACAGGATGATGGAGACGTTGACGAACAGCTTGTTGTTGACGATCGTCTCGAATATGTTCATCGACTCCACCAGCCGGTTGGTGCGCCTGTCCTCCATAAGCACCTGGTCGTACTCGCTGGAGGACACCATGAACAGGATGGACGTGATCCCATCGAAGCACTGGAACCACTTCTGGCGCTGGGATCGCTGGCCACCCACATCCACCATCTTAAAAGGGATTTTTTTAATGACGAAGTCATGCTCCACAATGCCCTTGGTGGCCTTCCTGGCCAGCAGGATGTCTTGCTTGCTAGGAAAGTAATTCTGTAAAACACAGGGCAACGGAGAGGTACAGGAAAGGAAGAGAGACCATGAGGACACAGGAACAAAAGGGAGGGGCAGGAAATGGGGAGTCTGACTTTGGAAAGAGTTGGACCAAAATACCACAAGCAAGTTTCACTGAGAAAATGATACATTTACCACAAACAGAAAGTGAAGGAATCAGACGGGTCACTTAAAAATGAACAGAGAGCAACAAAACAAAACTCCGCCCTCGGAAACCCTCTGGGGCACGGTTCTGCTCCGACACTCAGGGGGTGCCGTGAATTGGGGTGACTCAACAGTGACCACAATAATGGGAATGGTAAAATTTAAATCTATTTATTGTGGCGTAGTACCCTAGCCATATGACTGCTAACCAGAAAGCTGGTGGTTCAAGCCCACTAGCCATTCCTCGGAAGGTTGGGCAATCTACTTCCATAGTATACTGCCTTAGAAACCCAAGGAGGAGTCACTATGAGTCGGATCCAACTCGACGGCAGTGAGTTTGGTCTGGGTTTTATTGCTGTCGTGGGTGCTATCAGTAGGCTCTGGCTCACAGCGGCCCCACGCACAGCAGAGCCAAACACTGCCCAGCGTGTAGCATCCTCACAGCCCTTGCCGTGCCTGAGCCCATCGTTGCAGCTGCCGTGTCAGTCCATCTCGATGAGGGCCTTCCCCTCTTGCACTGTCCCTCCACTTTGCCAAGCATGATATCCTTTCCCCAAGGGATGGTCCCTTCTGACAACATGACCCAGGTAGGTGAGATGAAGTCTGGCCATTCTTGCTTCCAAGGAGCATTCTGGCTGCACTTCTTCCAGGACAGATTTGTTAGTTCTTCTGGCAGTCTGTGGTACTTTCAGTATTCTTCACCAGCACCACAACTCAAAAGCATCAGCTCTTCTTTGGTCTTCCTTATTCACTGTCCAGCTCTCACATCCGTATGAGGCCGCTGAAAATACCGTGGCTTGTGTCAGGCACCTCAGTCAACAAGGAGACATCTTTAGCACTTGAAAGAGGTCTTTTATAGCCGACTGGCCCAGCGCAATACGTCATCTGATTTCCTGACTGCTGCTTCCATGGGTGTTGATGTGTCGTCCTGGGGTGGCTGGCGTGTTGCTGTGAGGCTGGAGGCTATGCCACAGTATGTCAAATACCAGCAGGGTCACCATGGTGGACAGGTTTCAGCAGAGCTTCCAGACTAAGACAGGCTCGGAAGAAGGGAGGGGCCATCCACTTCTCAAAGAACAGGCCAGTGAAAACCTTATAAACAGCAGTGAAACATTGTCTGATATATTACTGGAAAATTCAATTATTTAAAAAAAAAAAAAAAAAGGGAATGGCGGCCCATTGGTCGGAGGAAGGCAACTGCAATGCGCACTGTTGGCCACAGTTAATCTCTACCATTGCTCCGTTTCTGTGTGTAGATACTTTTTACTTCTCTAACTTCCACGAACTATACGTTCCAAAGCCTTACTGAGAATGGATTTAATTTAGGCTTAGCAATGCTATGTAAAGTTTGCAATAGAATTAAACTGTTATTCTTGGGAAATTCTTAAAATTGTCAGCAATGCACCTAGGGTAGCTGCAATGACTGTCAGACCACTCTGAGACTAGACAGTTACAGCTTCTCCAGTGACTGGTGCTCAAAGCCATGCGTGCAGCAATCTTGATAAACATTCAAACATGAGTCTCTGGGTACAACTACCAAGTCACAAGGTGTCCAGGGGACTAAGGAGCACATCAAATGATACGGCAGGGACGTGAGCACAAAATGCAGGCTGAGAAACCCCACAGGATAAATAATCCAGCAGTCACTTCAACAAACACATTGAAAGAAACCAAGTGAGGGAGGGAGAACCCTGTAGACTCCAGTCAGTGTAAGTGACAGCCACCAACTGCCGTGCAGGGATCTCCCAAGGCTCTGGATTCAAACTGCTGAGCAGACGGACGGGTGAACACCTGTGAGAGAAGGGGCGGCGGAGGGAAACCACACACCAGCCAACACCAAGCGACGGTACTGAGGCCGTGACTATTTTCCTGAGATCTCCTCTAAAGTATTACTGATGAAATGACATGCTGCTGGATTTGATCCAGGGGGAGGGAAGGACACTGGGGAAACAAGACTGGTTGTGAGTGACAACAGCTGAGCCTGGGGTCTCCCGACACCACTTCCTTGATTTCTGTGTGTATTAGAATTTTCTATAATGAAGCCTGAGAGGAAATCCTCTCTTAACTAAAGGCTCCTTTACGATGAGCTGGGAAAAGAACTCTTCTAAAAACATTACTCCATATCTACAGTTAGTAGTGACTACAGCTTTATGGGAGCTCTGGGGGCACAGTGCCTGAGGCATGTGACTGCTAACCAGAAGGTTGCTGGTTCAAACCCACCAGCCACTCTTGGAAGGCAGACTGGGCAATCTGCTTTTGTAAAGATTTACCACCTCAAAAACCAAAAGGGGGCTGCTGAATCGGAGTCCACTTGCTGGCAGCATGCCACTGTCGGTCGGTGTGTCACACTGGGGTGGCTCACGCACGGCTGTCGTGTTGGAAGCTCTGGCATCAACATTTCGATCCCAGCAGAGGCACTCATGGTGGACGGGTTCAGCAGAGCTCCCAGACCGTGACAGACTAGGAGGGAAGGCCTGGCGGTCTGTTCTGGAAACCAGCCAATGACCACCTTACAGCTCACAAGGGACACTGTGCCTTGCTGTGGGCCCGTCACCAGGAGCACCCACTGCTGGGGGAGGACGTCGTGTCTGGTGAAGCAGAAGGCCGGCGAGGGGAGGAAGACCCTAGGTGAGATGGACTGGTACAACCACCGCAATGATGCAGTCGAACGGTTGGCAACCGAGGATGATGAAGGCCTGGGCAAGGCTTCAGTCTGTTGTCCGCAAGGTCAACGTGAGTGACTCAACGTGAGTGACAGCTGACTGCATAGCAGTTAACAGCAACAAGGTTCTATGAGCTTGAAGGTGAGGATGCCCTGCACCTGAGGAGACCCCTCCCGGAGCACTCACTTCTCCCGCAGGCCTAATCCGAAAGCAGAGCTAAGCAAGGGCTGCCTGACTGCACGGAGTGCCCTCCTGGGTCTGTACTCACCAGCTGGCCGATCCGGTCCAGGTTATCCAGGAAGTACTTCACGGATTCCCCCTGTGGTGGAGAAAACACATTCGGGGCTCAGTCTGGATGCGGACACTCAGGGTAGCAAACGGAGGGAATGAAGAGTAACAAGTGCCCTGTCACAGCCACGGACATCAGAAGGCAGAGTGAAAAGACGAGAGCGCACGTGTAGTTTTAAAAGGAAAAACACGTTTTTTTAAAAAATTACAGACACAGTTTCCCCAGCTCGCCACCCCCAGCTTCACATGCAGCCTGCGTGTGAAGCCCCTGCTGGGTCCCCACAGCTGTCCCCCCCTAGTGGAGAACTGCTGCTCCCGGCCACGGCCCCAGCAGGGAAGGAATTGGAACTGAATGTGCACGGCAGCTCCTACAAAGGGCTCTGCCTCTGAGGAAGAACTCAGTGAACTCAAGCGCTGTCTTCAAAGACAGCGACTCCTCAAGGGAAGAGGTACATACCCAAATATTTTCGGTTTCCTCACAGGCTACTGTCCCACTACAACTTCATACACTGTTGTCCCGGCTTCACGGTGCATGATATTTGGATTTCTGAGGTAGAGTGACAACGAGCCCCCATCACCCAGACCTCATCTGGAATAATGTCCCGACAAGTGGGGATGTGCACCACAGCTGGAGGGCCACCTTCAGCCCAGCCCAACCCCATCTTTGGGACACCCTGAACCCCCCAGCGCGCAGCACTCCTGTGGAAGAGTCGGGAGCGGCTGAGTGGTGACCCAGACAAAGGCAGCTGGGATGAAGCCTGTACCCATGCATGCCATGGTCTCCCTCAGAAAGAAGTGTGGTGAAAACCAAGGATGACCCGTCAACGCTCTGAAAGCTGGTGGTCCCAGGAGACACCTGATGCCTCACCAGCGCTCTGGGCATTCACGTCGGCCTGGACACTTCCCCCAAGTGTCACGAGTGGTCAGGCCTCTGCCACCCACTGCAAGGGGCCATTCTGCATTTCCTCAGATAGTATTTCAAATGACATTTAGTCACTGCCATTGAGCTGATCCCGAACCATAGCTACCCCTCCTTGGGTTTCCGAGGCGGTATCTCTACAGAAGTGGATTGCCCAGCCTTCCTTCCGAGTGGCTGGTGGGTTTGAACCGCCAGCCTTCTGGTGAGCAGTCAATGCCTTAGGCACGATGCCACCAGAGCAAATGTAAACGGCAGTAACGGGCACACAGGGCTTTTTCTTGGGATCAGTTGTTAAGCTGGTTTTGAGTCAGTTCAGGGTCACACCACTCATCTCTCCGTTCCTTTGTGGGGTCTGCCCCCAGGGGACAGGCCCATTCTGTCCCAGTCAGGGGGCTGTCTGGGTATGTGGCTCCCATGTACACTAACCGTCCTGCTGCCTTTGTGAAACAGACAGCACTGGCCCGTGATGTCCTAAGACGAGTAAAGCCCTGCACCTCCAGCGCCCAGCGCGGCAGCCACCAGCACTCGGAGCTGCCAAGTACCTGGAACGTCGCCAGGATGACAGGAACAAATTTAAATTTTATCTAATTCACATTCCACATTTCTACACTACCATCTCAGAACATGGTTTTCCTCCACCATGACCACCTGTGTAACTGCTGGCCTTCCCATCCGAAGCAGATGTCAGTGCAGGCGCTGGCCTAGAGTGTGACCACACACCCTCAGACAAGCGCCTGAAGGCCAGCAGGGGGGCCAGGTCCTCAGGCCTGTGTGGGCCACCCTCTCCCCAAGCAGAGGCCAGAGTGGACAAGAAGGCCAGCTCCCTTCAAGAAGCACAGTCTCCCAGGCTAAGATCAAGGCCTTTTAAAAAACAAAAGCAACAACTGTAGTTTGGGTGAAAGTTTACAGAGCAAATTGGTTTTCCGTTCAACAAATGACACACACTCTGTCACACAGGTGACAGAGCTGTTACACTGGCTGCAGTCCCCTCACGGCAGCAGCGTCTCCCCGCTTCCTCCCTGGCTGCCCCGTTTCCACCGCCCTCTGTCCTCCCTTCTGCCTTCTGAGCTTGGACTCTGGGCACAGGCAGCCTCTGTGATGACTCACGAGGCGCCTGTGTACGGGACCAGCCCCACTCGGTCTGGAGCCTGAGGTGGTGGCAGACTGAGGACATCCCACCAGCCCTGCCGGCTCCCCATCAGCCTCCCAACACATTTAGTAGTTATGAATGACGTTGCCCGCTGCTGCACTCCCACACTCCCAGTAGGGAGGACCAAACCTGTATACAGAGATTCTCCTGCAGGTAACACTGGGGACTGTGGGCAAAAACCAAACAACTGTCTGAGGTTCTGGAGAGCGCTCTGGGACCGAAAAAAAGCAGGCAGGATTTGGAGGGGCACTGACACCCCGGAGGAGGAGGAGGTGAATGGCCCGGAGCGAGTTCCCCAATCAGTCACAGTGGCCTGTGGCAACAGTGAAAATCTGGATAGGAAGCCCTCCAGAGGAGCCAGGGGCAGGAGAAGGGACAATTAGGGCTCCCAGGCGGTGAGGAGGAAGCCTCAGAAAGAAGGGAAATTCTGAATTCTGTGCCTCAACTCTGCCCGAGATCACGGGTGGCCCCCAACGTCACACTCATGGGACAGACTAAGACTACAGCAATCAGAGCTGAGATCTGGGGCCCAGCGACAGGCTTGACGGTGTTGGCAGTTCTGGTGCAGCCAAGTCAACCCTCTGTTAAGATGAAAACACCAACATTCCCTGGGTGAACATAACAGACATCTCGAGTCCCTTAAACATAACATTTGTAATGTCCAGGATACAACCCCAAATTCCTCAATACACAGATAGCCCGGAAAAAGGACCTGCCTTCAAGGGGAGAAGCCATCCACAGACGCCGGCTCTGGTAATGCTGATGCCGTTCCTACAATCATGCTTAATTGGGTTAAAAATGCTTATCATAAATAAAATCTTAGCAGAAAACACAAAAATAAACATGGAAATTTTAGAACTATAATACTGGAAATTAAAAAAAAAGTTACTAAACAGCTTAATAAAAGACTGCAGGTGACAGAGAGGAAAGAACTAGCAAATTTTGAAATCAGAGTAAAAGAAACTACCTGACCCTCCCAAAAAGTTAAAAAAATATTGGGGTGGGGGGAATGGAACAGAGATTCAGGGACCTGTGGGACAACTTCAAAAGGCCTAATACACATGCAATTAGAAATCTAGAAGGGAGAAGAAGAATGGGGCAGAAAGAATATCTTTAATAAACAGCAGAAAGTTTTCCAAATTTCGTAAAAGACATAAATTTACATATTCAAGACACTCCACAAATTCTGAACAGGCTAAATATGAAGAAAATCATACAAAAGATATTAAACACATTCTTGAATAATCCATGAGTGAAAGAAGAAATTACAAAGTAAACTAGGAAATATTTTGACCTGAAAGATACTGAAAATACCAGAATTTGAGGGATGGAGCTAACGCAGTGCCACATGAAGAAATCTGTAGCCTTAGACGCTTCTGTCAGAAATGACAGGCAATCCCAAACCCCTGACCAAAGGCTCCACTTCAAGGCTCTGGAAAATGACAAAGTAAACCCAAAGGAAGTACAAGGTGGCAATAATAAGCCTAAGACCATATATCAACAAAACAGATATCGAACAAGAGGGACAATGAACAAGGCCAAAAGTTGGTCTTTCAAAAAGGTCAACAAAACTGATAGCCTCCTAGCTAGAGTGATCAAGAAAGAGAAACCACATCACCACTATCAGGAATGAAAGAGGAGTGATCACTACAGATCCTACAGACAGCAAAAGGGTGTTAATATTATAAACAACTGTAGGCCAAAAACTGGACAATTTAGATGAATTGAAAAACCTGCTCTGAAAGTTCAATTTACCAGAAGTGATAAAGTATGAAACAGAAAATCAGAATTGGCCTACGTTTATTCTCAAAAATCGAGTTTGTTACTAAGATCTTCCTAAGAACACAGATAGTGCCACTGGTGAACTTTAGCAGACACTCCGAGAAGAAACAGCACAAATCGTACACACACTTCTTCAGCAACCAGAAGAGGAAGGACTGCGCCCCACTCCTTTTATGAGGCTTGTGTAACCGACACCAAAGCCTGGCAAAGGCATTATCCAAAAGACAATCAAAGACAACGTCCCCTTGAACACAGACACAGCTCCTTAACAAAACCTCAGCAAGTCACACGTGGTTAAGTGCTTGGCTGCAAACCAAACGGTTGGCGGTTCAGACCCCAGAGCAACTCTGCGGCAGGAAGACCTGCTTCTGTCAGATGACTGCCTAGACAACCCCCCGGGGCAGTTCTCCTGGGCCACGGATGGCCATGAGTCAGAATCCACTCAGCGGACCCTAACGTCAATGAGGACAAATTCAGTCACTGACCTGTTTTCTGTCCCTGTCATCCTGCCTTCCCAGAACGTAATTTATGTGGTTCCACAGCGTGGAGCCCCTGGACTGGCTATCTCACTTGGCATCATGCCTGGAGGTCTGTTCAAGCTGCTGTGCTCAACAGTTTGTTCCTCTGCACTGCTGTGCTGGGTCTTATACTGTAGAAGTTACAGCTTATTTAATCAGTCACCAATTTAGAGACATGTTAACGTCTCCATATTTTAGCTAAGCAGCCCTGCTGGCACAGTGGTTAACGGGCCGGCTGTTAACCAAACTGTCAGCGGCTCAAACCCACAAGCTGCTCCATGGGAGAAAGA
>NW_006921593.1:14692365-14759916 GCF_000298275.1 Orycteropus afer afer | reverse complement strand
CAAGGCTCAGGGGTCCACGATTATCTTCTGTGTCTGTGTTAATTGGTTTCCCTTTTCTTTGTTGAAGAGGGTCTGTGCAATCCTTCTGCCTAGTCCACCATCTTGCCGGAACCTCGAGGCAGTCTGTTTCAATAAAGATTGATAGCCTTGGAAACTCTCTGGGGCAGTTCCACTCTGTCCTCTAGGGGCGCTGTGAGTCAGAATTAACTTCACAGCAGTGGGTGTGGTTTGGGCTTTGCTTCTGTGAAGATTAAAAAAACAACTAAACTCACTGCTGTCGAGTCATTTAGGACTCATAGCAGCCCCTCCCTGGGTTTCCAAGGCGGTATCTCTATGGAAGTAGATTGCCCAGTCTTCCCTCCCAGGAGTGGCTGGTGGGTTTGAACCATCAGCCTTCTGGTTAGCTGTCAAAATGTCTTACGCACTATGCCACCAGAGCTCCCATTATGGCCTTGGAAATTGCCTGGGAATTGACTCCACGGCAGTAGGTTGAGTTTAGTTCGGTCAATGTGTTAAACACTGGTTCAAATTTTTACTCCAATTGTGCAAGTAATACTCAAATTTCCATATGAAAAACAAACAATTCTGAAAACACCACAACATTCAAACAAACATTACTCATGACCCCACAAAGCAAGACAACCATGGTTATCTAGCCCCTCCTGGGCTTCCACTCCCCTCTCGGATTTCTCCGGCTTTCCTCCTCTCCGGAACACGAGAACTGTGAACACTGACCAGAGGCAGACCCAGCGTCCTATGACGGCCAAATGCATGAGACTATTTTGTCAGCCAGTAAGGATCGTAGATAACTTTCATGAAATAAGGAAATTGAAATATCGATCTGGGTTCCCTGAGACAGAAGGCATTTTAAGTTTTAACAAAATTAGCATGTGAGATGGAATCCCATAGAATGAACAGTCCAGACAGTCTTCCCTGGAACACACACCATTCAAGGGAGAGTCACAGCAGTGTTTGCTCTTGTACTTGACAGGAACCGGCAACAGAAGAGAATATCCCGTAACGGGCCAATGCGCTATGGGGAGGAAATGGAGCAGATGAAGGGCTGAAAGGTCATAAACTGAAGTCCGTGGGGCCCTAGAGGTCAAGGCAGGTCAGGGTTGGGTGAGGACAAGAGACACGGGGAGGAGCGAGGAATCCAAGGGCCTGGGGCACCAGTGAACAGCACTGGGATTCAGGGTGGTGGGTGCTGGAGACATCAACTTCAGGGCTGTTAGCAGTCGAGAGGACAACGGGCTACTCGCGGGTGGGGGTGGGATGGGCCCCGCCAGCATGGCAGCCGGCACAGGGGGCAGCGGACCTGGGACCAGGGACTGGGACTGGGTGGGCAGAGGGTGAGCAGCCCTGTCCGCTCTGCGGAGCTCCAATTACACTTGGACCTGAGAGCATCTCAGCATTTCAGAGAAGCCCGTGCTGACCCATGGAGCCCAGAGCAGGGCTTGTCTGCTGCCTCTCTGGCCTGGTGGCTCTGGGGCGCTGCAGGCATCGTTATGGGGCTGCTGGAGGGGGCAGTGTGGGAGGGGAGTTGTGGTGGGGCTTCTCCCCACGCTGACCAGGGCAGCCCTCCGCCGGGTCAGTGGGAGTGACTGAGTCCCTGTCACAATGCGTTCTAGTCTAGTAAGGGGCTCAGCTGACAAACACACGCATGACCAGGGCAGCTGGGAGAGGCTACTGCTATGAAGGAAGGAGAGGACTGAATGTGACAAAGGTGGGATTTCAGCAAGGTGGCCACGGAGGTCCTCTGAAGAGGTCATCTGGGTAGCCAAGTGGTGGCCTTGCACAGCCCCTGATGGGGTCGTGGACATCCCCAGAGGTGCCCAGCCGCCCCTTAAGAACCACAGCCCTAGAGAAGCTCTGTGCAACTAGAGCAGTCCTAGCAGCAGGATCGGAACCAGAAGCCGGAAGCATCCAAAGGCGTCCAGGACAAAGGACACAAACATTGCAGCACATTCCGACAGAGTGCCAGGGGTGAGGCCCCGAGATCATGAGCCACAGGATGAGTGTTATCCATAAGTGTGAATGTGAAAGGCTTGATACTCGCCTATTTACATCAAGGTCAAAACCAGGCAAGGCCAAGGCCAAGGCCAATGCCAGCTATAAGAGCTGACACATGCAGCCTTGCCAGGCACTGTTCTGAGCACTCTCCACACATTCACCCCCTTAGTCTCCACAGAAACAGCAGAGGCAGGTGTCACTGTAACTCCAGTTGACAGATGAGGACATCGAGGCACAGAGGGGTTAAGACACGTGGCTCTCAATTCACCATTTACAGATTATATTCGTTTCCTAGGAGCTCTGGTGGCATAGTGGGTAAGACATTTGCCTGCTAACCAGAAGGTCGGCGGTTGAAACCCACCAGCTGCTCTGCGGGAGGAAGATGAGCCCATGTACTTTCATAAACATCAACAGCCTTGGTAACCCAACGGGGTTGCCATGAGTCAGATGGACTTGATGGCAATAGGTGTAGCTGGTTTGGGCACTAGTTTTCTGGAGCCCTGGTAGTACAGTGGTTAAGTGCTTGGTTGCCAATCAAAAGGCTGGTGGAGAAAGATGTGGAGTCACTTCCGTAAAGATTACAGTCTTGGAAACCCCACAGGGTAGTTCTTCTCTATCCTGTAGGGTCGCTGTGAGTGGGAACTGAATTGATGGCAATGGGTTTTTCTGATTATTAGTTTCCTAGGGCTTCCAAAAGCAATGAGCACAGGTGGAATGACTTAAAGAATTCTCTTCTCCCCCACTTCTGGAGTCCACGTCAGAAGTCAAGGTGTTGGCAGCAAACTCTCTGAAGGCTCTCAGTGGATCTGTTTCCAGGTCCTCCTCTCAGCTCTGGTGACGGCCAGTGGTCCTTGGTGGGCCTCGCTCCCAGCTCTGGTGATGGCTGGCAGTCAGTGGTGGTCATGGTTTTCACGCTCAGCTCCGGTGACGGCCAGCAGTCCTTGCTCTCAGCTCTGGTGATGGCTGGCAATCCTTGGTGGTCCCTGTTCTCAGCTCTGTGACGGCCAGCAGTCCTTGGTCGGTAGATGCACTGTGCCTCTCTGCCTCCATGGTCACGTGATGCTCCCTATGTGCCTCTCTATGTCTCTTTTCTTCTAAGGGCACCACTCACGCTATTCCAGTATGACCTCATTTTAACTCAATCCATCTTCAAAGACCTTATTTTCAAATAAGGTCACACTCCTTGGAATTGGGGTTAGGACTATTTAGCCAGCTACAGGGACACACAGTGGTAAAGACACAAATAACAGGAGAGGTATGAAAATCAGCAGAGTGGCCTTATTGGGGTAGAGGTGTTTATTATTTTTTAAACGGTGCTTGTTTTTACACGCTCTTTTACAATTATATGTTGTTGTTGTTAGGTGATGTCGAGTTGGCTCCAACTCATAGCGACCCTATGTACAACAGAATGACACACTGCCCAGTCCTATGCCAGCTGCACAATGCTTGCTATACAATTTATAATCATATTAAAACAAAACAAAACAACTCACTGCCATCAAGTTGGATCTGACTTATAGCGATCTCTCCTTGGGTTTCTGAGGTGGGATCCCTATGGAAGTAGATTGCCCAATCTTCCTTCTGAGGAGTGGTTGGTGGGTCTGAACTGCCATCCTTCTGGTCAGCAGTCAAATGCCTTAGGCACTACAGTACCAGAGCTCCTTATAATCACATAAGATATGGAAAATATTCACATATCCCACAATTTAAAAACAATCAGGTAGCTTAAAGAAAACAACACTACAGGCAAGTTGCCAAGCCATTTCTCAGAGATGTGCTCACCAAGAAACACCAAACCCACTGCCTTGGAGTCCATTCTGACCCACAGCGCCCCTAGAGGGCAGAGTGGAACTGCCCACAGGGTCTCCAAGGCTGTCAATCTTCACAGAAGCAGACTGCCTCATCTTTCTCCCGCAGAGCCGCTTGCTAGTGGGTTCACACTGCTCGGAAGGCAGCTGAGGGCTTGCCCACTTTGCCACCAGGGTTCTGGATCTGTGTGCAGGCTCATTAAATGACAGTCTCACCTCTCTCTCCAAGGCCCTGTCACTGGGCTATATGAAATGACAGATCCTGACAGACACATCGTCACTGAACAAAGAACCCCTGGTACCCAAGGCCCAGGAGCTGAGAGTCCACAGGACCGAGAGCTCTGTGAGCAACAGAGGGACTGGGCCTCGGCTGCAAAGGGTGTCCTTGGTGGTTAGGTACATCTGCTATCTGCCCTGCTCTGTGCCTTACCCAGCCTTCACTTTGGGAAGGAGGCCGAAAATGCAGAGACGCCTAGAGAGGCAGCGAGTGATGAATTACCCAGGATGCCAAAGAAGGTGGGCTCACTGAGACTCCCTTGCAGGGCTGCCTTTCTGGAGCCCACACAGCACCCCTCCCTTTGTGCCACAAGCCCAGCAAGCGTTTCAGCACCCAGCTCCGAGCTGCAGCAGCTCATTACTATTCCTGAGGGACTGGCCCATCTCCCATGAGTGCGTGCCCAGACACCAGGAAAACCGCCTGAGAGTCCAACCCGTTCTTTCAGTGTGACACAGTGGGAAAGATGTCAGACACAGAAGGACACAAACGTGAGATCCTGCTTACGTGAGTGTCCAGGCGAGGTAAACTGTGGTCTCTATCACAGTTCACGGGGGTTACCAGGGGCTGGGGCTGCAGCTGATGGGCACTGAGGCTGTCTGGGGATGGAAGCCTTTTGGTCAGTGGTGATGGTCAACCACATGTGAATGTGACTGCATCAATGAACTGTATGCTTAAGAATGGCTAAGATGGTAGGCACTGTGTTTGTACACAAGTTCCCACAATAACATTTAAAAATGAATAAACAAACTAGGTCAGAAATCTACATGACAGTTGTTGTCCGGTGTCGCTGAGTTGGCTCCGATTCACAGATGCCCCGTGGACAACAAAACGAAACACAGCCTGGTCTAGCTCCATCCTCACAATCCGTGCTACACCTGAGCCCATCCCCATAGCTGCCGTGTCAATCCACCTCACTGAGGGGCTTCCCCTTTTTCCCTGATCCTCCCCTGTACCAAGCATGCTATCCTTCTCCAGGGAATGGTCCCTTCTGACAACATGACCAAAGTAGGTGAGATGAAGTCTGGCCATTCTTGCTTCCAAGGAGCATTCTGGCTCCACGTCTTCCAGGACAGATCTGTTCGTTCCGGCAGTCCACAGTACTCGGCATTCTCCACCACAACTGAAAAGCATCAACTTTTCTTTGGTTTTCCTTATTCATTGTCCAGCTCTCATATGCATATGAGGTGACTGAAAACACCATGGCTTGGGTTAGGCGCACCTTAGTCCTCAAAGAGATAACTTTGCTCTACAACACTTTAAAGAGGTCTTTTGCAGCAGATTTGCCTAGTGCAATATGTCATCTGATTTCTTGACTGCTGCTTCCATGGGTGTTGACCGTGGAACCAAGTAATATGAAATCTTTGTCAACTTCAATCTTTTCTCCATTTATTATCCATTATTGGTCCAGTTGTGACGATTTTGCTTTCTTTTTTCTTTGTGCTGAGGTATAATCCACATGGCAGACTATCGTCTTTAATCTTCATCAGTAAGTGCTTCAAGTCACCCTCATTCTTAGCAAGCAAGGTTGTGCCACCTGCATGTTGCAGGCTGTTAATGAGTCTTCCTCCAATCCTGATGCCACGTTCCTCTTCATACAGTCCAGCTTCTCAGATTATTTGCTCAGCATACAGGTTGAATAAATATGGTGAAAGGATACAACCCTGATGTACACCCTTCCTGATCTTAAACCATGCACTGTCCCCTTGTTCTGTTCAAAGAGCCTCATGATCTATGTACAGGTTCCTCACGAGCACAATTGAGTGTTCTAGAATTCCTATGACAGCAGCTTTAATAAAAGGAGATCTTGGCACAATGGTTAAAGACTCAGCTGTCAGCCAGAAAGGTCAGTGGTTAGAACCCACCCAGCTACGCCCTGGCAGAAAGGCCCGACAATGTGCTCCCAGAAAGAGCACAGCCTGGAAGACTATGGGGCAGTTCTACTCTGTCACATGGGTCACCGTGCGCCAGAATCAACTCAACAGCACCCAACAGCTACTTTAATAAGAAGCATTATTAAAGGATTTTAAATTAAATTCCAATTAGATACGGTCTTCAAGTTCTAGTGTGAATAAACAAGTGATACAGTTGACCCCCCACGTCCCCCAAAAAAGCCCCTTTCCACCATGAGGCCAGCACTGTGGTTCTCACACGGGACACTGCTATTCTCTCTTCCAAAGATGCATCGATGACATAAGGTCACACATCCTGATGGCACACGCAAGCCTGTGAGGGACACCCCAAAGGGAGGTCCAAACCACCTGAAGGGCCTTGTGGCATCTAAGAACTGGGTTCTCGGCTCTGCCGCTGTCCCTTTAAGACTCCCAGACCCCTTCCTCCAAATCTATCTTCCTTGCCTTCTCCAGGCACTGACCCAGGGAGCTAAGTTTAGCTAACACCAAGTCAAATCCTCCCTTAGGGACATCAAGTACTTCACTTGGAGAGAAGGTTCCAGAAGCAAGGCTTTACCAAGTCACTGAAGAACCAGAGACACAATGGGGAGTGGCTACAGGAGGCTTCTCAACCCAAACCAACGCCACCTGCCATCAAGGCAATTCCGGCTCACGACCACCCCCACTGTGTCTCCAAGGCCGTCAATCTTTACGGAAGCAGATTGCTCCATCTTCCTTTTGAGGAGTAGCTGGTGGGTTTCAACCACCGACCTTTCAGTTAGCAGCCCAATGCCTTACTCACTCCACCATCAGAGCTCTTATAAACTCACCACTGTGCAGTCAGTTGGTTTTTCTGGGGGTGGAGGTGCGGGAAGAGCACCCTTCTAACTGGATCTTCCCCACTCTGTCCCTTGTCTTGTTTCCACTGTCACCCAGGCAGGCCCACCTAGTGCCAGAATTCACAGTTCATGTCTCATTTGGGGTAGTGTGTTGTTTTAAACCCAAGACAATAAATTATAAAAAATAAACACTTTTTAATTTGCTGAAAATATACACAGCAGAACACGTGGGACTGTAAACTGATACAACTGCTATGGAAACTGGCATGCGATTCCTTGAGAAGTTGGAAACAGAAATACCATTTGACCCAGCAATCCCCTTAGTAAGTATATCCTAAAGAAGTGAGAGCCAGGACAAGAATGGATATAAGCACACCCATGTACATCGCAGCACTATTTAACAAAAGCAAAAGGACAGAAACAACCTAGGTGCCCATCAGCAGAAGAATGGATAATCAACTGTGGTACATACACACAACAGAATGCTGTGCAACCCTAAAGAATAATGTAGAATCTGCAAAACACTGCATAACATGCATGAACTTGAAGGACATTATGCTGAGTGAAGTAAGTCAATTACAGAAGGACAAATACTGTATTAGTCTTTTTTTTTTTTTTTTTAATTTTACTAATTTGGGTGAAAGTTTGCAGAGCAAAGTCATCTTCCATATAGCAGTTCACATACACTTTGTCTCATGACATTGACTATAATCTCCCACAATGTAACAGCTCCCCTCCCACTTCCTCCCCATAGTTACCTCTTCCCTGTGTCCTTCCCTCCCATGCACTCCTGCCCCCTGAGCTGTCTCCCTGTGCATACACAGCCCTTCTATTTTCCCATGGTTGATCTCTCCAAGGAGTGTATCTACCTAGTGTAAATGTTCAGTTCATATGTCTTTTGTTTGTTTGGAAGTCACAGGAGTGGGTTCAACTCCAGACTTGAAGGGCAGCTGGGGGCCACAGTCTCAGGGGTTCACCAGGCTCTAGCAGACCAGCAAACCTGGTCCCTGTCTTGTTTCATGATTTTGAGTTTTGTTCCACATTTGTTCTCCCACTCTATCCAGGTTCTCCTACAGAGATACCCCTCTGAGTGGTTGACAGTGGTAGCCGGGTACCATCTAGTTCTTCTGCTCTCATAGTCATACAGGTTGAGGATCACATGGTGTACCAGTCCCTTGGACTAATTGTTTCCATGCGTCTTTGGTTTTCTTCATTCTTCTCTGCTCTCGACGAGGAGAGACCCATCTGTGTTGGATTGGGTTCTCTAGAGAAACACAAAAACCAGCAAAGTGTATATATATATTTATAGAGAGAGAAAGAGAGAGAGAGAGAGATTTATCTTAGGTAAATGGCTCACAAGCGTGTAGAAGCCGACAAGTTCAAGCTGAAAAGTTCATCTCTGGAGGGGGATGGGGCCCGGAGCCGCCTGGCTTTCGCACGCACGGCAGAGGAGTTCAAGCCACAAAGTTCGTCTCTGGAGGAGATGAGGCCCGGAGCCGCCTGGTTCCCGTAAGCACAACAGAGCCGAGAGAATCAAGCTGGCACGCAGCACGCTGGTTGCTGTTCCCAACAAAGGATGAATCCGAAACCTCCAAGGCGAGCGGCGAGCCTCTCACTCAAAGAAGTATATAGTCCGGAATGCCGTTCTTCCAGCTTGTCCTTGGAATAGCATTGCAGGTAGGCCACACCCCTGGGGAAACTCCCCTTGGGCAGACCGGCCGCTCAGAACTCAGTCATCTGATCCCATCATGGGAACCACCACTCACAACTGGAGTCCAGCCAAGTTGACACATCTTCAACTATCACACCATCGTTACATCTAGATGGTCGCTTGCAAACTTTTAAGATCCTAGTCATTACTTAGGAGCTCTGGTAGCATAGTGGCTAAAGCACTTGACTGCTAACCAGAAGGCTGGCGGTTCAAACCCACCAGCCACTCCTCGGAAGGAAGGTTGGGCAATCCTACTTCCGTAGTGATACTGCCTCGGAAACCCAAGGAGGGGTTGCTATGAGTCGGGGCCGACTCGATGGCACATAACAACAACAACAACAAAGTCATTACTTGCCAAAGGAGGAGGTCAAACAATGTTTTTGTGTAGTATGTTATGCCAATTGAGCTTGATGTCCCCTGTGACCATGGTCCTGAGGCCACAGGTCCAACTACTCACTCCCTCTGGGTAGCTGGCTGTGCCCAAGAAGTGACTACAACCTTGTTCCTTGTCAGCTCTGGGAATTCTTACAGAACATACCAATACACTTGTAGAAACACGGTCTGCCAACCCTATACATGGTCTTGGGCACACTCCCTGCTGCATAGACATACCTAATAGTTGAGCCTGTCCACCCATCTATTCACCCGTATACCCATGTTTCCCTTCACTGACAGTGCAGAACTGTGTGTACAAAGGGTTCATCTTTGTTGTCTGCACCTCCCATGTCCCTCTCTATGTCTTCCTCAATGCTCACATTTGGTACACTGCCCTTCCCTTCACCCAAATTAATGCTTGTCTCTACCTGTCTAGCAGTGTTGCCTCCTCTCCCCTCCCACCACTGGTAACCAACAAAGTAAATTTCCTTCTGTATATAAAACTTTCCTTGACTTTTTACAATAAGGGACTATATATTAGGAGCTCTGGTAGCATAGTGCCTAAGGCACTTGACTGCTAACTAGAAGGCTGGTGGTTCAAACCCATCGGCCACTCCTCGGAAGGAAGATGGGGCAATCCCTTCCGTAGTGATACTGCCTAGGAAACCCAAGGAGGGGTCACTATGAGTCCAACTGGAGAGCACATAACAACAACAACAACAACATTGTAAAAAGTCAAGGCAAAGTTTACACATTTGAATTGTTACTGTCTTGGTAATCTTTCAACTAAATTAACCCCTGGAATCCTCCTTGAGTCAGAAACCCCACCCTTCCCTATCACTTCCTGGCTCTCAGCCATGGGAATCTTTCAGAGTCATGCCGACTGAGGACAAAATGACTGGCTCACCCAAGTCACAGGGTGACAAGTAGCCCTAACGTTTCCATTCCACTGCAGTGAATGGCAACCCCCCAGTCTCTGACCCTCTTCTGTGACCTCAGAAAGGTGGTCCCCACTCACAGCTTCCTGGGGTTGAGAAGTATGGAGTACAGGACACAGGAGGCACACCAACTGCAGCCATGACTTCATGGAACCCAGGTGTCCTTGGTACACGTGACCGTCGGGATGGCTGACGGGATGGCAGGACAGCGATACAGAGGAAAAAGGAAAGGAACGTCGAAAACCCTGTTCTATACCTGGCACTGTTCAGATCAAAGGGAAAGAGAAAGTTTAAAAGCCACCTCCTGACACAGCCCCTGGGCCTTCTGGTGAGTGACTATTACCCAATGTGATTAATTCAGAGAGCCCTGGGGTGCAACAGTCAAGGAGTCAGCTGCTGACTGAAAGGTTGGTGGTTCGAATCCACCTACCAGCTCCGAGGGAGGAAGGCCTGGGGAGCTGCCCCCATAAAGATGGCAGCCTGGGAAACCCTATGACCCACTCTACCCTGCCACGTGGGGTCACTGTGAGTCGGCATCGACTGGCTGGCACCCAACCAAAATTAATTTTTCAGGGGAGAACCAATCCCCACCTGACAAGGTCCCCAGTGCCCACATCTATATGCCAACAACATCTCACTGGACTGGCAACTGTCGATTCTTCTTCCACATATATGTGAATTTGCTTTAAAAAAAAAAAAAAATCATAAGAATCGTTACAATGAGCTACTGGAAAACCAAACAGGCCATTAGTCCTTTTGTAAAAAAGCAGACAGACAGCAACTCTGAATAGGGCATCACTACTGTTGGTCGTGGCCAGCGCCCATCTCTTCTTTAGACCACCACCTTACACTCCACTTCCATCTGTCACATCAACAAAATCCCCAAAGCCAAGGGGACACCGTGGCATGTGCAGCTGCTCCCAGCCCAGCCAACCCACAGCCAGGCCACACCTTCCCCACCTCCCTCACCGTCATAAGCAGGGCACACACATCCGGGCTGCGGATATGCCTGACACCCACCACAGCCACCCTCTCTCCCTCCCCCCTCACAAGCTCCGCCTCCCAGCTGGGTCGGCTGGCCCCAATTTCATCTCCAGGAGGATTTCACCTCCAGGAGGCTGTACGAACTCAAATACCCAGCACACGTCTGAGTCGTGGGAGCCCACAGTGGGTTTGTGGCTGGACCTGCAGAGGGCGCGCTCAGCCATGGAGGACGCTGGGCACAGCTCCCGGGTGCCAGGCACCAGTCCAAAGAGCACAGGCACCCCCACGCTACCAGCAGAAGAAGCCGTAGCTTAGAGTTCAGTGGCTTGCCTGGGGTCAGAAAGGCTGGCTAACACCCCAGTACAAGCTCCCCGCCAGCCGTGGCTCCGAGCGCAGGCTGAAATAAGGGACTAGTGGCTAAACATTTGGTTCAGACCAACTGCGGTTCCTGAAAATTAAGAAATCTGAACAAGGACAGTAATCCCACTCCTGATGTTCCCTAAGTGACAAGGAGGTGGGCGCCGGACTGTGGACAAGGACAGAAGCCATCAGGACTGGCTTCCTCAGAGACAGACTGCCTCCTACTCCAGGTGGACGGGTGCCAGGGGGAAGGGCTGCCGGATGGAAGGACAGAAAGTGCTCCCAGCAGCCTTGAGGCCAGGCTCTGAGTCATCAAGTGGTGATCTGCGTATCCGGTTCTCTGAGGCAGGAGAAGGCCGGCTGGGAGCAGGGGCCCCAACCCACAGCGGGCCAAGGCAGGGCTGCCCCCGACATGCCTGGGGGCCCGGCCGAGGCCCCGATTCTCAGAGAAGCTGGGTGGTCTCTGCTTAAGTGATTGCTATCGGTGGCAGGTGACATGACCCAGGACTTGCCGTGACCCAGGCCGTGGATTCCAACCTCCCCCCCCAACACACAATGCTATGGACCATACTGGAAGACGCCAGAAAGTGCCTTGTGATCTGACAGGAGGCCTCTCTCCTCCGTGGCCATTGCTGTGCTTTTCACAGCTGGCCCCAAGGTGATTCACAGGAGAGGGAGGGAGCCAGGCGCGGACATAGTGACCATCCCCGTGTGGGTGCCAGTCTGCGGTCTGCTTGCTCCGTCTGTCCGTCCAGCACAGGAAGGCCAGGGTTCCAGCTCAGGGGAGCACAGAGGGGCCCTTCCCTCAGGGCCGCCAATGGTCTGCGTGAACGTTCATCTGGCAAGGCCACCAGCCGCCCTCAGCCCAGCAACAGTGCGGCTCTGCTGGCTGGGGACAGAGCCGCCCTCCAAGTGTGCCAACTGGCTTTCCCTCTCTCACCGGTCCTGTGAGCTCCAGCTGCAGCTCCAGCAAAATGGAACCTCCTAGTGCCTTGCAGACCAGCAGAGCACAGCAATGAGGCGTCGCCCCATGGATGCAGGGCCCTACTGGTATCTGCACTGTTGTGTTTCTTACTGGATCATGAAAAAAGCAGCCACCCAAACGAAACCAAACCAAAACCAACCCACTGCCGTGGAGTCGATTCCGACCCACAGCACCCCCACAGGACAGAGTAGAACTGCCCCACAGGGTCTCCAAGGCTGTCAATCTTTACCGAAGCAGATGGCCTCATCTTTCTCCATGGAGCAGCTGGTGGGTTAGAAGCACTGACCTTCCGGTTCGCATCTGAGTGCTTTAACCACGGTGCCACCAGGGCTCCATGGGATTATGCAGTGCGCTTCAAATCTCGGCATTTTCACTAATGCTCTTAATTAACTTAGTTAACCTCTGCCTTTTTCTTTTTTTAAAATTTCCATACAAAACAATCAGGATGAACCACGGATGTTTAACGAGGTCCTGGTGTGCCACCAAGGGAAGCGTGGGTCCAAGAGCAGCTGGTCAGATTCCACCCCAAACGCCCCGAGTTGGCGAGGCAGAGATAGAGGGCCTGTGCCATGCCTTCTGCTGACCTGACCCGTGGGCACCGTGGAGGGCAGCGTGGTCACTCTCAGGGCCCCCAGCCTGTCTCCTCCTCCTGCCTTCCCACACCTACCTTCCTCCTACCAGAGCTGCTGTGCCCCCCAGCCCCCAGGAGACGGCTCTGAACTAGCCTGGACCCCAGCTCAAGCTACTTCCTGGAACAACACAAGAGCTCTGCTCAGGAACACAGCCAAGTGACATACAAAGTACCCACAGATGGAGCTCCAGAGCCTCTGGGACAAAGGGAACATTTGGAAGATGCCCTTAAGTTGCTTCTCAAAGCCCCAAGTTTCCACCTTCTCAAACAGCCTCTGCTCCACAGTTCGGAATGTTTTTCATTTTCGTGCTAAGTGACCGAGGAGGCGAGCTGCCGGCTGTCTCCCAGACCTGCTTCTCAGGGGCAGTCCCTAGTTACGGAAGACCCACCCCGTCACCGCCTCCACCTTAAAGCTGAGAGCAGGCAAGATGGACGCTTACAAGCAGAAGCCCAGCAGCAGCTGCTGGCGGGGAGCCTCGGTGGATGGGAATGGGTGGGAAACGAGCAGAGACTGGAGGGCGGGGCCGACGCGGTGACTCAGTCGCAGAGGTGACTGTCCTGGTCCCCTACGCACTGATTTACACCAAGTCCACTTGGAAGCACAGACCCCTCTCAGAAAGTGCACGGTCACCAAACCTGGAGCTAAGCACCCACAGTGCTCACGCATGCCCACGCCGTGTAAGAAGAAAGGGCGGGGCGAGAACACGCGTCCTCACAACCAGAACCCCCGAACTACAGGTAGGCTGCCTCTCACTGTCGTCTTCCTGCGAGTCGACGCTGACTCACAGGGACCCTGTAGGGCAGTTTCCTGGGCTGTAGCCTTTACTGGAGCAGGTGGCCAGTCTTTTCTCCCACAGAGCTGCTGGTGGGTTTGAACTGCTGACCTTTCAGTCAGCAGCCGAGCACATACCCACTGGGCCATCAGGGCTGTGCCGCTCTCTCATAAGCACTATTAATATATTTACTTTCCCTTTAAAAAGCTGCATAAAAATATCCACAGCAGCACCACTCACAAGAGCCAACAAGTGGAAGGCAGCCACACGCACGGACTCAGGATGGGTAAAACACGACGTGGTCTACGTGTGTGACGAGAAACTGTTCAGCAACAAAAAGGGACCAAGTTCTCACGCACGCTACCGTGTGCCTGACCCTCAAAACCACGGGAAGCTCCAGGAGAGCGGACGCAGAAGGCCAGACTGCAGGACTCCGTCTCCAGGAAAGGGCTGCAGGGCTGACCGTGGATCCGGGCTGGCCCGGGGCTGGGAACTGCAAGGAAGCCTAACTGCGCAGCAGGCACCTCGTCTGGCTGGCAGAAACAGTCTCAAACTGGTCTGCAGCAACGGCTGCAAACGTGGCGAGTTTACGAAAAACATTGAACTGTACACTTGGAAAAAGAAGTTGCAGCAAGAGAAAACGGTTTCCACAAAACACAAGTATTGACCCGAGCAAGCCCGTCTTGCTCACCAGACAATTAATCGTCCCAGGGACCGACTCCCGGCTCCAGCCGCTGGGCTCCAGGCCTCCGGGGCAGGGCAGGCTGAAACAGCAAGCCAGCTAGCAGGCTGTCCGCACCCTTACTGAGCCACAGATGCTTAACCAAGCGGCACCACGAAGTCAAGCGGCCCCTGGACTTAATGAGTGAACGTCCCCAAGTGGGGCTGCAGGCTGCTGCGTGGCTGTCAAAGGCAGAGACCTGCTCCCCAGGGAGGGGAAAGCAGAGTGCAGACTCCCCAAGGCCTAGGGCACCCAGCCTGGGCTGAGGCTGGCCTTTCTCCGAACCCCCCAGGCAGGCACGGCGGACACAGACTCCAGACTGGGCAGCTCTTTCCTCCAGGGCCTTCCCTGGAGTGTATTCCTCCCGGTGAGGGCTGGAAAGCGGCCATTACACCGCTCTCTCTCAGAGGGAAGAGGCCCTGGTGGTGCACCAGGTAAGCGCTCGGCAGGCAACCAGAAGGGTGGTGGTTGGAACTCAGCCATGGCTGCACAGGACAAACAGCGGGTGGTCTGCCCCCACCCAGATGCACGGCCCGGGACCCTGTGCGGGCACTGCTACTCTGCTACAGGGTCGCCACAGTCGGAACCGACTCCACGGCACCCACCAAACTCAGAGAGGCAGCACGCTGAACCAAAGGCCCGGAGGCCTTCTGTCTGCTACGCCCGTGTGCTCTGGGCACCCTTCTCTAACACGCTGAGCACCCCAACCCAGCCTGTGGACAACAAAACTGCTCCAGTCCCTCTAAGAGTCTGGGGAAGACTCGTGCTCTCGATAATTTATTGAAACCTTCTGGCACCTGACTGGAGGTGTTCCAGGACCTCCGTGTTTTTGCCTCTAAGGTACACAGGGGCTGTCGAAGACTGAACTGTGTTGTGGATTAAACTGTGTCCCCCCAAGATGTGTCCCCTTGGCTGGGCCGTGATGCTCAGTGATCAGATGGCGTTACCCTACATGCTGTACACCCTGGTCTCTAGGATGGCAATGAGGCAGGGTTAGTGGCAGTTCTGTTAATGAGCCCAGAGGCCATCTACAAGATTAGGTGGTATCACGAGGCAGGCTCTTTTTTTTTTTTATTTTTTATTTTATTTTTATTAGGATTTGGGTGAAGATTTACAGAGTAAATTCACTTTTCATACAGCAGTTCACATATACTTTGTCTCATGTCATTGACCAAAATTTACAATGCAGCAGCTCCCCTCCCACTTCCTCCCCATAGTTACCTCCTCCCAGTGTCCATCCCTTCATACTCTTCTGCACCCAAGGCAGGCTCTTTTGAGACATAAAAGGGACCGAACAAGAGCAGTGATCACCAAGAAAGAAGAGCCAGGAGTGGAGCAAGTCCTTTGGGCCCAGGGTCCCTGTGCTGAGAACCTCCTCGCCTCAGAGGAAGACTGCTGACAAGGACCTTCCCCCAGTGCCGACAGAGACAGAAAGGCCTCCCCGAGAGCTGGTCCCCCGAATTCAGACATCCAGCCTCCTGACCTGTGAGAGGAGGCACTTCTGTCTGTTAAAGCATCCACCTGTGGTATTTCTGTTACAGCAGCACTAGAGAACCGAGACAGATGGCAAGAAATAACGTGTGTGTCTGTGTGAGAGAGAGAGAGGGAGAAAGAGGGAGAGAGGGCGGAGAGAGGGCGGAGAGAGAGAGAGTAGAAAGGGTGTGTGAGAGAGAGAACAATAAAGCAAACTGGCATACCAGACTTTCAGAACCAATCTCGTGACTTCCCGAAGGCTTGAAGGGACCTCAGGACAGAAATTTAGGTAAGTACCTGATAACCCTGGAGGTTCTATGCTCCCGAGAACGAGGGCAGGTGCCATCTGAAGAAGCCATCTGTGTTAGACTGGGTTCTCTAGAGAAACAAAACCACTAAGGAATAAAGAGACATTTATCTTAGGAAAATGGCTCGCACACTTATAGAAAGAAGCTGGCAAGTCCCATCTTCTTGGATCAAACGTCAAGCTGGAGGCTTTTCCCAACTCATGCAGCTGCACAGGCTGACGAGCTCAAGGTTGGCAGGCAGTGTACTGGCTGTTGACTCCAACGAATGACGAATCCAAGATCTCCAGGCCGAATGGTGGACTGTTCGCTCACAACAGGATCCCGATCCACAGAAGAGTGTCTCTTTTCCCAGGATGTCCATAAATACACTGGAAGCAGGCCACAGCCCTAGGGAAATGCCCTTTCAACAGAATGGCTGCTCAAAACATATACATCTGATTCCATCACGGGAACAACCCACATCACAACTGCTTAACCCACACAGAACTGTGGGCCAGCCAAGTTGACACACAGCTCCAACTATCACACCATCTGAGGAACGACATCTCAGAAAGCCACCCTGCAGAAGCTCACTGAGAGTCTGTTGACTCCACATGCAGTTGCTTTGTTCAGAATCAGAGACCAGGAGCACCCTGGGAGACCCAAGAACTTGTTTCCCACACCCGGTCTCCCTCATGGGTCCTGAGTGCCTGGGAGCTCTCAGTACCCTGGTCCCTATCCATGCTTCCCTCTTGCATGACTGTTGCTTTTCTAACTCAGGAACAAACTGTGGCAGCTGGGCGGAGGCGAGGGCAGTGAGGGGTGGGGGTGGGAGCGGCAACTGGCTCGGCTGGGCCCACAGTGGCTGGACTGGGGCTGCAGTGGGCTAGGGTGGCAGCCGGTGGGGCTGGGGTGGCAGCCGGTGGGGCTGGGGTGGCAGTTGGCAGGGCTGAGGCTTCAGGGCTGGGCTGGAGTCACAGCCAACTGGGCCAGGGCCACAATGGCTGGGCTGGGGGGGCAGTGGGCTAGGGTTGCAGCTGGTGGGGCTAGGGTGGCAGCTGGCCGGGCTGGGGCTGCAGTGGCTGGGTTGGGGCCGTAGTGGCTGGGCTGGGGTAGCACTGTGCTAGGGTGGCAGTGGGCTGGGGCAGTGGCTGGGGTGGTAGCTGGCTGGGCTAGGGTCACAGTGGCTGGGCTGGGGCTGCAGTGGCTGGGTTGGGGCGGTAGTGGGCTGGGGTGGCAGCCGGCTGGGCTGGGGCTGCAGTGGGCTGGGGAGGCGACAGTTGGGCTGGGGTGGAAGTTGGCCAGGCTAGGGCCAGCGGCTAGCCTGGGGCCGCAGTGGCTGGGTTGGGGTGGCAGTGGGCGGGGGCAGCAGCTGGCTGAGAGTCTGGACTTTTCATGTGAAGACACTGTAGGAGAATGAGAGCAGCACTCTCCTTTAAAGGGGCAACCTGCAGATTCCCGGGGTTCAGTGCTCAGTGGCTAACAGTAAGGTTGGTGCTTCAAATCCTCCAGAGGTCTCTTAGAAGAACAGTGTGGCATCAACCTCTGGAAACTCAGCCACAGAAGACCCCACGAAGCATGGTTCTGCTGACACACTGGGGCGTCACGCGTTAGAACAGCAACGGGAAACAGAACAAGACAAACGATGAGGACAAAGGCTGCGAGCCTCGGCTGCCCAGCCGCCCCCTGGGACTCTGCCTGGTGCCGCCCATCTGCTGCTTCTCCACTGAGAAGGGCGTCTAACGGTCCTGAGATTTCGCTGACCAGGTTACAGCTGACACTCCACATGCAGTTGCTTTGTTCAGTTCCTCGAATCCCGCAGACCACTGCAGTAACAAGTCGTTTCCACGATGATCGTGTTGGGGCCTGGCTTTTATTTCGTAATCCAGACTTGTCACCGTTGGCATCAGGATGGCACGCTGCTGCTTCTCTCTGACAGTGAGTGACTCATCTCTGCCATCAGCTAGGGAGCCACGTTCATACCTCCTATAGAAGTAGCACTAAAGAATTTCCCCTCACTCAAATGTATTTTGCTAAAATCCCAACTTTGAAAGAATTTCAATCCAGTTAGAAGACTTCTATTCTAATATCCTTCCTTGAGGAAAGGAAACCAAAACCTTTGCATCACAGGGTCCATCTGTGATGGTAATAAACACCAAGCTCCACCATCTGAGGTGGCCTTATCACAATGTGTGTGGGCTTCCTCTATCTCGTAGGAAGCCGGCGAGGCCAGAGCCCACCACCCCACTGGGTCCAGCTTGGGCATCTGCAGTTTGTTTCCAGCTTTCACAGCAGGTGACAAGAGATCCAGAAGGGGACACAAAGACCCATGACAGCTGGACGGGCTCTGGCCAGAGCACCCTGGCGAGGGAAATCCCGGGGACTGATGCAAGCACGCATACTGAAGCGCTCCTGCCCCGACGGAAGGTACCAGGTGCCGAGGGGAGCTGGTATTTTGTAAGAAGAAACATTTTGTTAAGAATCCTTCTGCTCTCTGAATCATGAAGAAAATGCTGATCGTTCCTTCGAGGGTGGTCCTCACCGCTGGGCGCCGTCGGGTCTGGGTTCCTGGCACAGCAACTGCACGTGCTCCCGGCCGCGAGCTGCCCCACGGGGTGTCCTGGGCCCAGGAGCAGGCGGCCAGGCCTTTCTCCTTCAGAGCAGCTGGTGGGCTGAGTCACCAGTTCTTCACTTAGCAGCTGCCTGCCGTAACTGTGGTGCCCCCAGGGACAGGGGCTTAAGTCCCAAAACTTGGATCCCAGGAACTCCAACTAATTTCCAAAGGTTTAACCCCTGGAATTTATAATCACTTGCATTACAAATTAAGGGGAAAATAATGGATCAATAGCCAGGCTGACTTTGTAGAAGACAGTAACAGATGCTGTTAGAGGAACGAATAGCGGCAACTGTCTCCATCTGAGTACTTCCCTGCTGGACGTGTGCCTTAAGTGTCCAACCAAAGGTGAAAAAACCAGTGATAAACCGTGAGCAGTCCTGCATCCTGTTCACAGCCCAGCACACCCGGGCGTTCTGCTCCGTGGAGCCACCCACACACCTACACTTCTGTTTTTAACAACTACACAGCGTCCACTGAATGGACGCACCAGGGCTGACCTGGGCCCTCAGGACCCGCTGGGAAGGCTTCCAGTGTTGTCACAATCACAACAGGAACACCCTTTACCTAAACGCCTCCCACAAGTCAGCACAGACCTCCCTAGGAGTCACCGTCCACTCATGACTGGTCTGTTGCAATTTTTCTCATTCACTTCTTCATTTGTATTACAATCCCTTATCTTGAGACACCGGATCAGATGTACTTTGGAATTCAGAAATCTCCAGATTTTGGAAAGCAAATACAATACCTAACCCAACACAACCCAACCCACTGTCATGGAGTCGATTCTGACCCACAGCGCCCCTAGAGGACACAGTGGAACTGCCCACAGGGTCTCCAAGGCTATCAGTCTTCAGGGAAGCAAAGCCCAAACCACACCCACTGCCTGGAGTCCATTCCGACCCACAGCGCCCCTAGAGGACAGAGTGGAGCTGCCCACAGGGTCTCCAAGGCTGTCAATCTTCACGGAAGCAAAGCCCAAACCACACCCACTGCCGTGGAGTCCATTCTGACCCACAGCGCCCCTAGAGGACAGAGTGGGACTGCCCCACAGGTTTTCCAAGGCTGCCAATCTTTACAGAAGCTGACGCCACATCTTTCTCCCGGAGAGCAGCTGGTGGGTTAGAACAGCTGAGTTTCTGGTTTGCAGTCAAATGTCTTAGGCCCTACACCACCAGAGCTCTCCTTACTACAGGGTGCAGACTATGCATCACAAACGATCCTCTACTGGGATCCTGGGCAGCCCTTCAAAATCAAATACACTCCTATGTTTATGGATGTTTAGACTATGGAGGGAGGGGGACCGCAAACACAGAGGTTGGCGCGGGTCAGGGTTTGCACCAAACAAGTTCAGAGGCGGCTACTGGGCAGCATCTCCTCATGGCCTTATTGCCACTTGAATCTCTTGTCTGTTCAAATCGTCCATTCGTTTTTAAAATCGGGTTCTTTGTTTTCTTATTACTGAGTTCCGAGAGCTCTTTATACATTCTGGATACGAGTCCTTTATCAGATACATAATTGGCAAACAGTTTCTTTCTGGGGCTGGCTGGCTGTCCCGTGAGCCCATCTGTCTACGCCTACACCAATACCATGCTGGCCGATCGCTGCTGTACAGCGGCCTGGAGATCGCCCACTGCCAGCACTCCCACTCGATTACGATTACATTAGGCTCTTCCACAGGGACCACGGCTGCTCTAGGTTCTGTGCATTTCCACATAACTTTTGCAATCAGTTTGTCAATTTCTACAAAAAAGCCTGCTGAGGTTTTAACAGGGATTACATGAACTCTACAGATCAATCTGGGAAGAATGGACGTCGTCAAACACTGAGTCTTGTGACCCATGTACATGGTACATACATCTAGCCATTTATTTAGATCTTTATCTTAGCTACGCTTTTACAATTTTTAGTGTATGAGTCTAGGACATCTTTTGTCAAATTCACCTGTACGCATTTCATATTTTTCAATGCTATTGCAAGTGTTATTTTGTCTCTCAGTTTTTAACTGCTTGCTGGCAGCATATATAAACACAGCTGGACTTTTGCATGTTAGTCTTGCATCCTTCAAACACACTGACTGGTTCTGAGGCTTTTCTGTAGATTCCCCTGGGTTTTCTACACAGACAATCCCGTCTTCTGTGAACAGATGGTTTTATACCCTCCTTTCCTATCTGGAAGCTTCTGACTCATTTCTCTGGCTTCGCTGCACTGGCTCGAACTTCAGCCAACGATGAACGGAAGCAGTAAGGGTCGCTGTCCTTCTCGGGTCCCCAGTCTCAGGGGAAGTGGTTAGTCTTCCACCAGGACATGTGGTATTTGCCGCAGAGTTTCCGTACACGCCCGTCAGCAGGCTGAGGAAGTCTTCTACTTTGCTGGGAGTCTCATCAGGGATGGGTTCTGGATTCTGTCCAATGCCAGTTCTGATCCATGAGACAATGACGTGGTTTCCTGTTGTATGTTAAGGAGGGGAATCACACTGACTCATTTTCGATGTTACACTGTGCATTGCTGGGATAAACACCACTGAGCACGATACAGTACCCCTTTGTACGCGGCCGGACTGGATCCGCATCTGTATGCATACGGGCACTGCTGCGCAGCTCGCCTCTCTTAATGTCTTTGTCTGCTTTTGGCGAGAGCGTGCTTGCACAGTCCTGTGCTTGCCATGGCCCCAGAAAAGGGAAGAGAGCACGTGCCCGTGGATGGAAGCTGGGCGAAGAAAGGTTGCTATCAGAGAAGCTGAAGGAGGAACCATTTTCGAGATGAGAATTATGAAAGAGAACACGAAGAAGAGAGAGAGGAAAGACGAGAAGGCCGGTGGCCAGCAAGCTCTGACACAGAGACTGATTCCAGAGCAAGAACACATGGGACAGAAGGGGAGCGGCAGAGGGACTGAGGTTGCAACCCGAGGAAGTCAAACATGCCTTGGAACAGAAGCCGTGTGTGAGACAGCCAGCCTTGTCCTGTTACACAAACTGAGAGAAGCTGTGTAGAGTTTGCTGAGACGCCCAGAAAGACACAGAATACCCACAGCAATAGACCACAGGCAAACCGAGTTCCTTTGGTATCAAAATCGGGTGAGGGAGATCAAAACCTCACTCAGACAAGTTCCAGCCGGAACTGGCAGCTTATTCTAACGTAACGCACCCACAGTGCCAGAGCGCACATTCCCAGCTTGCGTTTGGTCTTGGAAGCCTCTGCCATTAGAGTGTGCCTTAGAGAGCCTCTACAAGTGGGAGCTCTGGTAGCATAGTGGCTAAAACACTTGCCTGCTAACCAGAAGGCTGGCGGTTCAAACCCACCAGCCACTCCTCGGAAGGAAGGTTGGGCAATCCTACTTCCGTAGTGATACTGCCTTGGAAACCCAAGGAGGGGTCGCTATGAGTCGGGGCCGACTCGACGGCACATAACAACAACAACAACAACAAGTGCAGTAAAGGCCCGTTATGTACCCAGGGCCAGAACACGCTGACTGGCGGCTCTGTGCCCAGCTCTGCCGACACCACACCCGACTCAGGATGCTGGAGGCAGCAGCCCGGAGCACAGGGGCTCCTGGTCCTGGGCCGTCAGGGCACTGCCTTCCTGTTTCCACCTGAGCCTGCAAACGTCCTACAAGCAGTTCCCTGATCCCACGCAAACCTTAGCCCCCACCTGTCTCTCACAAATCCTGCTTTCCTTAAAACTCACAGGGAACCTTTTAGAACTAGATTCGTAGCACAATCTATAGTTGAGCCTTGAGTTCAAGATTCTTGGGGGGCGGAGGAATGATCAAGGAATTCTTATTCTCACAGCTGAAAATACGGATGGAGATCTGGAAGTACAGCCACAAACGGGGAAAGCTTCCATTGTACCCTCAGGCCGAGAGAAAACAAAGAACTGGAGGGGGCGCGGGAGAGAGGCCGGATCCCTGCTCTGGGGTAAGGTCTGGGATGAGGGAGCTAGGGGAGGAACATGATCAAACGACTGAGGGGTCCGCCGCTCAGTTCTGAAAGGCTCCTAACAACTGGGAAGGAGACAGCACTGACCAGCGCTGTGGGGCGTGCCTGGTGGGCCTAGCAAAGACGTTTTCCGATTGCAGAAGACGAGGGTCCTTCCAAACCCATGAGTTACTGCTTACACGGTCGGCCACATGACCCACTCAGAGAGGCTGCCACCACCCCCAGCAGGACTCCTCTGCTGCCTGACTCCGGGACCCTGATCTGATCGGCCTGCCAGCTCCTCACTCAAACAGCACACCCTCCCCTCCTGTAGACCTGCTTGTGCCGCTCCCATCCGTTCAGCCTGCGTAGTCTTTTGTCTGTCTGTCCTACATTCCTGATGCTTCCTTCCACTCTTCCTCCTCATTTGCTAACACTCTTTTATGGGCCCAAACTGCTGCCCAACAGACCCACTGAGTTTTTCAGTTTTTCGGACTTTTTCCGGTTCTAGATGTTCTCGTTTGCTCTTTCAGAACACGCGCTTGTTGCTTTTAATTGCTTCTGTTTTTCCTGCAGACACCATCATGCTCTCATTTCTTGAGACACACCTCGGAGACTTGCTTCACTGTCTCGTCGGGGGGGGGGGGGGGGGGGGGGGGGGGCGGGCAGGAGCAGCCGACCGAGGGCCTGCACCCCTGTCTCGTCTGACCCCCAACTCTGCACCTGCTTCTCCGTGAGCCCGCCTACCTCTGACTGCCATGTCCCTGCCCTTCAAGCATCCTCCATGGACCGGAAACCCCGCAGCTCAGGATCCAAGCACTTTTCCAGAGGGCTTCCGTTTGCTTCTGTCAAGCCCTTGGTAGTTACGGGTTTGGGTCATGTTAAACTAAATCCCTGCACCAGGTCCCACACGGTCTTGCTTTTGCTTTCATCCCCTCCCCCGGCCTGGCTCAGCTGCAAGGCAGTCCTCTCCACTATCCCCTGCTGTGGCCCTATTTTCAGGTCACCCT
The DNA here is from genome assembly GCF_000298275.1 of Orycteropus afer afer. NCBI lineage: Eukaryota > Metazoa > Chordata > Mammalia > Tubulidentata > Orycteropodidae > Orycteropus > Orycteropus afer. Next base: position 14,736,311 of record NW_006921593.1, on the reverse strand, counting down.
TACCCTGAGGTCCCAGCCCATTACCGGGAAGTCTCCTCTCCAATTCCCCAACACCAGCCACCTTTCATTTCTACCCTCCTCTCGAAACTCTGAGAAAACCAGTGTGCAGTCCCACCCCGTGGATCAACGGCACTCAGGGAAAGCGGTTGCCATGGACCCACTTGACTCAGGCTCCTGGCTCTTGGGGTCTGGCCTGCCTCTTTACAGTGCTGTCTGTTTGGGGAGGAGCCCTCCAATCACGACAGTCCACTTGAACCAGAAGCCTGAAGTAAAATGGGACATGGGCACATGAAGTGGGCACATGCCATTGGAAAAATGGTGCTGATGGACTTGCTCGATGCACGGTCGCAACAAACCTTCAATTTCTAAAAACGCAGGGTCTCCTAAGTGCAAGTAAGCGAAGCACAGTAAAGTGAGGTCTGCCCCTACTGCTTCACGATACATTCCTGGCATGAGTTACCGCCAGAGGGTAGGACACTTTGTGCCTGACACCCACTGAGCACCTGTGTCACACTGCCCACCACCTGCAGAACAGCATCCATGTCCCTGTGCCCCACCAGCCCTGGGCATCATCGGTTATCACCACAACCTACCACATGATGAAACGTGACCTTGGCCTCGCTTGTACCGATGCCCGTGATCACACCGGGCAGCGCCTCAGTTCTCCTGTTTCCGGGGGCGGGGCTCCTCGTGGATCCCTAGGGGCACCCGTGGGCAGGCCACGGCTGTGGAATGCACAGCCTCCACTGGAGACTGTGTCGAGCACAAGTGTTATTGTTTTTCTAATCTGGCATCTGCCCCGCTCTTTTCTTTACGCTGTCTCATCACAAAGTTTAACATGTTTGTACAGTCAAACCTGTTGCTCTTTCCTTCCTGCAGGTATTGTCACACTTTCATTTTTTGAGACTTTGGTACCCTGCGAAGAATTTCACTATTACCTCTCCTACATAATATATCAAGAAGCCCTGGTGGCCCAATAGTTAAGCCCTCGGCTGCTAATTAAAAGATCAGCAGTTTGAACCCACTCAGAGGCTCCAGCTCCCTGGGAGACAGACCTGGCAATCTGCTCCCATGAAGATTATGGCCCAGAAAATCCTATGGGGCAGTTCTACTCTGTCACATGGGGTCATGAGGAGCCGGTATCAAGTCAAAGGCCCCTAACAGCAACAATGACACACATCACACTTCCCCCCAGGCCACGATGTCACTGACTTACAACACCTCCGAGGTAAACGTTCATAGGAACATTTTCCACAAGAATCTATGTATGTTCATGATGGAAAAGGAAGACATGGAGGGGCACAAGAGGGAAGACAACAAAGGTGAATCCTATGACATACCCAATAGTGCATGATCAGTAACAGCAACACTAATCTATGGCTAGATACACAAGATGTATCTAGACCAGGTGTGGGTAGGCAGGTGGGCCCATACCCATGACTACGTTTAGGTATGGCAAACAATATTCCCATATACATGTGTGTATGTGCTATAAAAATGTGATGCTGCCTCGGCAACCCAAGGAGGGGTCGCTGTGAGTCAGGTCCAACTTGATGGCAAATAACAACAGCTTCCCTGCACATACGGCATGCTCCATACACACCTGTTGGACAACAGAATTCCATGAAACTAAGAGAGATGCATGAAGCTGAGAGACACACAAGACTGAAAGAGACACACGAGGCTGACAGGCACACACAGGCTGAGACACACACAAAACAGAGAGAGACACACACAAGGCTGAAAGCCCAGCTCTGATGCACCTCCACTGGCCTGTAGAGCATGTCACAGGGTATGACATCACATGCCATTACATGCTGCTCCTAGTCAGCAAAGGAGTCAGACTCTTATGAACAGCCAGCTTTGGCCTCCCTGGCTCAGCCTCAGTAGGTAAGCACGTACTTCTTGGGGCCTAATCCGATCAGAGGCAGAGCAGGCCGGCCTCTGGGTTAGGCTGATTCCTGCCCCACACCGTCCTTCCCCTCGGGAGAAGGACGCCCCAGCTCAGGAGCCCCTAGGGCAGCCTCCTCAATGGTGGGGCCATGGGACCACGGTCCAGTCAGTGAGGCTGAAGGGGACACATGGGATGAGGCTTCCGGAAGTCACCCTAAGAGGAGGAGGGTGGGCTCGCTGCCCTGGCCTCTCCTTCCTCTGCCTGGTTGGAACGTGGGCTGGTTCACTCTGAGACCAGGAGAATGCTGGACACTGGACGGGTCTGGACACAGATCCGTATCACCACCCCTGGACTGGCTCTTTGACTTTTTTTTCACAAAACAGGAATTTTCTTTTTTTAAAACTGTGTTTAAGTCACTGCTGAGAAGCCAGTGGTTAAAGTGTTAGGCTGCTAGCGAGAAGTCAGTGGTTCAAACCCACCAGCCGCTCTGTGGGAGAAAGATGCGGCAATCTGCTTCCGTAAGGACATACAGCCTTGGAAATCCTTGGGGGAAGTTCTACTCCTACAGGGTCCTGAAGGGTTGCTCTAAGTTGGAATCAACTCAACGGCACTGGGACAGTGGGACCAGTCACTGCTCTTCTGGACTTTCCATCACATGAGGCCAAACTTAATTGTGGTGGGTCCAGACACCCAGGGACACTCAGCATTGGCTACAAACAGCCAACACCATGGTTAGGCAGCAGCAAGGTTCTTTGAAGTGCTCTAAACTGTACCACCAGAGACACCAGGTGCCAAGGCCCTGCCCTCATGCATACCTTCTCTTTCATTTATTTTTAACAGTATACTTTTTCCCGGAATTGGGGCCCCTGAGTCCTCATGCATACCTTCTGAGGTTTCCCTCTCTTTCTCTTGTCTAAAATGTTGGCTAATCTGTTTTGTTTCTTTCAAGTTTGTTACTGTTATTGAAAATGTAAATGGGACAATGTGCACTGATGCAGCAGACTCCACACACAGAATCAGTGGCACTGGCGCATTCTGTCAGGTGCAACGTTCTCACGCTTCTTTTCTGAGCTGTTCCTCCCCCATTAATGTAAGTGCACTGCCCCTCGGGTTCCTAATTTTTCCTGTTGTTCTTGTCAATTTGATCCCATACAGATCATTCTCAGAAGAGCACAATGTTCAAGGCAGTCACTCTGTAGTTAAACTGAACTGTTATTAGGTTTGTGTGTGCGTGTGTTTTGTTATTAGGTTTTAAGATGATTTTGGGTTTTTTTTTGTTGTTGTTCTGTTTAAGGTTTAAACATTATCTCAGGGTAACAGTTTCATCCTCCATGGCTCTAGAAAGTCCACAGTCTATGAGAATTTGAAATTCTGTTCTGCATTTCCCCCCTTTCGATTAGAATACTGCTACAGAATCTTTGAACAGAATGTTCAGTAACGGTAGCCTGGCACCATCCAGTTCTTCTGGTCTCACGGCAAAGGAGGCAATTAGCCACACATTCCATATCCACCTCTTATTCCTGACTCTCCTTCTTCCTCTGTTGCTGCAGGTCACTACAGACCAACTGTCATGCCTTGGATTGTGGCCTGCAAGCTTTTAAGAGTCCAGGCACTACACAACAAACTAGGGGGTAGAAGAAAAGTACTAAACACATTATTAGGCTGATTAACTGGAATGCCCCATGAAACCATGACCCTAAACCTGCAAACCAAGGAACCAAATCCTATGGATTAGCAGCCTCAGCAGCTACTCTTTTTTTTTTTTTTTTTTTGGGGGGGGTGTCATAGTTATAAAGGTATTTATTATACACGTTTGCCAATTCACCTTTCTACAGGTACACCAGTTATTGACAGCACTTACAATGATCAGCTGTTCATCTTGATCTTTAATCACTGTGATTTTTCCATCCCCGTTAACCACCCTTCTCCCCTCCCTCCCGCCCCTAGTAATCACCACCAAACTATGCTATTTTTCTTTCCTTGTATTTTTATAGTGAGATCACACAATGTTGCCCTTTGTGTTTGACTTACTTCACTCAGAATCATGTCTTCCAGCTCTATCCACACTGTAGCATGTAGCAAGACTGCATTTCTCCTACTGGCTGAGGAGTATTGCATACTAAAAAAATCAAGTCCCCAGGATAGCTTAATAGGAAGAAAAAATAAAGAAAGAATACGGAAAAGCCAAGAATTACACCTCCCAAAGAATAACAACTAATGGGGCCTCTGGGCACCTCAGAGGGCAGTGGCTTAGCAACAGAGAACACTCAGAGATGGTGCAGAGTGTGATGTGTAGCTTTACAGCTGTGCAGCATGTTTTAAAAGCAGGCAGTGTGTGTCCTCCTGTGCTCCTGTCTTTCAGCATTGTTTTAGAATCAGGGCCTCTTGTCATTCCATATGTCAGTGAAGACTGGTTTTTCTCTTTCCAGAAGGAAGGCTGTTGGCACTGTGACCGAGATTGTGTTGAATCTGTTGATCACTCTGGGTGGCACTGATGTCCTCATGATATAAATAAATGAGACTTCACGTCCCAGCCGACTGTGGACGTGACTGCTCACTGGCCAGGCACTGCTGCTCTGGTCTTTCCCTACGTACCTGGCCGCAGCAGAGAGGTTCACCGTGTATCTCGAAGCAACCGTCACACCATCATGAGCTACAGTCCACTGTGGACACATCAGGAGGGTGTGTGCTGGGACAGCGCATGCAAAGACCACTCAGTCTAATTCACTTTGCTCCACGTGACCCAAGAGCAAGTTATAGTAAGTTGCTGAGGCGACAAACCACCTTCTCTGCCATCTGACCCAGTGCTCCAAAAGCTGACCAACAGGGCTCGGGAAATGTATTTTTAAACGCAATGAAAATAAAGCCAGCCGGAGCACAGGATAGTTTCCAAAAGAACTTTAACCTGTGGTGGCTGGCTGTCTCTATAGTGACTGGTTTGTGCTTTTCTAAAAGGATGTAACTGCCACACCCACAGGCTGGCATTTGTTTCGGGAATGCAAAAGTGACTGGGGGTGGTCCTCTACCTCAGAGCTTTATAAAAAAGCACTCCAAGCCCAAGAAGTCATAAGCTATGTTTCTACAACCCTTAAAACGCACATGGGCAACTGCTGAAAGAGATTAAGGAGATTTAAACAAATGGAAGGGTGTTCCATGTTCATGGAGCAGAAGACAACATTGTGAAGACATGAATACCACCCAGAGTGATCAACAGGTTCAACACAATCTCAATCACAGTGTCAACAGCCGTCCTTCTGGAAAGAGAAAAACCAGTCTTCACTGACATATGGAATGGCAAGAGGCTCTGATTCTAAAGCAATGCTGAAAGACAGGAGCACAGAAGGACACACACTGCCTGCTTTTAAAACATATTACATGGCTGTAATAACCAAAACAGCCTGGTACTTATATAACAACAGACACACAGAACAATGGAACAGAATTGAGAGGCCAGAAATAAATCAACACATCTGTGGCCAACCGATTTTTGACAAGGGTCCATTCTATGGGGAAAGAAGTCTCTTCAATAAATGGTGCTGGGAAAACTAGATTTCCACATGTAGAAAAATGAAACAGGATCCCTGCCTCATACCATACACAAAAAACAAATTCAGATGGATTAAGGACCTAAAAGTGCAATCTAAAACCAGGAACAAGCAGGGGCAACACTGTCAGACCTGGCTTTCAACAATGAACCATCTAATATAATAACAAAAGCATAAACAGCAAAAGACAAAATAAATAAATGAGACTTTATAAAAATTAAAAACTTTTGTTCATCAAAAGACTTTACCAAAAAAGTGAAAAGACAAGGTACTAACTGGGAGACTACCTTCGGAATCCATATATCTGACAAGAACTGAAAAAATATAAAAACTTCAACAACTTAACAACAAAAATACAACCTAACCAAAAAATGCGGAAAGGACTCCTTGAATAGACATTTCATCAGGGAGGACATTCAAGCAGCCACCGAACACATGAGAAGACACTCGGCATCATAGGCCATCAGAGACAGGCAAACCATGAGAGGCCATCACACTGCCACCAGGAGGGGCGAGATTTAAGACAGAAAACAACAAATGTTGGTGAGGACATGGGGCAACTGGAACCCTTAACTGTTGCTGGTGGGAATGCAAAATGGTACTGCCTCTGTGGAAAACAGGAGCTCTGATGGCACAAGGCTTAAAACATTTGACTGCTAACCATAACACCACCAGATGGAACCCACCAGCTGCTCCATGGGAGAAAGACGAGGTGGTCGGCTTCCATAAAGATTTATAGCCTTGAAAACCCTATGGGGCTGTTCTATTCTGTCCTCTAGGATCATGATGAGTTGAAATTAATTCAATGGCAGTGTGTTTCTGTGGAAAACTGTGTGGTGGTTCCTCAAAACCCTAAAAACAGAGCTTCCACATGAGCCAGCAATTCCGCTCCCAGGTCCATAATGTGGACAGGGCTTGAAGACATTACATGGAGCAAAATAAACCAATCATGAAAGGACAAACATTGAACAGATCTCATTCCTACAGAAGAAAAGGCAAGCGTACAGAGAATAAAGTGTTATCAGTGGTTACCAGGGGTGGAAGGTGGGGGAGAAATGGGGTTAATGGTGATGGGAAAATCTAGTTGATTAAGGATTGGGTTGCACAGCCGGTGAGTGTCACTGGTGTCAACGAACTGTATACCTGCAAAAAGGTGACCTGGCAAAAGCTGTGTGACAAATACAACAACAACAGAAACAAAAGAGCAAGTGCTGAGACTGCATATGTACAACCAAACGCCTCCCGGGATTTGGGTCTCTGAAGGTGCAGGGCCTTCACGGGACATCCCCGGTAGCTGGCCCAGTATAGTGTTTAGTGCTTCTGTTCTTTTTCCTAGTTCACTGTGAAGTGCCTGGGCTCTTAAAAACCTGCAAGTGGCTGTTTAAGACCCAGTACTTCTTCTCTTTTCACCTGGAGCAACAGAGGAAGGAGGGGCGTCAGGATCAGGAGGGAGAAAGGGCAAGTACGGCTAACTGCCGCCACGGGCAACTGCCTCGCTGCCACGAGGCCAGAACCAGACGGTGCCTGGCGACCACTACCGAACATTCTGATCGAAGAGTCCACAGGCAATCCTGATCAAAAGGGGGAAAAGGAGAACAAATTTCAACAAGGACTCCAGACTTTCTGGAGCCATGGAGGATGGATGAATCCCTGAAAGTACTGCCCTGAGATAATCTTTAAACTTTAACCCAAAAGTATCCCCTGAAGCCTTCTTAAAAGCGTAACAATTGAGCTTAAAACCCATCAAAAAACCCCTCACTCTCATCAAGATGATTCCAAGTCACAGCAAAGCGTACAGGACAGTGCAGAACTGCCCCCCGGGGTTCCCAAGCCTGCAAATCACTATGGAGCAGAGTGCCACTTCTTTCTCCCACACAGCAGGTGCTGGTTGGAAGCACAGACCTCTGGTTAGTGGCCGAGTGCTTAACTGCTGCCTGACCAAGGCTCCTTAGAGTTCAGCTTAACTAGTAAGAAAAGGTCTGCTTGGAGCTCATGCTCTCTTAAGAACTATCTGCATAGGATCAAATTGACACGAGTAACTCGGAAGATTAGCGAGGACTCCTATGGGGCAGTGAATTTATGTCAACGGAGGAGCAACTCAGAAAAGGAGGGTAAGCATGGCTGCCCAACTCGAGGGATGGGATCAGCGTCCCTGAGCTGTGCGTGGAGAAATGACTGAATGGGTGTATGCTTTGTTGGGTACATTGTGAACAACAAAATAAGTTATACTGAAAGGAAACATAAGCACGGGGACAGCGGGTGAGGGTGGGAGGAGGGCGGAGCCTGACAGCACAGACCAAGGCTGGGCGAGGAGCGTGGGCAGAGACTGACAGCGCAGACCGAGGCTCTGCAAGCTGGTGCAACTGCAGAGCCAGCATCGCAGACGTTAAGACGACAGATGGCGAAGGGATCTGGTAAGCACTGGCCTGGTAATTCCAAGGAATCTTTGAAGGGAGCTTAACCACAGGGCCCCAGGGTGATCTTCCAGTTCAGGCAGTGCTCTTGGCTCTAAGGTGGTGTCATCCACCCACACCCGTGATGGCGAGCTGGCCTCCATTTTCCCGCCAACACGCACGCTATGACTCCAGCCTTTACAGCCACTGCGAACCAATGTCACCAAGACCCGACTCCTTCAGCAATGGGACAGGGGAACAATCTCTGTAAGAAGCAGACTCACCTCATCTCCCGAAATAAGACGCGCTGAGCCATCAGTACAGACTAGCTTCCCTGAACGTCTCCAGCTCCATCTTACGAAGCCAGAAGGAGGCAGCCATGTCCAAGGGGCTGCCAACAGAACTCAAGAGGGAAACGTGATTCACCTCCAGTGAACGTTCTCAACATCCCAGACATGTCCCTGAGGCTGGGGTCCCGGTGTGCTGCACGCCCACCTGCGTGGTCACCACAGCCTCTGCAACAGCCAACGGCTACTCCCAACGGGACAACTGGAAGTCACGTGAGGACTCAGAGATGCATGGAATTCCCCGGAAAATCATCCTGTCCTCCAAGCAACAACAGACTCACCTCGTCCAGCTCAACAATGGTCATCAGGCGCCGGCCAGTCAGCTCTGACTCACAGTGACCTCACGTGTAACAGAACAGGTGCTGCCCGATCGCACACCATCCTCACGACAGCAGGTGTGTTTGAGCCCCCTGCTGCCTATCAACAACCGCACCGTGAAGGTTACTTAATCAGCCACAAGTTCAAGAGAATATTACAAAGAGCTAACACTGGTTCTTTTTTCCCCCAGCAACTCTACACCTTGTCATCTTCACAGTTAGGCTTAGGGTTAGGCTTTGCTCACATGACGTATTTGGAGGAAGCACGATGATGAAGATTACAATTAACTAACAGGCAATGAGTCGGTCAGAGATTAGCCAAGAAAACACCAGCAGAAGTCAGTCACAGGATGTGAGGATGGCAGAGAACAGATCCTGCCCTAGTTCAAGTCCCCACGGCCTCTTAACCAGACTTTTTCTTTTTAAAAAACATTTACTGTGGCAGAACATACAGAACAAAACAGATGCCGGTTCATCCACTTTTACACGAATAGTTCAGCAACATCACCGTGCACCTGCACGTGATGCACATGGGAAACTAAGTCACGAGGGGTTGCGCAGTCTGAATCACCTGTATGACACGTGTGCTGTTTGTGTAAAATACAGCATCGTGTCTATCATCTTGTGCCGCCAGCATCACTTCCCACCTCCACTTTTCTTCCTTAAAGGAACTCAATGCTCCTTCAGAAGCTCCCAACCCCCTGCCCCCCAGAAATCATCCAGAAACTGTGGTCTTGCTGGATTCGCTCACCGAGAGGTGTTTCACAGAGGTGGGACCACAGACCGATACTCTTTCGTGTCTGAATTCTTTCATGAAGCATCATATTTTCAAGGTTCATCCACATGGCAGCACAGACCATGACTTCATTTTGTTTTATGTTGTTGTAAGGTGTCACAGAGTCGGCTCCGACTCACAGCGACCCTCAACCTTGGGGTCCAGCTCTGCCTCCTGCTCCCTGCTCACTGGAGCTAGAAGCGTTTCTTCACTTAGTCAGCTGCTGGCTGCTGAGGCCTGAGAAGGCCCAAGGTTGACAAGTAAAAAGGCACAGTCCCAATGTTACCAAACCACACAGCAGGACTTTTGTTTTCTTTATACTGAGATGTCAGCCATACTGCAGACTGTAGTCTGCGCTCTTCATCAGTAAGTGCTTCGAGTCATCCTCACCTTCAGCAAGGTTGTGTCTGCGTAGCTCAGGTTCTTAATGAGTCCTCCCCCACTCCTGAGGCCACGATGCTCATCTAATCCAGCTGCTCAGATTAGCTCAGCATACAGACGAAGCATGGTGAAAGGATACAACCCTGACATATTCCTGTCCTGATTTTAAACCATGCAGTGTCCCCTTGTTCTGTTCAAATGACAGCCTCCTGGTCTATGCACAGGTTCCTCACGAGCACAATTAAGTGTTCTGGAATTCTCCTTCTTCTCAATGTTTCCACAATTTGTTGTGATTCACACAACTGAACGCCTTTGCAGAGTCAATAAAACACAAGTAAACATCTTTCTGGTGTTCTCTGCTTTCAGCCAAGATCCACCTGATGGCAGCAATGATATCCCTTGCACCACATCCCCTTCTGAATCCAGCTGGCATTTCTGGAAGTTCTCTGTCTATATACTGCTGCAACTGTTTCTGAATTATCTTCAGTAAGTTTTTAGTTGAGTGTGATATTAATTATATTGTTCAATAATTCCCACACTCTGTGGCAACTTTTTTGATAGACAAAAAATACAAAACAACCAACCTACTGCCATTGAGTCTATTCCAACTCACAGTGACCCCCACTGGGTTTCTGAGGCAGTAAATCTTTACCCAAGTAGATTGCCCCATTTTGTTCCTCGGAGCTGCTGATGGGTTTAAACTGCCAACCTTCTCGTTAGCAGTCAAATGCCTTAAGTACTGTGCCACCAGAGCTTTACAGACAGGCTATCCTCAGTTTACAACCTACTCAAGGTTACAACAAACGGCACTCAACATCTTTGTATTTTTGTACATCTTACTGTCAGTAGCAGGTACACATACAATGCTGCAGCACGTAAGTGCTGATGTCATCATTCTCAGAGGTTGCTGGCAGATGGCCAATGTCAGAATTTACTGTTGAGAACACAGCTGTGGCCTGGCCTATAGTGACGCTGGTGTCGGGAGTCGTAATGGATAGGAAGTTGGGCAACACTCAACTCCAACCACACATGACAGCTTAACTGTGCATGTACCCGACAGGTGATCTGACTCACACCTGGCCATCACAACACAGATGCTGACTTCACCACAGACCAGGCCTGCAGTGTGATCTTAGCACCTCACACCATCAGAAGCATCAGTTGTTCATTTGAAGTCAAGTTGTTCTAACCCTCGAAGACAAATAAAGTTGAGATTTGTAAGGATATGGATAACCAAAGGCAATAAAGATGAAAAATTAAAAACAAAGTACTTGACTTATGCCAGAGGTGACTTACGACGGAGTTGTTGGCACGGAACCCGCTGTAAGCTGGGGACTTCCTGTCTAAAAGAGCAGACTGAGCGAGCAGAGCTAACAGAGAGCATGTCACATGGATATCACCAAGGAGCCGAGGAACAGGAGTTTCAAAGAGACAAGGCCCTTCCCCGAGAGCCGGCGCCCTGCATCTGGGCTTCTAGCCTCCTGAGCTGTGAGAAAGTAAGTGTCCTGCAGCACAGCCGCCTGTTCATGGTGTTTGTTCCAGCAGCAGCAGATAACCAAGACAGATACGAAGCTGCATTCCATGGCTGCTTCTGATACTCCCACCACTTCCTTCTATGCCCACCACGTTCTTCACTTCCTCCAACTCCTTCACTGCATTCAGGAAATTCGACTGAAGGTCAAAACAGAACCGAAGGGACAAGGGAACCATGTGGCCGTGGACAAGGCCGACTCACCAGCTGGAACTCACTCCTGCGGCTGAAGGCCTCCCTGATGCCGGAGTCCTTCCAGAGGGCACTGAGGGCGGGGACGTACAACTGGAAGGTGGCTGGCTCCAGGGGCAGCCCCGCTCTGTTCTCGAAGGCCATCAAGAACATGCCATGCTTCTCGTTTTCAGAGTACTGCCAAGGAATGCCCAGCTTGTCTCGTGCATCAACAAGAACCCTGGAGCCCTAGGAAACAAAACAAATTAAAGCAGGACGTAATTGTGTTCCAAAGACTCTACAACAGCTGAGAGCCCCAATGTGGGCACTGAGTGTCATCACACGTAAAACCCACCAGCTATCAAATCTGCAACCAGAATCCGCTGTTGGTTTGCTCTGTTACAGCATGAATGTCTTGACTCCTAGGACAATACCCTCATCAGAACACGTCTACACAGGGCACACAGATCGTGTCTTTGGTGCAGTGCGTTTGAGAACATGTGGAAGGAGACGCAGAACGGGTGGAAGGAGGGGCGAGCCACAGCCGGGAGAGGAACGTGTGTCAGCGAGGGAGGCGCGAAAACAGCTCCTACAACAAGCACTACTGCTGTCATCGTCCCTGGACCTGGAAGCTTCTCAACACCAAAACCCACTGCTGTCGAGTCAATTTCAACTCACAGCAAGCTTACAGGGCAGAGCAGAACTGCCCCAGAGGGTTTCCAAGGCTGTCACCTTCGGAAGCAGACTGCTACATGGTTCGAACCACTGACGTTCTGATTAGCAGCCAAGGGCTTAACCACTGCACCATCAGGACCACTGTCATGTGCCTGGCTGTTGATTCCAACTCAGCGACTCCACAGGGCTGAGTGGGACTGCTTCCAAGGCTGTAAATCTCTACAAGATCAGATGGCCACATCTTTCTCCTGTGGAATGGCTGGTGGGTTCAGACTGCTGACCTGACCTTCTGGTTAGCAGCCCAGCACTTACTCAGCCACTGAACCTCCAGGGCTCTTCTCAGTACAGAGGACACACTTGCTTGTCCCAGCCTGCAGCGAAGGGAGCACACACACCAACCCGTGAACTCAGCAGCCACGTAAGACAAGAAGGGACTGAAGCAGGACCCAGGGCAAGCATTGCACCCGCTGAAACGGGAGCCGGGGTTGTATCTAGATGGAATGCCACCACTGTTGGTGATGGTGGGGAACTATGTTTCAATCTTTGGCTCATTTCCTCACTGTTAAAAATAAAGTCAGTATTTTTGTCTTGTCTTGCCTCACAGACAGGGTCATGGGGATGGAGAAACAGCCTAAACTAAAATAGTACTTGGGCAAGCTTCCAGACGTGGAAAACCCTCGGCTCAAGAAAACACAGTCTCGGAGATGCTGCCTCCATGCATGGAGGCAGGCTGCCCACCGCCGTCCTCAGAGTGCTGCGCTGTGTTGGTGCTGGGGGCAGACCCTGTGTAACAGAGCAGACTGCCCCATCTAGCTGTCATCTTTAGGGGAGCAGACTGCCAAGTGTTTCTCCCGTGGAGCTGGTGGGTGGGTTTGAACGGTTGACTTTCTGGTAGCAGCAGAGCGTAACCGTTTGGCACCAGGGCTCCTTTCCGATACAAGTGTTTCAAAGGTGGCAACACGATATTGCAAATCTGAGCTCTTCTGGGGAACGCAGGAATACTCTCTTGCTGTTCGTTTTTAAACTTTTTATCATGATTTGGGTGGGATTTTACAGAGCAGATTCATTTTCCAGTCATTAATTCACAGACATGTTGTTTCATGACACTGATTACAATCTCTACAATGTAACATTTCACCTCTAACTTCCTCCTTGTGGTCACCCTTTCCCTGTGTCCTTCTTACCTATGCGTTCCTAGCCCCCTGGCTTTGTCCTGCACAAGTGCTGCCCTTCTGATCTCCCGAGGCTGACTGTCCTAAGGAGTGCATCTCCCTAGTGTAGTGTTCAGCTCGTGGGTCTGTCTCTTATTTGGCTGAATGCTGAACCATGGGCATCAATAGGACCAGTCTTGCCCCCAACAATATTAGGGTGAGGGGGAGAGGAGCAGAGGGCCCCATGAAGGCAGTAAAGTACGGGTTCTCTCCATCTGGCGTAGCTTTGCTGTGTCAGAGTGTGCAGGGGGACTCGGAGCCAACTGACCACAGTGTCCCATCCCACAGCACAGAGGACACACGCCCTGTCCTGCCCACTTGCACTGACCTCTTGTTTTTATTTAAGTAACAACTTTATGGTGATATAATTCACATACTGTGCAAGTCACTCACTTCAGACAACTGGTAATTTTTCAGTTAGCACCTACCCTAAAATCTCCATCTCCCACATCGGGGCAGAGGAGGGGACAATGCTGACTCCTGACATCTCCGCTGTGGCAACAGCTTGGGGCCGATGACATCACCTCTGCCTGAATCCCTCAGCTGAAGGGTTGTGAAGCCACAAGGGTAGCGACACTGTCGCCTGGACCTGGTTGAGTCGGAGGTCTGCTCAGTTTCCCCAGGGTCTGCGCTTACTTGCCACAAGCTCCAGCAACCCACAAACGTGCGTTCCCACCCACTCTGGGTGAAACACAGCGAGGTGCTGAGGAAGACGAAACGCTGGGGCTGCCGTGCGTGAGCGCTAGAAACGCAGAGTCTGGCTGGGGAGACGGACATCTGGATTAAAACGAACGCCCATGCACAATAAGCTCGCAGAACACCAGGAGGCAGAGAACGTCCCCACCTTGCCAGAGAGCACTCCCCAAACCCCATGTGCACCCTCCTGACCGACAGGGACAGCCTGGCCCATGTCTTCCTGCAATCAGGGACAAGGCCGGATGCCCAGAGTCACCACTGCTGTTCAACACAGGACTGGTGTCCCAGCACCAGCCAGCGCGATCAAGCAGGAAAAAGAAAGAAAAGGCACCAGACCAGAAAGAAAATCAACACTTTACCTGTCTGCGCTGGCAGGATGGTCTATAGGAGAATCCACAGGGGCCTGCCAGACACATCAAGAAAAGACAACCCAAAACCCAAGAAAATCACCAAACAGATAAACAATCCCAAGGAATCTACCAGATAAACAAAAAACAAAACCCAAGGAATCTACCAAACACATCAAGAAAAGACAACCCAAACCCAAGAAAATTACCAAACATAAACAAAACCCAAAGAATCTACCAGATAAACAACCACCACCACAACAAAAAAACCCAAGGACTCTACAAAACAGGTAAGTAAACAAACAAACAAACAAAATCCAAGGAATCTACAAAACAAACCCTCCTACACCACATGAGAGATTTCAGTGAGGCTTGACCAGCAGCAATGGCAGCCCCTGCGCTGGTGCGCCACGCCACTGTGTGGGGGCAGTGAGGGCCACATAAGCCCCTGGCTTTAGCCTGGACCCAGCAGAGGACTGGCCCGGGGCACAGCTTGGTCCAAGAGGCCAACGGAGCCTGTGCAAAGAGAGACGGGCTGAGCAGGAGCAAGACTCACGAGGCGTGAGACTCGGGTGCAGACTACACTACTGGCAGCTGTGGACGCCATGGAGATGGGGCCACTCAGTCCAAGAGCCTGAGGGTCTGCAGAAACGCCACAAGCAGAGAAGGAGGAGGCTAAGCCACGATGGTCAAGGCCACTGCTTCCCAGAGAACGGCTGAGTGATCACTGTCCACTTGCAGTTGACACAGTTCCGCTTTACTGAGCACGGGGCTGCGTGCTGCCCACAAAATATAACTGCCCTCCGTGAAGCACACCCCCACTGCCTTTCCGTGCGCTGCAGGGAATCCATGGGTGCGAACATGAAAACAACAGCCTCGCTAACGAACACTCTAAAAATGAGGAAAGTGTAACTCCAACAAGACACATCCAGGCCTCACATGCTGGAAACTCCGAAACGCTGGTAAAACAACCAAAGAAGATCTAAATAAACAGCTACTGCATCCGTGGCTGGAAGAGGCTCAACACGCAGACGTCAGTTCTCCCAAAACCGACACATGGGCCTGACATGATGCCCATCCAAATCCCAGCAAGACCTCGTGCCCACACAGACACGGCTGTTCTAAGGTTTACACGGAAAGGCCCTAGAACTGCCACCCCAATTCTGAAAAGACCTCGTGCCCACACAGACACAGTTGTTCTAAGGTTTACACAGAAAGGCCCTAGAATTGCTACCACAATTTTGACAAGACCTCGTGCCCACACAGACACGGTTGTTCTAAGGTTTACATGGAAAGGCCCTAGAATTGCTACCACAATTTTGAAAAGCAAGTAGTACACGGGAGGGATCAGTGCTCGATTCTAAGACTGCATGGTATCAGTGAAGGAATACAAGAGCTGATGGAACAGAAAGACAGAGCCCAGAGATGGCCCCACACAAGCACAGCCACTTGACTGTAGTAAAAGTGCAAAAGCAGTTAATAGAGGAGAGACAGCCTTTCCAACAAACAATGTCAAGGCAATGCGATGCCCTCCAGCAAAAAAAAAAAAAAAAGAAAAAGAAAAAGAAAAAACCTTGACCTAACCATCATACCTTAAACAGACAAGAACCCTAATCGTCAAATGATACAGGAAGAAACTTTCTGCACCCAGGGCCAGGTGAAGGGCTCTTAGATACGACACCAAAGGCATCACACTGACCGACGGCTTCACCAACAGTCAGAACTTTTGCTCTGCTTGACGCTCTGCAGGAGGGCGAAGGGACAAGCTGCAGCTGCAGACGGGAGAAACTGCTCGCAAGCCGCGAGGCAGACAGAGGACTGCAGCCAGATACTCAGGGACTCTGCAAACTCAACATGAAAAGCTCAGAGAGGGGGCAGAAGACTTGAAGAGGTACCTCACTGAGGAGCACACAATGAGATGCCCCTTGGGGAGACGTCACTACACTACCCGACAGCTAAGATACGAACCAGTGCCAATGCCCAGCGCTGGCAAGGATGCAGACATACCTACCTCTCATCCACTGCTGCTGGGAAGGGAAGTGGTACAGTTGTTACTCTGGAAAGGAGTTTGGCAGTTTCTCGAAAAATGAAACACGTGTTTATCATACAACAGTCACACGTCTGGGCATTTATCCCACAGAAATGAAGACTCGTGTGCATGGGGAAACCTGGACACGAACGCTCATAAAGACTATCTGCAGCAGGCAGGACAGACAACTCTGACGTGCCATCGAATGCTCCTCAGCTATAAAAAGGAACGTGCTGCGGACGCATCTGGTCAGTGCACGGGCCCTAGGAACAGCATGCTGGGTGACGAAAGCCAGCCTCCAAAGCTCACGTCCTCAGCATGACAAAATTACAGAGATGGGGGACAGATGAGCGGTAGCCAGGGCTCAGGGAGGGCAGAGGGTGGAGGGTGTGACTAGGAAGGGGGGCTGCTGCTGAGTGCCATCAAGTCTCCCCAGTTCACAGGGGCCCTATGGACAACAGAACGAAACGCTGCCCGGTGGTCCCGTGCCAGCCTCACAGCCGTCACCAAGCTTGAGCCCACTATCGCAGCCACTCTCAGTCCATCTGATTGAGCGTCTTCCCCTTTCTCACGGACCCTCTACTTTACCTACCTGCCCTTCTCCAGGGCCGTGTTCTCTTTCTGACAACATGAACAACGTATGAGACAAAGTCTGGCCATTCTCGCTTCTAAGGAGCATTCTAGCTTGTAATTCCTTAAGACAGATTGGTTCATTCTTCTGGCAGTCTATGGTACCTCTGATATTCTATACCAACACCATAACTCAAAAGCATCAGTTCTTCTGTGATATTCCTTATTCAGTGTCCAGCTTTCAAACGCATATGTGGCAACTGAACAGAAATACCATGGCTTGGTTTAGGTGTACCTTAGTCTTCAAAGTGACATCTTTGCTCTTTAACACGTTAAAGAGGTCTTCTGCAGCAGGTTTTGCCCAATGCAACAGATCATTCAATTTCTTGACAGCTGCTTCCATGAGTGTTGACTGTGGAGTCAAGTAAAATGAAATCCTGGACAACTTCAATCTTTTCTCCATTTATCATGATGTTGCTTACTGGTCCAGTTGTAAAGATTTTTATTTTCTTTATGTTGAGGTACAGGCACTCTGGTGGCATAGTGCTTAAGGCATTTGACTGCTAACCAGAAGGCTGGTAGTTCAAACCCACCAGCCACTCCTCGGAAGGAAGACTGGGCAATCTACTTCCATAGTGATACCGCCTCGGAAACCCAAGGAGGGGTCGCTGTGAGTCGGGGCCGACTCAACGGCACATAACAACAGTCACATCAGGAGCCCAGGTGGTATGATGGCTACGTGTTCGGCTGTAACTGAAAAGCCGGCAATTTGAACCCAACAGAGGCTCTGCAGAAGACCCGCAAAGACGACAGCCTAGCAAATCCTATGGGTCAGTTCTACTCTGTCACACGGGGCTGCCAGGAGTTGGCATTACCCCAACAGCAAGACACAGTCATGTTGTTGTATGATGGAACCACCGAGACAGACTAGGTGATGGCTCTGCGTAGTGTCTCTGCTATGTCCTGGGAATCCATCCTTTTCCCAAAATAATGTATTTTTGGAAAGTTAACTAACAACCATGGCAGTACTGGTGCTGGCTAACTGGTTTCTACTCGGAAGGAAGGCTGGGCAATCTACTTCCGTAGCAATACCATCTTGGAAACCCAAGGAAGGGTCACTATGAGTCAGGTCTCATATGACAATGACAACAACAACTGGTTTGTAAAGGGAACGATACTAGAGGCAAAAGGAAAATAAAGATTAGTAGGACAAAGGGAGGGTGAGTAGAATCTTAATAGCAGCTGGGCCTCCAGTTGACCTCTTAAGTATGGGCCAGTTTAAACCAATAGCAACAATGGGTTAGAATCTGCCTACAGGGACCCTCACTTTCCCACCCTCCCCACATGCCCACCTATGTCCTTCCCCTGTCTCCATCTTCTTTGACTGCCCCATGCCAAACCCGTTTCTCCCAAAGGACAAGATGTAAAAAGTTCAAGAACCCCAGGAAACAAATGCTCCCTATTTCCCCCCTGCACAAACCCCTGAGCATGCAGAAGGCAGAGTCTGCTGACGAGGAAAGCGTGGGCTGTGCTTCTCCTCTGAAGGGTCCCAGAACCTTTGTGCAAACTGGACCCATTGGTCCAGGGAGAGGCAGCCCTGAGCCTGGCAGAGGGGACTTGGCCAGGATGGCCACCTCCTCCTGCCCTCTGGTCAGGCAGTCATCAAAGGCCCATCTGGGACGGTGCTGCTCACTGGCATCTGGCTGACACACAGTGTCGTTGTGGGTGCTAGTTTTTCTCCCTAGACATCAGCGTGACAAGCACGACCTCCCTGATGAGCTGAAGCCAGGCTGCAGACCCTTGGGAATGCCATCCTTCTACAGGAGCCCGGAAGCAGGGACCCACATGGACTTAGAAGCCCCAGCGACTAGTTTCCAACACCATACAGACTGGCCATCTCTAATCACTGGGGTGAACAGAGATGTGGTTTAAACAAAACGAAACAGCACCAACTGGTCTGCCCTGAAGCAGTCTTCCCATCCAAGCGAGCTAGAGGCGGCCCACATCAAGTCACCCAGAGCCAGGGCACAGGTCTCCTCTTTCTCCTTTTCGAGCCCCGAGGATGGCGGCGTCACTGCTGATGAACTCTGAATGCTGTCAGTAAGCGAGAGCCCAGTCCCGCTTTGTCTACTTCATTTGCAGGGAAATCAGTCTGTCTTTTCCCTTTTAAGTTATTCTAGTAAGAAACTCCACGCTGCCAACTTTGCTCTGAATTTCCAAAGCTGAGTTCTAGGGACATTTTCTGCTTTGAGACATCTGCTTAAAATCGGAGTCAGCTTTGTCTTTGTTTTTATTTTTTCTTTTAATAGATGGAAGTTCTCCGGAGCATAAAGCCTTTGATGGCATTGGTTCACTGTAGTCTGCAGTGGACAGTTACACATTTTCCCACCATCACAGAGCTACAGGGGCTAGCGTCTAAAAAGTCAAATACTCATACAGTAGGCATATTAAGACAATAACACATCCGGTCTCCATTACTGGTTTTCCAATAAACACAGAACCCAAGAAAACTCTAACACTCATTCAAAATCAAAAGAAAAAAAGTTAAGTGCAGAAGACCGTTTCTTCATCTCTTTAAGGACTACAAGGAGAGCCCTTGTTTGAGTACTAGTGTTACTCAAGTGGTACCTTGTGTTCTGGTAACCATTTTTTCCCCTCACTCAAATATAATCAGTTCAAAGTCCCAAGCAAGTTGATTACTTCATCTCGATTCAATGTACCACTTCAAACTGCCCAGGGAGCACATTTTGAAGACAATTTCTAAATGCAGCAATTGACACTGCTAGGCAAAGAACAGGAGCCCTGTCCAATACCAATTCGGACTTGGGGGTTTCCTGCGCAAAGACCAAAAACGGCAGATCCTGCTATCTCATTTCAAATAAGATTTTGTTAGTTTAGCCCTTACTAAAATCCCACATTTTCACATTAGCCATTCCTTAAATTTCCCACAACAAACACTGAAGCTAAAATACTTTTTCCATCGACTGCGGCAGCAACATTAAGACAAGTCTGAGGTTCAAATGTCCACCCAGTTAGACAACAGAATGAGCACTCGGAAAGTGCTTTGAAACCCACCAGGCTGAAGGCCCAGTTCGTCCCCTCTGGCCACCATCCAGATAAAAGAAACGCTGCCAGAAATGTAAACAGGATACATTTCTTTAAATTCACAGATCCAGCAAACAAAAACAAATCACTCCTCTTGGTTTCTCTCATAGCTGAGGCGCAGCAGACCAATGTCAAGGTCAGGGAAGAAGGGTGAGGAGCAGGAAGCGAGCAGACCGAGAGGCCAAGCCGCCACTGCTGCTGCTGACCAGTCACTTCCGACTCACGGCAGCCCCACGCAGGACAGACCAAACACTGCCCGGTCCTGCGCCATCCTCACAACTGTCACAGCCACTGTGCCCACCACCTCTGGAGGGTCCTGCTCAACCCCCACTGTTGAACAGCACACGGTCGGTGGCCTTCTGGCCCAGGTCCCGTGGCCCTACCAGACCTCGCCACGTTAGGGGTTTGGAACGGACGCTCTGTTCTAACTGAACACACGGCTCCTCCCAGCGTTCTTTCCCTAGGAAACCCACCTACACGCCACCCAGAGCAGCTGTGTGGAGGGCTCCCCGCCTGCCAAGGACGGTGCCAAGAGTGGGAAGCGGCTCCTGCGTGCCGAGAGCTCGAGAGAGAGTGCGAGCCACAGAAACCGGACATGGCTTGAGAGCAGTGTCACACGGCATGAGACGCGCCCAGAAACATACGCTGTCATTGATAGAGTTGGTGAGCAGAGCCCAGCTGTGATATTTTTAGATATTTTTAAACAAAGTATAGTTTTGACACATACAAAACAGAACTCAGCAACCATGGGGCTGTAACTGCTTCTCCGCCAACAATTAAGAGGTTATGGTTTATGTTCTGGCTCTCGGATGAAACAAAGTGACAAAATTGTAAATACTTAGGCTTTGATGGAATGGAATGAGCTTTTTCAGTAGGGTGACCTTTGGGTTTTACAAATTATTTAAAGAAGAGATTAATGCCTGCCACAGTACACATTTCATGAGGCCCGGAAGGACACGCGGCGCGAAGTCCCACTCTCCTACCTCCCGGTTCCCCCTCCCACAGGCGACATCAGGCCAAACTAGTGCAGTCTGCAGATGGAGTTAGACAGTGCACAAGTCCCATCGTCTCAGCCAATCAATCAAGGGACGTCCTGTCATAAGAACTGCCCTGCTCACAGGGAGACAGCTGGGGGGGGGGGCACAGGAAAGAGGGACACAGGGAAGAGGTGACCACACAGAGGAAGTGGGAAGAGAGCTGTTCCACTGTGGGGAATTGCAGCTGATGTCATGAGACAATGTGTATGACCTGCTATGTGGAAAATGAATTGGCCCTGTAAACTTTCACCCAAATCACAAGAAAAATTTTAAAAGAAAGAAAGAAAAGCCTTACTATATCTACCAAGGAGCCTGGTGGCACAGTGGTGAAGTGCTCAGCTGTGAACCTAAAGGTCACTGGTTCAAACTCACCCAGCGGCTCCATGGGAGAAAGACCTGAAGACCTGCTCCCATAAAGATTCTGAAACCAAAATCAACCCCACTGCTGCTGAGACTGCTAAGACGAGTCTGACTCTGCTACCCTGCAGGACAGAGCGGAACTTCCCCCAGGGTCTCCAAGGTTGTCGTCGTGCTGGAAGCACACTGCCACATCTCTCTCTTGCAGAGCAGCTGGTGGGTTCAAACCACAGCCAAGTGTTTAACCCCTGCACCACTAGGGCTCCTTCCGTAAAGATTCCAAAGCCAGACTCACTGCCCTCAAGCTGATTCTGACTCAAGAAAGAGTAGATTGCCCTAGAGGGTTTCTAAGCCTGTCACTCTTTACGGAAGCAGGCTGCCTCATCTTTCTCCCACAGAGAGGTGGTGGGTTCAAACTGCCAACCTTTTGGTTAACAGCTGAGCACTTGACCACTATACCACTGGGGCTCCTTCTGTAAAGATTACAGGCCAGAAAACCTTTTGGGGGCAATGCTCCTCCACCACACGGGGTCACTATGAGTCAAAAGGGGATCTAACAGCATCTACCAACACCAACACCACCGTATCTACTGACCCCCAAGAGGAAGAGGCTGAGCAGGACATGAGGGTGACGCCAGGAAGCCTCTCAGACGAGAAAAACCGACACGACCCAAAACACCAGACTGACAGGAAGAGGGAAGCAGGGCAGGTGTCCAGCAGGGCGGCTGGACACAACGCAGCGGTCAGGGGCCGTGTGCATGAGTCACGAGGATCTGGTATTTGAGGTCTCAGCTGTGTCTGCTCGTCGTGAAGATGTCCTGCTGATGAGATGGGGACAGAGATCAGGGAAACTCTGCCCAGCTCCACGTAACGCCTGTGACCAGAATGCTGATGCCAGTAAGACTCAACGTTGTGTGTGCTCCAACAGCCACCTAGACTGCAGGTGCTGGGGCAGGAGTCAGCCCTGAATCACACGAGGCAATATTTACCCTTAAGAACCTCAGTAGCCTGAATGCAAGACAAGTGTTTGTGAAGTTCACAAATGAAGTCAAAGTCACAAACCAAGAAGGTGAGGGCCTTTTCTTCTGCAAACATGCAGTATCAAGTGGAAAGGCCATGTTCTCCCCCTACCAGGCAACACCCATTTCCTCTTGCCGCTGGATTTTTGTTATCGGGGCACAGAATTTCAGAACAGGAAAGGACTTTAAGAGGTACCAAGTCAAATCCCCTCCAGATGCAAATGCCCTTACGTCACAGCTGCCGCACAGCAGGTGACCTGCCTGTGTCTCACCCCTCTTTGGAGCGATTCCCTGACTCAGCACGCAGACCTCCCTGCATTTCCCACCTGGGCACACCTCCCCTCACTTCTGAAGTGATGGACAGGCAGCCCCGCTGGCCACAAGCTCTCCACGTGTAGTGTACAGTGGGCACCTGCACCAGGCGTGGGTGGCAGGAGGGTCAGTCCAGTTCACCCGTCACAGCAGCTCTGCACCCAGCCCTGCCCGCCCAGAGGAGACTCACAGAGACATAAACACGAGAGGACAGGAAACAACTGTGCTCCCGCACCTGGGATCCTGTGCAGAGGAAAGCCACAAGGGGTGAGGAGAAGGGCCAGGATGCAGGCTGTTGCACACAGGGCTGTGAGGGCAGCGTCTGCAGGAGACACTGAAGCTGGCTTTAAGGACAAACAAATCTGCTTGGAAGGAGTACAGCCCAAATGTGCATTGGAAGTGAGGATGGCAAGATTTTGTCTCCTGGAATTTGGACATGGTATCAGGAGGGACCAAAGAGCTGTGGTGGAGTACTGGGTAAGGTATTTAGATGTTCACCAGACGGCTGGTGGTTCAAACCCACCAGCTGCTCTGTGGGAGGAAGGCAGGGCAATCTACCCGTGAAGGCTGACAGCCTTGGAAAACCAATGGGGGTCACAATGAGTCAGAAACGACTTGACGGCACTGGGTGCTGTGTGTTTTATCAGGAGGGACCAGTCCCTGGAGAAGGGTATCAAGCTTGGTGAAACCGAGGGTCCGCAGTAAAGAGGGAGACCCTCACGAGCTAGACTGATACCATGGCTTAGTGACGAGCTCAAGCCTGGTGCTGGGCTCGGCGCAGGGCCGGGCAGCGCTCCCTTCTGTCATACACGGGGTCGCTGTGAGTTGGAGTCACCTGGACGGCACGAGAAACAACACGAAAGGAGTCCTGCTGGCTCAATGGTTAAGCGCTTGGCTGCTAAATGAAAGGGAGGCTATTCAAACCCTCCCAGCAGCTCTGCTGCAGGAACAAAGACCTGGTGATCTGCCTGCAAAGATGACAGCCTAGAAAACGCTAGGGGACAGCTCTGGCTCATGGGGTCGCCATGAGCCGGCAGCGACTTGATCACACACAGCAACAATGAGGGGGAGCTGGCCAGGCAGGCAGCAGCAGGAACGCCACAAGCCAAGTCCTGAGGCCCGTGTTCCTAGAAAACCAACCATGTGGTGGGGGGAGAAGATTCTGGCAACAGCTGTAAGCGCAGGCCTATGAAGGTGGCAGAGCCGCTGCATGCTGGTCACCTGGATCCCTCCTTGACTATGACTGACGAGGACGTAAAGTACACTTCGGGGACAGCAGAGACGTGATATCAAAGCGCCACTTTATCAAACTGCCTTAGTTATCTTGTGCCGCTGTAACAGACACACCACGCGTAGCGGCTTTAACGAACTGACAGTCCAGCAGGCGGGAGGCCCAAATTCAATGCACCAGCTCTCGGGAAAGGGCTTCTGTCTGTCACTCTGCAGGAAGAGCCTTGGCTCCTTTCAGTATCTGTGGGCTCAGGTGGGCTCAATGTTCTTGGAGATGCCAACATATCTTGGCATCAGTCTTTCCCTAGGTCTAGGAGCTTGTCAGCACAGGGACTCCAGCTCCAAAGGACATGCTTCGTTCCTGGCTCTTCTTTCTTGGTGGTAGTAGGTCCCCCTTTCTCTGCTCCATTCACTCTCCTTTGATCTCTTGTAAGTTATAAGGTGATGTAGGCCACACCCCAGGGCTGTGACCTGAGCAAGGGTGTTGCAGCCACCCTCAACCCCTTACAGCTGATTGGCTGATCACATCAGATCACACTGTGGTAGATGATAACATCATGCCATAACCACCAAATCGCTGAGAATCATGGCCCAGCCAAGGTGACTCATGTTTGAGCAACACCGTTCAATCTGGGACACAAACCATCTTTGAACATTTGCCACAGTGGACTCAGGAGCTGGTTGTCGGGGCCTGGCTTCTGGGGTCACCAGCTCACCCAGGCTGGACAGGCGACGGTGTGGGCAGCTCTTTCCACAGTGGTTAAGGCGACAATAAACTCCTCACATGCACCCGCATCGCCAGGCGCCAGGGTTGGCGGAGAGCTGAGAGCCAAGAAAGCTTTCACACCTCTGGCAAGTTCAGAGCTCTGGTCCCTGCCCTCTTCCTCCGGTCACGTGGGAGGCACATTTTCTCCAGAGCTGAGCTCTGGAAACTGCCTACAATGCAGTCTGCACCTGAGGGGGCACTGGAACCTCAGAGCATGATGAACGCATGGTGTTCCATCACGACACCAGCTCCTCTCCCTGCTACCCTGGCCCGAGTAGCACTAGGAGCAGGAAGGAAAGGAGTGATGCCATGTGGTGCAGATGAAAGACAGATAGACAGGAACATGAGGCACCAACAGACAGACAGGCAGACGCAGACTCGAAACCCCAGTGCGGAATCAGAGACCTCGTCCTGCTTATGTCCAGGGCAGGCCAGCAGACCCCGGCCTGGGGCTGCAGGTCAGATCAGGCCAAGGGGCTGTGAGGTAAGAATTCTCCTGACAGATGAAGATCTGCAACTGATCTGACTAGACGAGGACTAACTTTGGACCCAAATTAAGTGAAATGTCACCCCCCTCCAAGAGAAATCCCGTTACTCTCATTCCTATTCCTACTTCACAAAGCACTGTACTGAACGGTCACGTTTTGAATTTCATCGATGAAACGCTCACGAGATTTGCCTCTTGCCCGTCAGCCCCTGCCTGGGACCTCACGGTGCCCGTCCGAGTGCACTCTGCTTCAGTGTGCTCCATACACACCGTGCTTTTCACAAACTGAAGCTCTGTCGCAACGCCATGTCCAGCAAGTCCACCAGCGCCATTCTCCGAAAGCACGTGCTCACTTCGTGGCCCTGGGTTCCGTTTTGGTCCTCTCACACTATTTCAAACTCTTCCATGTTATTCACACTTGGTAGACCACGCAGGAGCCTAAGCATAACTGTTACACGCGTTGGGGAACCGACATATGTGTGATTCGCTTGAATGCGGTACTGGCTTCGCTGCTCCAGTCCGGAACTGCACCGCGCTATCTCAGAGGTCGGCCCGTATGCACTCTCAGGCCCTTCACTGGAACAGTCTGTGATTCAGACCCCAGCCAAGAGCACTTTACACTGAGGCCACTGCCCTCCCCAGACGCTCCCATCAGCATCGTTCAGGGAATATTACCATGTGGGGATGCCCAGGCCATGCCCCAGGGGTTCAATCAGAATACCCGGTGTGGAGTCCAGGGGTGGGGTGGGACCCAAGGGGTGGAGCCTGGGGGTGGAGCCCAGGGCGAGCACTTTCTAGGGCCGCTCTGTGAGTCAACTTTCCCAGCCACAGCCAAGCTGAGCTGGAGGATGCCAGGCTCGAAGAGGGAGGAAACACTCAAGTTCAAGTCTCAGCATCTCAAATCTAGGGCATGATGACTTTCAGACTATTCTCCTCTTGTCCTTGCTGTGGCACACACGCTCCTCAATTCCCCGTCATTTATCTATACACACACAGACACACACACAGTGCATGTCTCATTTATCAAAAAATAAGGAAGGTGCTTTCCAGTTTGGTTTACTAGTCTTGTTAACTAAGAGATGCCACGGGAAGCAGTATGTGACAACATCTGGTAAAGCTGGTACTACATTCTCTGACCCAACAACTGTGGGTGGACGGCTGGGACACCCAGGACAGCTGGGCTCCACTGGGGACATGGATGGGGACACACACAGGACAACACTGTCTCTAACACAGGAAAGGGACGACAGCCTACATATCCTCAGGAGGGGAGTGGATTGCAAACTACGGGAAGTGACGTGATAGTCAGCACGAGTAACCGTGTGTGGAGCAGCAGAACGGAAGGTGCGCTGTGGGCCAGGTGCAGGGCTGCGGTGCACTCATTCGCTCCATCCTGGAGTGCTCCGGAGCCAGCTGCGATCACCAACCCCACTTGCCAGATGAGGAAACTGAAGAAGGACAGAGGATGCTGTAGGAGCGAATGGAGGAAGGATCTCAACGACCCAGACAGACGGGTAATGAAAAATCTCACTGTTTTTTTTAAAAAAAAAGGACTCGCTACTTACTGTTCATGCTGTTAGCGCCCTGGACGGGGGGAAAAGCAAAAGGAAAGAAAAGAACACCTCGAGGGAGCATGGGGTATCCTCTAAGCATTTATTCCCGCGAGCCCTGAGTAACTGCCACTGCCACAGAAGTCCCAGGCTCTTGGGGGCCTGTGACTGTGGGATTTGAGAGCTGAGCACAGATGGCAGGCAGACAGCACTGACACGTGTGGTGCAGGGGCTTATGTGGCACGGCTCTCCCAGCCTTGGTCACTGGGACTCCCACCAGATTATCACCGGGTGCCACTATGTACACATAATGGGACTGAGAGCTTGTGAGTAGTATAAATCAGGTACATGGCACCTTGTGGGGGTGGGACCCTCCAAACAAGGTGGAGGGGACCCTAATGTGGGTGAGTTCTGTCATTCTGCGAGGCTTAACATGAGCCCTTCTAGAGGCAGAAGGGGGGACCTCACTGCCATCAAGAGAGAAGAGCCAGAGGCGGGGGAGCGTGTCCTTGGACCCGAGATCCCTGTGCTGGACCTCCTTGGCGGCAGACAGCAGAGATGAGTAGCAGAGGTGACTGGCTGAGGAAGCAAGAACCGCAAGACAGAGAAACGGGCTCACCAGCCCACAGAGCAAGAAAACCGAGCGCCCCCGGGGACAAGGTGCTGGTGGAGTGGGGTACACCTAGATGCCCCTATCAACAGAGCTAAAAGAGCTTTGTAACACTTGCCAGAGCGGGACAGCGGCCAGGCGGAGAGGCCGAGGGCCAGAGAAAAGTGCCTGAGGGCAGAGCAGAGGGGAGATCATCCTCATGGGAGAACTGCACCCCGAGTGCGTTCCTGAACCTGAGTTGTAGCCTCTTCCTTCCCTGATAAACCCCATAATCTGAGTATTGTCTGTGAGTTCTGTGTGGTCACTGCAATGACTGCACTGTAAGTACAATGAAATCCCACTGTAAGTGCCATGGGAGGGATGGCTGGTGTCAGAGTTGGTAAAAAGGCTGCAGGGTGGTGGCATGCCTGGCCTCACAGGAATCAGCTTTGGGTTGCTGAGGGTGACTCAGTCTCCTTCTTGTGAAGTTAGGTCAGAAGATGCCGCTCCCACGTCCATTCCACAAGTACATAGAGCTCTCAAAAAAACAAAAGTTCAGATAATGCTGTTAGAGATTAGCCAGGTAAAGAGGAAAAAAAAACAGCAGGATAAACCATTGCTGTTAGGTGCTGTCAAGTCAATTTCAACTCACAGCTACCCCATGTACAAAAGAGCAAAACATTGCACCATCCTCTCCACCATTGCCGTGTTTGAGCCCATCGTCACAACCACTGTGTCGATAATAAACAACAAACACAAATAACAAGGACAACTGAGGTGAGATGACAACTTCTGATGCTTCCCCTGCTACCGCCTACTCCAACCCCCACGCAGCCTGTGTGGAGGACGGCCACAGCCTCCCAGTGAGTGTCTCCAGCTGGGTTCTAAGAGAAAAGCAGACACAGAGGGAGGCAGCACCGAGTATACACGGCACTCAGTACACAGACTGCACAAGGCAACTCGCGTATACACACCACTCAGTGCACAGAGGAATTGTTTTAAAAACAGGAGTCGGATCATTCCATCTCTGCTGGCACTTCCCAATGCATCCCAGTTTTAACTACAAAATCCTCACCCAGCCTCTACGCCTCTCTGGCCTCACCCCAGCTGGCTCCCCTGCTCTGCCGAGTCTCCCTCCCTTCTCATTCGGCTCTACCCACGCCGGCCTTCCAGCTCTTACTCAACCCAGGCACAGCCACCTCTGCCCAGCTTCCGGTATTCCGCAGCCCCTGCGGCCTCTACGTGGACACTCCTGCCCCAACTTGGGGCAAGTCTTTGCTCAAATCCCACCTCACTGGAGAGGCCATCCCTTTTAAAACAGCACTAACCACAGCCCATCCTGTATGATTTTAATCTCCCTTGCCTAGCTCTTCAGAACATTTAACACAAAACCCACTACTGTCACAGCAATTCCAACCCAGCACCCCTACAGGACAGAGGAGAACTGCCCCACCGGGTCTCCAAGGCTGTCAATCTTCACGGAATCAAAGCCCAAACCACACCCACTGCTATGATTGGATTCCAACTCCTAGCGCCCGGAGGACAGAGTGGAACTGCCCCAGAGAGTCCCCAAGGCTGTAATCTTTACAGAAGTAGACCACCACATCGTTTTCCTGTAGAACAGCTGGTGGGTTTGAATCGCTGACCTTCTGGTTGGTTGGCAGCTGAGTGCTTAACCACCGTGCCACCAGGGTCATTTTGGAAAACTTACACCTGCATCACTTTTTCTATACTTGTTTGCTGTTTGCCCCTAACCTCCCCACTTCCCAGACTGTAAGCTCCACAAGAGCCAAGACCATCTGTGTGGCACTGCCTTATTCCTGCTGCCAACAGCAGCTCTGGTGGTGTGGCACACAGACATGTGCTGCTGAATGAATGAAAGGAGGTTATCCAAGGTTACAGATCTGGCTCCAGTACTAGGGCCAGGGAAGAAAAAAGAATACAGATGGAATCTGGACAATGTGTGTGTATGTAGCCAGTTTCTAGGAAGCGCGATTAGTGAGTGAGAAATGCAATCATCAGAACCAGGCCTCATCAAGAGCTCCCGTCTCTGTAATAAAAGACAGACAATCCAATTACAAAATGGGCAAAGATGTGGGACAGAACCTCAAACTCCTGAAATTTAAAAACAAACAAATGAAAAACAGACCTACTGGATTGGCTGAGACTGGAAGACTCCTCAAGACCACTGACCTGAGATACTCTTCAAACTCTGAACCAAAACTAATCCCCAAGGTCACCCTGTAGCTTGTTACGGACTTAACTGTAGCCCCCCAAAATGTGTGTTGTGGATCCTAACCCCTAGGCCTGTGGTTACACTCCCCTGTGGGAATGGGTCACCTTTTTAACATTAATGAGGCAAGATTAGGGGAGGGTGTGTCTTTGGTCAATCTCTCTTGAGATATAAAAGAGATTAAACAAGCATTCAAGAGGCAGAGATGGGGGAGAACTTGCCAAACCACGGAAGATGGTCCAGCAGCAGAAGCCTCAACAGTAAAGGACCTGCCTCCAGAGCTGACAAAGCCAGCAGGCTTCTCCTGGAGCCAGCACCCTGAGTGCAGACCTGAGTGCAGACTTCTGGCCTCCTCAACTGGGAGAAAGTAAGTGTCTTGTTTGTTAAAGCCACCCTTTTGTAGTAGCTCTGTTACAGCAGCACTAGAGAACCAAGACAGAATTCAAGAATTATGACGGACGAGCAGGGCACCGCTCCAACAGACCCCTGTTGTTGTTGTTGTTGTTTGCCATCGAGTCGGACCCGACTCATAGTGACCCCTCCTTGGGTTGCCAAGGCAGTATCACTATGGAAGTAGATTGCCCAATCGTCCTTCCGAGGGGTGGCTGGTGGACGGACGAGCAGGGCACCGCTCGGACAGACCCTAAGGTGAGGAAGCAGTTTTGGACTTGGGTAATGGGTAGAGGCTGGAAGAGTTTTATGGGGCCTAACAGGAGAAGCCTGGATAGCTGAAGACACTGTTGGCAGAGTGATGGACATCGAAGGCGAATCTAGTGAGGACTCGGAGGGAACTGAGGAGAGCTACACAGAAAGGGTCTATCGACTTAGAGAACACAGGCAGTGCCGCTGCTAGAAATGTGGACGTTAACTGCACTTCTGGTGAGGCTTTAAAAGAAAGTGATGAACACGTGACTGGACAGGACTGGAGGAAGAGTGGTGCTTTTTATGCAGTGGCAAAGGACGTGTCTGAACTATGTTCAAACATCTGGTGGAAGGCAGAACTTTAAGTGATGACCTTGGACATCAGGTTGTAGAGATTCTAGGTGAGCTCTTAAAGGGACCACGTGATTCGTCCTTGCTGCTTACAGTCAAATGCGAGAGGAAAGAGATAGACTTAAAAATGAACTATGCAAAATGAAAACAAAACAACACAAAAAAAGGTCCAGAAAATCCTGTTGCACAAACTAAGGGCCCGTGTCCTAGAATGCTCACCAAGGCTGTGGCTGCGCAGTCTTCTGTTAGAGACTGAGCCTGTGACTGACAGAGCTAAGCAACTCCTGTGGCAGGGAACCCGTCAGTTGGGCCTGGACGGGACGGAGGAAGGAAACCAGAGACTGCTGCCTGCCTCTGGGAACTCCACAGGCAGGAAACAGCCAAAGGAGCTGCATGTGTTGTCCTCCTAGAAAAGAAAAGGACCATCCCTGAAGCAGCTTGGAGACCAGCAGCACTGGTGGGAAGGAGCATGGGAACGAGGGCTGCCCTGATTTCAAGGCGTGGAACAAGGCCAGCTGGGCTTCAAAGGGTGGGGCTGTGGCCTCCTGGGTTTCAGAAACAGATCTTCACCAGCTCAGTTCTGGAGTGTGGAGCTGCCATGAGTCCCAGGTGGATGGAGCCACTGCCTAAGTCTGGGGGCAGAGCTGCCATGCCCAAGGGCAGAAGAATGGGGCCTGCCAGGGATGAGGGGGTAGGGCGGCCACTCACATGGACTAGGAGAACAGAGCCACTCAAAGCCAAGGGAGCAGAGCTGCTGTCCCAGTAGGGCCTGGAAGGTGGAGCTAAAGCTCTAAGCGAGAGGCCACTGCCCAGAGTCCAGAGGGTGTACCCCACCCCCAGGATCTTTAGGGCAAATGGTCTCAGAGAACATAGCTTACTGTCAGCCTTGATGCCAAGGCCAACTGTTCTGCTGGGTCCCGGACTGGCTTGGTGCCTGCTATCCCTTCTTGCCCTCCAATTTTCCCATTTGTAATGGAAATGCCCACCTCGTGCTTGTCCCACCACTGTGCTTTGGAAGGAGACAACTTGTGGTCTGGATTTCACAGGTTCACTGATGAAAAGGACTTTTACCTCAGGATGGAGGACACCTAAAGGCTCACCCATATTTGATACAGATGATTCAGATGATATTTTAAACTTGGAGTTGATTCAGTATTTTTGGGATGATGTGATGGGGTCAATGTTATTCACATGAGGCAAGGAAAGGAATTTTAGGGGGTCCAAAGGGTGGAATGTTATGGATAAAACCGTGTCCCCAAAAACGACATGTTGTAAATCCTAACCTCTATGCCTGTGGTTATCATCCCACCTGCGAATGGGTTGTGTTTACTCGAATGAGGCAGGGTGAGCACAGGTGTGCCTTCAGTCACTCTCCTGAGAAATGAGAGAGTTAAACAAGCATCAGAGAAGCCGACGTGGGGAAGAGACTGCCACGCCACAGTAAGATCACTCAGGAGCAGAAGCTGAGAGAGTCAAGGCCCTTCCCACAGAGCTGGCAGACAGAAACCATCTCCTTGAGCCAGAACCCTGAATTTGGGCTCCTGGCCTCCCAAATTGTGAGAAAATAAATTTCTGTCTGACAAAGCCATCCATCTGCTGTACTTTCATAGCAGCACTAGGTAGCTAAGACAAAGCTAAGTAACAGATTGGCTCAAAATACAATGAGTATTGCCTGTAAGTACTGTGCTCCTTTAAAAAAAGATCACACGTATGAGACTAAATGATCAACAAGTACTTCACAGCGAAGATGAGGATGTAAGG
This sequence comes from Orycteropus afer afer, assembly GCF_000298275.1. Classification (NCBI taxonomy): domain Eukaryota; kingdom Metazoa; phylum Chordata; class Mammalia; order Tubulidentata; family Orycteropodidae; genus Orycteropus; species Orycteropus afer. The sequence goes on along the minus strand of NW_006921593.1, from coordinate 14,703,990 downwards.
GGGCAGGGAAATGAGATGAATGGAAACAGAACCACCAGAGCGCAAACAATGACAATATCCACACAGTGTGAGGAGCGTCACTGAACACCTGTGCAGTAGACACTGTTGAATGGAACGAAACTACAGCATAAACAAGCCTGCACCAAAATGCACTACTATTCTTTTAAAAAACGGGCAAAGGACTTGAAAAGACATTTCTCCAAAGAAGATATAAAAATGACCGAAAAGCATATGAAAAAATTCTCAACATCGTCAGTTGTTAAAATAACCAAACTAAACTTACTGCCGTTGAGTCAATTCAGACTTTAGTGACCTTCATTGGGTTTCTGAGGCGGTAAATCTTTGCAGAAGTAGGTTGCCCAGTCTTCCTTCTGCAAAGTGGCTAATGGGTTTGAACCACCAACCTTCTGGTTAGCAGTCAAATGCTTTAGGCACTAGGACACCAGAGCTCCTTATCATTCCTCGTTAGGGAAATGCAAATTAAAACCACAGGATGGCTGTTATCCAAAAGACAGATGCTCACAAGCGTCCCTGGCTGTACGCGTGTGTGGCTGGTGTGGGTGCAAAATGGCACAGCTGCTTTAGGAAGCAGTTTGGCAGTTAGTTCAGAGGTTGGGTAGACAATGACCACAGGACCCAGAAATTCCACTCCTAGGTAGATGCCCTGAAGAACTGAAAACGCACGTCTACACAAAAACTCATACGTGAATGTTACAGAGACAGTGTTTATAACACCCAAAAGGGGGAAGCAACTCAAATTTTCACTGACTGGATAAGGAGTCGTATCTCTATACCACGGAGTATTATGGCAAGGAGCTCTGGTGGCCTTAGGCACTGACTGCTAACCAGAAGGCTGGCAGTTCAAACCCACCAGCCACTCCTCGGAAGGAAGGCTGGGCAATCTACTTCCGTAGTGATACCTTTGAAACCCAAGGAGGGGTCGCTATGAGTCGGGTCCGACTCAACGGCAGTGAGTTTGGTTATATTATATGGCAACACAAAGAAACACACACACATGCTACAACATGAACTGACACATTACGGCACTTGAAATACTCAGGAGAGGCAAATCCACAGAGACAGAAAAGAAGGTCACAGGTGGGGAGGACAGTAGGGAGTGACTGCTAATGGGTGCAGGGTTCCTTTTTGGGGTGACGGAAATGGCTGCACTGACCTATGAATCGAGAAAGAAACCACTGGTCAACTGTACAACACGTGGCTCTCATCTCCTTAGGCTGGTGCGTGTGTGCGCATGTGTGTGTGTATGCATGCGCACACGTGTGTGCTTGGTGAAGGTTTCCACAGCAGTCTGGGCTCCCGTCAACAGTGTCTATAAATCGTTCAGGGACAGGTTCCATCCTGCACCATGCGTGGACACTCTACTTCCCTCTGGTTGTTCCATTTAAGGTTATTTTTAGAAAAGTTTTGTTTTCTTTTTAAAGTCCACGATGTGAAGCAGTGGCTGCTTTTCCAGAGCTGCTCCCACAAATCCACTCCGATCTCCGGCTTATCAACCGTTGTGGCCTTGTGCTTTAACCTTATCAAGGTGAAACTGCAAGCAGGCTTTCTTCCACAGGGACACAACTCCCTGGAATGGCTCACAGTCCACAAAAACTTTATCCAACAGTGATGTTCTGATTAGTGTCCTGCTTACTGCTCGCTTAAGAATTTTTGTGAAGACTCAGACTGCAGATGACCCTGACTGCAGCTTCCCTCTTCTGCCAGCAGTGGGGACCCATGTGGCTTCCTGTGACTAGGTGCCCAGGGCTTATGCTGACCCACACAGAAAAAGCCTGCGGGTGAAGTCACCAACCACACTCCTTCCAGTAGTAAGTAGAGATGGTGTGAGAAAATGGATGCTAGTCTCCAGCTGATGGGAGAGAGAAATGTACCCACGTGGTTTTAGTTACACAGAATAATGAATTGTGACTAGCTTTTGTCACCTACTCATAAACCTCCCAGATTGTATGAATGAGTCTGTATAAGGAAGCAAGGTTGGGACTTGCCGCTAGCTCCCTGGGTGGCCCCTTGCAGAACAATTTACCCTTGAACCATTTCCCAACGGACAACGGACATTCCTCCAGTTCTTCTATTTTCTGAGCCACCACTCTACTCTCCTTCCACTCCAGTGAGAGCCATAAACAACGCCAGGCAAGCAAAGCCTCCCCCGGCAAGTCTACCAGCAAAGCACTGTTTGCCAGGAAATCCAAGGGTAGGCCATACTTCTGCTCAGCAGAACCTTGACCTTCCTGTTACTAAAGCAAGAAAAATACTTTGCTTACAAGATGTTGTCAGGGACGCAACCGTGTCCCCCCAAAAATATGTGCTAGAAATCCCAACCTCTCAACTGAAACTCACTGCCGTCCAGTCAGTCCTGACTCATGGCAACCCCTCCTCCGGTTTCTGAGGCAGTATCTCTACGGAAGTAGATTGCCCAATCTTCCTTCTGAGGAGTGGCTGGTGGGTTTGAACTTCCAGCCTTTGGTTAGAAGTCAAATGCCTCAGGCACTACGCCACCTGTGGTTATAGTCCCATTTCGGAATGGGTTTCCTTTATGTCAATGAGGCCATATCTTTTGAGGCAGAGACGGAACCAAGAAGAAAAGCAGTAGAGGTAGGGGGCAGATGCCCGACCACAGAAAGATCTCCAAGGTGGCAAGGACCAACAGAAGCTGGAGAGATGAGGACCTTCCCCCAGAGCCGAAAGACTGAGTTAGTGCCTGCAATCTGGACTTCTCCTAAACTGTGAGAAAATGCCCTTCTGTTTGCGAAAGCCCCCCACTTGCAGTATCTCTGTTACAGCAGTACCGGACAGCCAGACACAACATCACCCACATCCAAGTGCGGGCTCTGAGCTCCTTCAAACTTTTCTTCTTCCGATCATTTATTTACATCCAACAAATATTTGAAGCCAGGCACTAGAGATTCTGGGGCTGACACGGGGGCCCTGCAGGCCAGGACTGGCATTTCAGGATGGCTGACTATAACTACGTCAACAAAGAAGATTCAGACCAACATCAAGATTTCTTAACGAACCTAACCAAAACATGTCAGAATGGACGGACACAGCTTCTCCACTCCATTTCATACCTTTTTACTTATTACTTGCAAATTCTGGAGGTGCTACTGGAAGCATCTTTTAAGATGTTTTCCTTGGTAGGTTTTTTGTTTGTTTCACCTCCCAGATTTCACTAGGACAGTGTTTTCAAGATCGCAACATTCCATTCCCTTACATCATTCCCAACAGAAAGCTGTCCTCCAACAACTGAAGAGTGTAAAGACTATGAACAGTTTGGACAGCCTACCTGTCGGAACTAGTAACTGCAGACTGGCCAGTTACCAAGCACTGCAGCCCCAAATTATGGGGGCATTAGATTACCTCTGAAATCTAAGATACACCTTAAGAGTGTCCCTTTCTCAAACCCTGTTGTTGTGTGTCCTCAAGTCAACTCTCACTCAGAACCACCCTGTGTGACAAGAGTAGAAACGTCCCCTGTGGCCTCCTGGGCTGTCACCTTTATGCCAGGTCTTTCTCCTGCAGAGCTGCTAGGTGGGCTCAAGCCACCAAACTTTTTTTTCCCTTAATTTTTATTGTGATTTGGGTAAAAGTTTACAGAGAAAATTCACTTTTCATACAGCAGCTCCCATACACTTTGTCTCATGACATTGACTGCAATTTCCCACAATGCAACAGCTCCCCTCTCACTTTCTCCCCATAGTTACCTCTTCCCTGGGTCCTTCCCTCCATGCACTCCTGCCCCCGAGTTGTCTTCCTGTGCATACATAGCCCTTCTGTTCTCCCATGATTGATCTCTCCAAGGAGTGTATCTACCTCAGGTAAATGTTCAGCTCATATGCCTGTCTTTTGTTTGGCTGGAAGCCACAGGAGTGGGTTCAATTCCAGACCTGAAGGGCAGCTAGGGGCCATAGTCTCAGTGGTTCCACCAGGCTCTATCAGACCAGCAAAACTGGTCCTCTTTTTTTTTTTTTTTAATATGATTTGAGTTTTGTTCCACATTGTTCTCCTAGTCTATCCAGCATCTCCTACATAGATCCCCCTCTGAATGGTTGACAGTGGTAGCCAGTCAAGCCACCAAACTCTTTGGTTAGCAACTGAGTGCTCAACCTTTGCATCACCAGGGCTTTTTACTCAAACCCTAAAACCAACAATCCCTTGCCATTGAGTCAATTCTGACACATAATAACATTATAGGACAGAGGACAACTGTCCCTATAGGGTTTCCAACGCTGTAATTTCTATAGATAGAGCCCTGATGGTGCAGTGGTTAAGTGCTAGGTTGTGAACTGAAAGGCTGGCAATTCAAACCAGTCACTCCAAGGAAGAAAGATATGCTTCCATAAAGATGACAGGCTTGGAGACCCTGTGGGGCAGTTCCACTGTCCTCTAGTGGCGCTGTGAACCAGAATCAATTCCATGGCAGCGGGTTTGCTTTGGGCTTTGTGTTTGTAAAGACAACAGCTTTGGAAACCCTGTTGGGCAGTTCTCCTCAGTCCTCTAGGGGCGCTGTGAGTCAGAATCGACTCCACCCACTGGGTGTGGTTTGGGCTTTGCTTCTGTGAAGGCTGACAGCTTTGGAGACCCTGTGGTGCAGTTCCACTCTGTCCTCTAGGGGCGCTGTGGGTCGGAATGGACTCCAGGCAGTGGGTGTGGTTTGGGCTTTGCTTCTGTGAAGAGTGACAGCCTTGGAGACCCTGTGGGCAGTTCCACTGTCTGTCCTCCAGGGTGCTGTGAATTGGAATCAACTCCAAGGCAGTGGGTTTGGGTTAATCTTCACGGAAGTAGACTGACACATATCACTCTCTATGGAGTCACTGGTGGGTTCAACCTGCTGACCATCTGGTTAGCAGCTGAGTGCTTAACTAGTGTGTACCAATTAAAGGCAGTGACTTACAAATGATTTGAACAAAATGAACAATCTCAACCCTCCCAAACCCCAGATGGTTTGCTAAAACCACCCCTGAAAGATGCAACATGAATTTACCAGCAGAGTGCCTCATGCCCAGTCCTTGACCTCACATTTACTGGAATTCAAAATAGTTTAAGAGATTAGAGACAGCAAGTCTTTCAAGAACATTACAGGGACCAACCACTGCAACCTTGAAAACTCACTTTAATGCAGTCACTATTCATACATTCTTTGTATCAAAAAAGGTCGGTTTTAGGCATCTGTGGCTGGCTTTGCAGGAGGGGCCTCTCATCATGCTTCTGAAGCACACAGAATAGCGTCCCGCCCAAGGACAGGCCAGCTCACTGAGGGGTCTGTCCTCCCACAGCTACAAATCAACCAAGGGCTCCACCGCTCAGAGGGACCAACCAAACCCAGGCTACTGAGTGGATGCCGACTCACAGCGCCCCTAGAGGACAGAGTGGAACTGCCCCACAGGGTCTCCAAGGCTGTAATCTTTAAGGAAGCCAGGCCCAAACCACATCCACTGCCGTGGAGTCAATTCTGACTCACAGCGCCCCTAGAGGACAGAGTGGAACTGTCCCACAGGGTCTCTAAGGCTGTAATCATTAAGGAAGCCAAGCCCAAACCAAACCCACTGCCATTGAGTCAATTCCGATTCACAGCGCCCCTAGAGGATAGGATAGAACTGCCCCAGAGGATTTCTAGCCACTCCCCAGAAGGAAGGTGGGGCAATCTACTTCCATAGTGATAGCGCCTTGGAAACCCAAGGAAGGGTCACTATCAGTTGGATCCATCCAACTCCACGGCAGTGGTTGCGTTGCATTTTTGCAAATCTTTATGGAAGCAGACCGCCACGTTTTTCTCTCATGGAGTGGCTAGTGGGCTCAAACTGCAAAGGTTTCAGTTTGCAGCTCAGAGCTTAAACCACTGTGCTAGCAGGACTCCCGTGCAGAGGTGTGAGGCATCTATCTACACAAGAAGCTGGCCTTCTACCTGAGTGAGTGATGGCCGTGAGGGCTAGCTTGCTTTGAGACGAGGACCATGACCAGCTCAAATCAAAGGCTTCTGGAAGGTATGGCCTCAGGGAAGGTAACGGGGACAGAGAAGCTGACAAGAAGAAATGAGAACCTAAAGGACTAAAACTCCCTTTCTTTGGTCTTTCAGTGTGCTAATAATAACTCTGCAGATTTAGATAAACAAAACTGTTTTTGGAGGAGGCCAGTCATTTCTCAAAAGAATGACAACAATCCAACAGGCACTTAAGAAGATGCTGTGACAAGCAGGGGTAGAGAGAAAATCAAAATGCAACCGGGCTTCGATGCTTCTGGCATTCTCGTTGGCTAGATAAGCAAACTTAACGGAAACGAGTGTAAAAGCGCGGTAGACAAAACAAAGTGCAGACCATACGCCAGCACCAAGTCAGTACAGGGCAAGCGATCGTCCTCACGGACAAGGGACAGGTAGTCAAACGATGCAGAAACAGAGAGGCAAAGTGGTGTTCTCCAAAAGCAACACGTGTGCAGAGCTCGACACGTAACAGGAGCCTGCGGGCGCAGCAGTGATGCAGCCCTCGCCTGCTAACCCAAAGAGCCACAGCCGGAGCCCGGCGGCTCCCCCGGAGAAAGCCCTGCGATCCGCCCCAGCACTGGGACCACAGCCCAGCAAAGCCACGCGGGGCCACCGTGAGCTGCGATCTGCTCGATGGCAAACACCAGCGCCAGAGGAACCTGGAAATTACCAGCAGGCGGACGAATGTCAGAAAACAAGGGGCACTGGCCTTTCATCCCGTGTGGACACACCACTGCTCGCCGTGCTCCTTGTTGTCTCGCAGAGTTCTAAAGTTGTTGGGAGTCAGAGACCTGCTGTTTTCCTCTATCATTTCTGTCTCTGGTGCCAGGTTTTAAAAGGGCTCCTTCACCCCCAGATCCTGACACAGGTGTCTGTGTCCTCTTCTGTGCTCTGATGGTCCCCAGCGGAACCACGTTATCTTCAGCCTAGAGGGAACCTATCCTTGTATTTGAGAGGGACCCAGCTCTGCTTTGTTCCCAATCAGCCACTCCCTCCGCACCGCCCACTCATTCATCTCTCCACTGCTGTCACAGGTCGGCCTGTAACACTCTAAGGCCCCAGGTATAGCCATATTCTCATCCACTGGTCCTCTGTCTCAGCCAGTCTCACGCTGCTGTCTCTTGGTGCCTTCACTATTTCTCCTGATAGCTGCTCCATCACCCTGCACTTTCTCAGGATTTTATTAGCTACTATCATGCACTTAGCCTTCACACGAAGCTTAGAATCATTCTGCCAAGTTTCAAGAAAAATAAATTGGGCATTGAGTGGCATTGTGTTGAACTGAAGGAGTCCCAGTGGCATGATGATTAAAGTGGTAGGACACTAACATGAAGGTCAGTGGTTCAAACCCACCAGGTGCTCTGTGCAGAAAGATGTGGCAGTCTGCTTCTGTAAAGACTTACAGCCTTGGAAACCTTGTGGGGTGGCTGTACTCTGTTCCACACAGCTACTATGAGCTGGAATCAACTTGACAGCAATGGGTTGGTTTGGGGGTGTTAAACTCATCAACTATTTTGTGTGGAGGACTGGCTCCGTAATATCAAGAAATCTAACTCAGGGAAAAGAAAAAGTCATCTCTTTCAGTCTTGTTTGCTGCTCAGTAAAGACCCACGGCTTCATCACAAAGGCTGGGCTCTCTTCTTGCTTCTTCGTGGGGACGTCACCCATTTTGTTGCGGTGTGAGTATTCCGTATTAAACCCAAGTATGCACACATGAGCGTGCACACACTTAGCACGTGCGCACGCACACACACACACACTGATTTCCTATCCAGCCACCTCCTAGAACTCTCTGGCTACTTTCTTGGGTGTCCCACTCGTAACGATAACTTCATCCCTCCCTTTGCAGGGAGACACACCTTACTCCTTTTTCCTTTTGTTTAGCTGACTAGAACCTCCAGAATATCACGGAATTACTGCGTCAAGAGCCGGCATTCTCAACCTGTCCCAGACTGAGAAAGAATGCACCTGGGCAGGGGTAACCTCCGCTCAGCCCCTCAACCACCCACAGACACTCTGACTGGTGGCTGTACGTGACAGTCTCTATCACAAGTACTGTGTGGTTTCCTTTGAAGCACTTCCTTCTTATAAATTAGGTTCGGTAACAGGATCAATGTCTAAAACTATTCAGAAAAACAGTCCTACAGCCAGAAAGCTTCTTAGAAGCCAGGATGGTGCGCCTTCACCGTGCTTTTGCACGTGTCATCAGGAGGGACGAGTCTCTGGAGAAGGCCATCACGCTTGGTAACGCAGAGGGCCAGTGGGAGAGAGAGACCCTCAGTGAGACGCACTGACGCCGGCTGCAACGGAGGGCTCACGCACGGCCCCGACTGGGGAGACCGGGCAGTGCTTCGTTCCGCTGCATGAGGGCTGCTACGAGTTGATGGACTTGACAGCACCTGATAACAACTAAAACACATCACTAACGAGCCATAAAACCAACTGGCAAGGTTTCTTTATAAGACTCATGACTTCAATCTCTCAGTCTACTTCAAAAACGCCTACATTTAAAATTACTCTCCTGCTCCCAATACTTCATTGTACTACAAAGTAGGAAAAAGAGCTCAGACAACCTGGTGGTGGTTTTTTAAGTTACTAAGAATTAAAAACACAAGACATATTTCCAAGTTTTTAAAAAATGCTGAGATGCTGTGGTCTCCTTGGCAAATGTTTCCACATTCTGAAAATATTCAAGATTACAGAAATTTTAAAGCAAGATTCAACTCACAAAGCAAGTTAAAACACCTAGAACTCCAAATGAAAATGACTTGGTGACTGCAGAGGAATTACCAGAGGGGAAAAATGTTTTAAATATCACTTTCAAAATAAACTCACTGCTGTTGAGTCGGTTCCGACTCATAGTGACCCCTCCTTGGGTTTCTGAGGCAGTATTTCTACAGAAGTAGATTATTGAACCTCCAACCTTCTGGTTAGCAGTCAGATGCTTTAGGCACTACGCCACCAAAGCTCCTATTAAATATCACTAGTGGACAGTCAAATTATATTTCTAAAGAGCTGACTATAAAACTACTAATACCAAGGCAGTCTATAAAATCATACTCACTATAGGAAATACAATTTTACAAACCGTAACTGGACCTGGCATTAACACTGTTAATGTCCTGTTGCTCTCCCGATATTTGTTTCTAGATATGGTGACATGTATTCTAATCAGGAACAGGACTGCAGTCCATGAATTGCTTTGCACTGCGCGTGTGTGCATGTTGCCCCACGGATTTCTGCACCATTGCTGACAGAGAGTCAGCTGGTGGTCTGTTCACCTGTAACCATTATTACTGTAACAGACAGACAGACAGACAGCTGTCACTGGGCTGACTCCAACCGATGGTGACTTCATGTCCAGTCTTGCACCCCTCTCCCAGTAGAGTCAGTTGGTGGTTTGCTTGTAACCATTATTACTGTGACAGACAGACAGCTGTCACTGGGCTGACTCCAATGATGGTGACTTCATGTCCAGTCCTGCACCCTCCTGCCAGCAGCCAGCATGTCTGAGTCCATCACGGTGGCTAGTGTGCCGATCCATCTCACCCAGGGCTCCCTCACCCTCCGGGCCCTCTATTTCATCAAACACAATGTTCGCCTCTAGCGACTGAGCCCTCCTGATGGCGTGTCTGAAACGCACAAGTCAGACAATGATCTGTTGTGGTCATCCATGTGGTTTTCGTGGCAAATTCCCAGAAGGAGCTCAGGCAGTCTGCCTTCCTAGTCCCTCTGACGAAACCTGTCCCCGTGGGTGATCTGCTGGCATCGGAAACACCAGTGGCCTCACTTCCAGCATCACACAAGCCACCACAGTAGGCAGTCCACAAATCTACCACTGACCTCACGCTACAGGGAAACCTATCAGCAATGATTAGAAACACCTCCACTTAAACAATCCTCTCCTTTTTTTAAAAAAGACAAGCCTAAATATATTAACATAGTCCACTGTCACCAAGTACTCTGGCATGGATGGTCCAACAGGCAAAGCAGCATGTTACCAAAGGGTGTTGTTGTTGTTGTGTGCCATTGAGTCAGACCCAACTCATAGCGACCCCCCTTGGGTTGCCAAGGCAGTATCACTACAGAAGTAGATTGCCCAACCTTCCTTTCGAGGAGTGGCTGGTGGGTTTGAACCGCCAGCCTTCTGGTTAGCAGTCAAGTGCCTTAGGCACTATGCTACCAGAGCTCCCTACCAAAGGGTAGACACCTCATTTTCTCAACTGGAACATAATCCCTGCCTTCCCTCTCACTGGTTATGGTGACGCTGCCACAGTTACCAAACAAAGTTATCATGAGAGTGCTGACACACACGTGAGAGTAGTCAACACTGTCATATGTACAGGTAATCGTGAGCGGGCTTATACACATGTGAGAGTAGTCAACACTGTCGTACGGTACAAGTATTTGTGTGAGGGCTTACACACATGAGCATATTCAACACCATCGTACGGTACAAGTAATAGCGAGAGGGCTTACATACATGTGAGAGTACTCAACACCGTCATATGGTACAAGTAATCATGAGAGGGCTTACACACACGTGAGAGTACTCAACACTGTTGTATGGTACCAAGGAGGTGACTAGATGGAAGGTTGTTTGCACTCACCACTCTTATTAGTATCAGAAGTACTAGTCACTGCAATAAGGCAAGAAAAAGAGAAAAAGATACATACATACAAATTGAGAAAGAAGAAATAGAACTGCACTATTGGCAGCTAACATGATGGTCTATGTAGAGAACCCCAAGGAATCTACAAGAAAACTCTTACAATTTATACTTGTGTTCAGCAAGGTTACAGGGCATAAAATCAACACACAGAAGTCAATCATATCCTATATAAAAACTAAAAAATCAAACTCACTGCCCGAGTTGGATCCAACTCATAGCAACCCCTCCTTGGGTTTCTGAGGTGGTATCACTACAGAAGTAGATTGTCCAATCTTTTATCCAGAGGAGTGGCTAGTGGGTTTGAACCACCAGCCTTCTGGTTAGCAGCCAGGCACTTACACCACCAGAGAAAATGTGAAAACTGAGATTAAAAACACAGTATCATTACAATTGTTCCAAAGGAAAGGAAATATTTAGGGATAAACTTAACAAAACATGTAGAGGCTCTGTGTGCTAAAAATTACAAAATGCTGATAAAATGAGGCAAACAAGACTTAAACCAACGAAGACACACCATGGCTAATCCTCTAACCACACGTTAGAAGATTCCACAGATTAGAAGATTCCACACAGCAAAGATGTCAATTCTTCCCAAATTGATTTACAGGTTTAATGCAGCTCCTATTGAAATCCCAGCAAAGTTTTTATAGACACAGATAAGCTTATTCTAAAATCTGTAAGGAAAGACACAGGCCCTAGAGTAGTTAAAACAATCAAGGAGAATAAAGTGGGAGAAGTCACTCTACCTGATAGGATCCCTAGTAGTGCAATGATTAGTGCTCAGCTATTAACCCAAAGGTTGGCAGTTCAAATCTACCCAGTGGTTCCACAGGAGAAAGAGCTGGTGATCTGCATCCGCAAAGACTTGTTGTTGTTGTTGTTGTTGTTATGTGCCGTCGAGTCGGCCCCGACTCATAGCGACCCCTCCTTGGGTTTCCGAGGCAGTATCACTAC
>NW_006921593.1:14687466-14691025 GCF_000298275.1 Orycteropus afer afer | reverse complement strand
CGCCAGCCTTCTGGTTAGCAGTCAAGTGCCTTAGCCACTACGCTACCAGAGCTCCCATCTATGAGAACAGCTAAAACAAAAAATAACGACACCACCAGATGCTGGCGAGGATGCAGAGGAACCAGATCACAGCGCGCGTGGAAAGGTCAAACAGTGTAGCTCCTTTGGAAATGGTTTGGCAGCTTCTTATAGAGCTCAACAAGCAACAACCATACAACCTAGCAAACGCACTCGTGGGCACTTACCCCAGAGAATAACAACTAATGTCCACACCCAAACCTGTGTGTGCGTGTCCACAGAAGATTCACTTCTAACAGGCAGAAGCTACAGCCTCCCAGATGTTCTCCAACAGGCTGTGGAACAGACCGTGGCATCTCCACACCCCACCACGGAATAGTTTCTGCTGTTGCTACAGCCGATTCCACCAGCGTGATCTCACCTGACGGCAGAACCGCCCCACAGGGTTTTCTAGGCTGTAACTTAACGGGAGCAGACTGCCAGAGCTTTCTCCCTCTGTGGCATGAGGTGGGTTCCACCGCCAGTCTCTCAGTGAGCAGGCGAGTGCTCAACTGTTGCACCACCCAGGCAACTCTAAGGAATACCACTTAGCCAGGAAAAGGAACAAACATGCAAGAACTTGGATGAACCTCGAAACCTCCAAGGAATTATGCTGGCTGATCAAAGCCAACTGCAGCAGACGGCACTCGCCATGACTGTTTCTCTGCTATCCCTGGCATGGAGGACCGACAGTGTCACAGGAGTCCCAGAAACGGTGGTGCGATCAGTGGTCGCTAAGGGCAGGGCGGGGGGGGGGGGGGTCTGTGAAGCCTGAGAGGCTAGGCCCTAACGGTCGGGAGTGGGGGGGGGGAGGTTAAAAGGGCGCCACGAGGCTCCGTATGATGACGGCACTGTGCTCATCCTGACTCTACATCAAGGCCAACAGCCTCACTGTGATGTCAAACCGAAATCTTTCAAGAAAACTATAAACTTTTGGATCAAAGTGGACAAAGGATGCCTGGGACCTGCTTGATTTCTTAGGAATAGGTAAGAATGTACAACGGTCTCTAAATTAAGTCTAATTTAGAAAACAAAACGAAAAAGACCAGCTTTAATTCCCAGGTCTGCTCCCGTGTAATTAGGGAACCGGCCTGGAGCAGATTTTAAAGTCCCTGCCCATTTCCTCAGTAGCTAAATGGCACAGTACTATGTGAGCATGACAAGTAAATGCCATACACGAAAAGCCCTGCCAACACGTGACGTGCCACAAGTGCTTTAAAACAACCTGGTAATAACCCCATAGCTCTGTGCACACACGAGTGTCTTCCTAATGGCATCATTCGAACGCTCGCTTCTAAAGCCAAACCCAGCAAGTTATTTCAGAGTCATCCCACAGCAATCCGTCCAAAGGGATATGGTGCAGGGGGAGGGGCTAGGGGCTGTAACCAGATGAATCCCTAACCAGTTACTGAATCGGTCACAGCAGAGAAGCCGAGTTTTACACAGAGCCACTGTTAGTAACAGAAAGTCAGAAGGAAAATAAAATAAAACCAAACTCACAGCCCTCAAGCCCATTCTGACCCACAGAGGCACCCGCTGGGCCTCCAAGGCTGTGATCTTACGGACGCAGAATGCCCCGTCTTTCTCTACAGAGTGGCTGGTGGGTCTGAACCACCAAACTTCTTTCTGGTTAGCAGCCAATGCCTTAACCACTGCGCCACCAGAGTGCCTCGGGAAATCAAAGAGCAGATAACAAACCGTGTTTCTGTTGACAAGGCACCAGTGGGAAGTGAAGGGTTATCTGGACGGGTACAGGTGAGGACCGGGTTGTCTACGATGCACGGACTGTGCTGATTTAGACCTAAGAGTCTGTTTTTATGTGTCTTCTCTGCCTCCTGAGTTGAAATAAAACGGGCGACAGCAACGCCTCTCCTCTTGTACCTGCCCAGCTCTGAGGAGGAGGAAAGCAGCAGAAATGAGACCAGGCTCTTTGACAGAGAAGTTAGAAACCAGGCCTAGGAGACCACCGAGCACACCTGACCCCAAACAAGGAGGGGTTTCTAAGCAGAGCAGCCCACGAATCACGGGGCACCCGCCCTCCGAGCTCAGGAAGGATCTGGCTAAACTCTGCCTCAGAGAGCCTTCTGAAAGAGGGGCAAAGAAAAGGAGTATTTCATCATCAAATGACTTTCTTCCAGTAGGGATCCTAAAAGAGCTCCTTCAATGAAAAATGAAATAGTCTAATGACAAACACATCAAGTGCAAGACTCCTGGGGCAATGCTGGAAGTCTGCAGTCCAGGGTTCTAGCCTCGAGGGCCCACGGAGAAGTCCCTTCATTCCCAAGGACAGGGCTCCCCCCTGGTTCAAGTATAAGAAATGTACTACACAGGTTTCTTTGGCCTCTGCTCAACCTAAGGAGGTCTGGCTAGCTCAGAGGACTAAACGCTAGGGCACCATCCAAAAGGCTGGCAGTTCGAACCCTCCACAGGTCCCGGGCAATTTACTTCTGAAAGGTCACAGCCATGAGAACCACATAGAGCACAGTTCTACACTGATACACGTGGGGCTGCTGGGAGTCTGAGTCCACGCAACGGTATCCAGTTGCTTTATTTTTGCTAAATTTAAAATCCCTTAGGCATCATAAAATCCAGAGTCCAGGCAGGTTTCCTAGTGTGACATACTCTCTGTTCTGGCCGCTCTGAGATGACTTTCCTCAAGTCTGTAATTTGGCTTCCCCGAAACAGGCTTTTGCAAAGAGTGAGAAATGGGGAAAGTTAAGAAAGTTAAAAAGGAAAAGATAAAAAGGGGGGAGACTCTCAGTCAATGCCTGATAGACTACGCCTCCCCTGGGCCTCAGCTGTCTCCAGATGCCCTTCTCTAGGGCCGTTGGCACAGGCCAGATTGGTGGTTTCACCCACCAACCTCAACAGGTCCCATCGGCCTGGGGCTCCCACAAATACAGGGCAAGGAATAAAAAGGGAACAAGGCAGAGGGAACATGGCACTTACACAGCAACTTAGAAGGTGTAAAGATGGCACCCTCAGGCCCCCCTCTGCATCCTCATTCAAACAAACAAGTCCAACAACCACGCAGCAATGGAGGACATCTGAGCGGGGATGGGATGTTTCATGCTATCTTGTGGAGCCCTGGTGGTGCACAGATGCAGCAAAAGGTTCATGGTTGAAGCCCACCCATCACTCAATGAGAAAGGAGAAAGCTCAGGCAGTCTGCTTCCATAGGACTGACAGCTTCGGAGACCCTGTGGGCAGTTGCACTCTGTCCTCTAGGGGCGCTGTGGGTCAGAATGGACTCCACGACAGTGGGTGTGGTTTGGGCTTTGCTTCTGTGAAGACTGACAGCCCTGGAGACCCTCTGGGCAGTTCCACTCTGTCCTCTAGGGGCGCTGTGGGTCAGAATGGACTCCATGGCAGTGGGTGTGGTTTGGGCTTTGCTTCTGTGAAGATTGACAGCCCTGGAGACCCTGTGGGCAGTTCCACTCTGTCCTCTAGGGGCGCTGTGGGTCGGAATGGACTCCAGGCAGTGGGTGTGGTTTGGGCTTTG
>NW_006921593.1:14685342-14687366 GCF_000298275.1 Orycteropus afer afer | reverse complement strand
TTTGCTTCTGTGAAGAATTACAGCCTTGGAGACCCTGTGGGCAGTTCCACTCTGTCCTCTAGGGGCGCTGTGGGTCGGAATGGACTCCACGGCAGTGGGTGTGGTTTGGGCTTTGCTTCCGTGAAGACTGACAGCCTTGGAGACCCTGTGGGCAGTTCCACTCTGTCCTACAGGGTCACTGAGTTGGAGTTGACTTGACAGCCGTGGGTCTGCTTTTGGTTTTGCTGTTGTTAGCTTCCATCGAGTTGATTCCCATGCATGGTGACCCCTGTGTGCGCAGCATCGAATGTGCTCTGCAGGGTTTTCAAGGCTGTGACCTTTTGGAAGCAGATCTCAGCCTGCCTTCCGAAGTGCCTCTGGGTGGGTTTCAACCACCAACCTCAGTAGAAAACCCAGCAGTCCAAGGTTGAACCATCTGTGCCACCCGGGGACCCCTGATGATAACCAGACGTTTTAGGTTCAATACTGTTATGGCCGAGGCACTGAATTTCCTAATGGGAGCACAAGAGGTCTGCGACTTGCTTCAGAGTAACAGGAGTGGGAACAGAGCGGGGACGCAGATGCATCAGGACGGGCACAGCACTGTGGAAGGCCCCTGCCATCACACGCTTCTATTTGTGTATGACTGACATTTTCATCAAGAAAAGCTTAGAAGAACTCATGGCTGGCCTCCCCTCCAGTCTATACTTTTTGGCGAACTTCCCTGAAGGGCAGGCTAAATGCAGCTCCCCACCCCAGGAACCTGGGACATGCGTGTGTGTGCGTGTATGTGTCTATGTGTGTATATGTGCCTGTGTGTGTGTTAGTGCAGCTCCCCACCCCAGGAACCTGGGACATGCGTGTGCGTGCGTGTATGTGTCTGTGTGCATGTGTCTGTGTGTGTGTTAGTGTGGCTCTCCACCTCAGGAACCTGGGACATGCGTGTGCGTATGTGTCTGTGTGCGTATGTGCCTGTGTGTGTGTTAGTGCAGCTCCCCACCCCAGGAACCTGGGACATGCGTGTGCGTGTGTGTATGTGTCTGTGTGTGTATGTGTCTGTGCGTGTGTTAGTGTGGCTCCCGACCCCAGGAACCTGAGACATGCGTGTGCGTGAGTGTATGTGTCTGTGTGTGTATGTGTCTCTCTGTGTGTTAGTGCGGCTCCCCACCCCAGGAACCTAGGACATGCGTGTGCGTGTGTGTATGTGTCTGTGTGTGTATGTGCCTGTGTGTGTGTGTTAGTGCGGCTCCCCACCCCAGGAACCTGGGACATGCGTGTGTGCGCGTGCATGTGTGTGTGTTTGCAGCTGTCCAGCAGCGGCTGTCTCCACTCTGTGATCCCCCAGAAGATGACAGTCGCACCACATCCACCAGCCCCAGGTACCAGGGCGAGGGCACAGGAGGAGAGTAGGGGACAAGGGGAAGGGGTGAGGCCAGGGCAGGGGCATGCATCCTGGGGACCCTTCGGGGGTGCTGTGGGGCCCCTGAGCCGGGGCGACCCATGACGAGGGGACCCAGGAGGGTGGCTGCAGCCCTACCTGCTGCCAGGTGTGCTCGTGGCCAGCTAGGGAGGGGAAGTTGGGGCGTCCCCAGCGTCCCCCCACCTGCTGACAGGTGTGCTGGGATGGAATGGGTACCTCCGGGGGCCCCTTTACCCGCTCTAACTGCTGACAGGTGTGCGGGGGCGGGAGTGGGGGGCAAGGAGCCCCCCAGGGCCCCCCGACCTACCAACAGGTGTGCGGGGACGGGAGGGGAGCCCCTGGGGTCCCACTCCCCGCCCTACCTGCCCACAGGTGCGCTGGGCGGAGGGGCGCCCCCGGAGTTCCCCCTACCTGCCCACAGGTGTGCGGCGCGGAGGGGCGCCCCGGGTCCCGGCCCACCTTGAGGATGTTGTCGAAGATGGTGTCCCGGAACTCGAGCAGCGCCTTCTGGTCGAACTCGCGGCCGTGGATGATGCGCATCTGCTTGAGGAACGTGGACTTGCCGCTCTCGCCGGCGCCCAGCAGCAGGATCTTGACGAGGCGCCGCACGGCGCGCCGCTCGCGG
>NW_006921593.1:14665788-14684985 GCF_000298275.1 Orycteropus afer afer | reverse complement strand
GTCTGGCGTCCTGCGCGCTCCTATTGGCGCATCTCGCCCCCGGCGCGGCACCTCTCCCGCCCTCGAGGCGGGGTCGCGCCGAAGTGGGCGGGGACTCCAGGGGGCGGGCTCCTGGGCCTCTGGGGTCCAGCTCCATGCTTCTCATTGGACACCCGGGCCGAGGCTCTTTCTTACAGAATGAAAGGGAGGCAGGGTCAGCGGGGAGGTGGGGCTGCCACCCACCATTTCTTATTCTCATTGCTTGGTGGGCACGTCAGTCACTCAGAACGGGCTTGGGATTGGGGATTTCTCTGAGTGGGGCGTAACCACAAGTGCCAGGTGTACAGACAGCGTCACCCTTGGTTCCCAGCTTGGGGCTGACCAGCGGGCTGGCGTAGCGGCCTCGGACGTTGCCCAAAAGCTGGGAAATGCTCCTAAGAGGTCCAGCTGCTCCTCTTCTGTTGAGAGAGAACGCTGTTCCTAAAGCATTTTCCTTCGAGAAGCACTGGAGGGGGGAGGGGGGATGTATTTCAAACAATACACACTCAAAGTAGTTGGGCTTTCAGCCACTTTTCCTAAAAGCTGGCTAATCATAAAAATTACCCTGGAATAAAGCCTTTTAGAGAGCATCGTGATGACGGGAGCAGGGTTACTTGGACTGACTTTAAATATCCACTTGGCCACTTAACCAGTTGCACAAATTTACACAACTCCCCCCTTCCCCCCACTGCTCTTAGCTAGGGTGCCCTGGTGGTGCAACGGTCAAGTGCTTGACTGATAACCAGAAGGTTGGCGGGTCAAACTCACCCAGTGGTGCCATGGACGACAGGCCTCCTATAGGGCAGTTCTCTGTCACATGGGGCTGCTTAAGTCGGAATCAACAAGATGTGAGTCAAACCAACTAACTCAAGTGGTTGTGATGACAGAAACGGGGAACATGAATGTATAAACTACTTAGGACAGTGCCCAGCACAAAGTAAACTCTCAATAAATGTTTCCTGACCTTATTACAGATCCTTGACTACCTCAGAACGCCTGAGTCAGAGCCTCTGGGAAAGAGCAAAGGTGTCCCTTACGGTGTCCAGGGGATTGGCCAGACTTGAGAGCAACCATCTGAAAGATGACCCCATCCAAGCCCTCCTCCCCACCACGTAAGACCCAAACCCCAACCTGCTGCTGTCAAGTGGATTCCAACTCATAGCAGCCCTATAGGGACCGAGCAGAGCTGCTCAAAGGGTTTCCGAGGCTGTAGTCTGTATGGAAGCAGACTGCCACATCTGTCCCCTGTGGGGCAGCTGGTGGATTCACACCACTGACCTTTGAGTTAGTGGCCTAGTGTTTAACCACCGTACCCCAAGGCTTCTCTCCACCATGTACAGGTGGATAACATGGGACCAGCTGAGAAGCAAAACAGTTGACCCAAGGTCACAAGGTTAGAACCCAGCTTTCTTTCTTTATGTCACTGTGCTTTGAACTAGAGAGGGGTGTGCCCAGTAGAAAAGGGACAGCTGTTCATTGTCATTGAATTGACTGCGACTCATGGTGACCCTATGTGTATAGCATGGAACTGCTCCACAGGGTTTTCAAGGCTGTGACATTTTGAAAGCAGATTGAAAAAAATAAAAAAAAACACTCACCGCCGTTGAGTCAGCCCCTACTCACGGCACCTCTGGGTAATTTGAAACTTTTGGCTAGAGTTTGAGTGCCCAACTATCTGCACCCCTTAGGGCCTCCTAGGAAAGTGATTCATGGATGTAATTCTGTTAGATTCCACAAAAGGTAAGTTACAACTCATAAAAATCCAGGCTGGAAGGAGATTCCGGAAAGAATCTCCTAAGAAAACGTTTCACCTGTGCACCAAGAAGCTTACACGTGGTTTGGGAGTCAAGGTGCTGAGGTGACGGCCGAGCTGGAAGCAAACAGAATTCCTGGATTCTCTTAGGAGCCTGGCAGCCAAAGATTGAAGTCAGACACCTAAGTTTCCCAAGACTCTGAGTGTCCATGACCAAGGGCATCTGTCAGATGCTTTTAAAGCAAGAATTTGGGTCAGCGGTGAGTTGTTGACACATTAACCAGGCCTTTGTAACCTTTGAAAAATAGATTGAAAAGAAACCTTGTTCCTTTGTGAAAATGGCCTCCCACAGAAGCCAGATGCCAGTCCCCAGGAGATGTAAATGGTTAACACGCTCAGCTACTACCCAGAGCCCACAGACACCTCGGAAGACAGGCCTGGCCATCTAGTTCCAAGAGTGAGTCATTGCAAACTGTGGTCTGACACACCTAGGGCTGTCCTGAGTCAGAGTCAGCTTGATCATTGGTTTATATGGTGGCAGAAGGAAGAGGCCGTGGAGAGGCCTGAGGCAGCCACGCTTCTTAGACCAAAAACAGACATTCTGAACCAGCTAAAGAGGGGACCAGACCGAGCCCTTCATTCAGGTAAAATAAACTATGAAAAGGTGATTTGCAAAGCAGCTTCAGCAAGTACCTCCGACGACACTTACAAATAAGTCGATATCTTTACACATAGCCCTGTGCCTGTGTTTACACAGTCATTAAAGATTTTAAAGCATTGCCTACATTTTCCTGTGACACCTCACTGCATGCTAGCATAGAAACTATACGCATTATAGGAGCTCTGGTGGCGTAGTGCCTAAGGTATTTGACTGCTAACCAGAAGGCTGGCGGTTCAAACCCACGAGCCATTCCTTGGAAAGAAGGTTAAGCAATCTACTTCTGCAGTGATACTGCCTCGGAAGCCCAAGGAGGGGTGGCTATGAGTCAGATCCAACTCGAAGGCAGTGGGTTTTTTAGGGGTACTTGATGTGGGGACTGAACATGGTCTCAGGACAGATCCTTCACCTTTGTCTAGGCGCTGAGCTACTTGAAAGAAATAAGCTTATCTGTGTCCCCAATAATAACCTCTTAATCATTCCTTAGGAGCTCTGGTAGCATAGTGCCTAAGGCACTTGAATGCTAACCAGAAGGTTGGTGGTTCAAACCCACCAGCCACTCCTTGGAAAGAAGATGGGGCAATCTACTTCCGTAGTGATACTGCCTCAGAAACCCAAGGAGGGGTCACTATGAGTCGGGGCCGACTCGACGGCACATAACAGCAACAACAACAATCATTCCTTACCTTTGTGTGGTGTTTTCAAGGTGCTTCCACATACCTGATCCCATTGTCCTCTCAACACTGCTGCAGGGAGGCAGGTCAGAGATTACTAAAATGGAAGAAGTGGTGGCCTAGAGAGTGAGTACCCCTTGCCCGCAGAAGCAGAGTTAGGAAATTGCAGAATCTGGACCAAACACTGGGAGGGCCCGGCCCAGTGTGTTTTCTCCACATAGTGTGGACCAGTGGAAAGTACGAGAGTTTTGAGGCCTGGCTCCACCACCTGCTAGCTGTGTGACTTTGAGCAAGTCACTTAACCTCTCTGAGATTTAGTTGTTTTAGCTGTAAAACCAAGATGAAAAAAATTAGGCTGTGATAAGTATTAAATAATTGAATGTATCCAACCTACTACGCAATCTTGTTGTTGTGAATTGCCACCGAGTCGGCTCTGGCTTGTGACGACCCCGTGTACAACAGAACAAAACATTGTGTGGTCCTGCCCCATGCTCACAGTCCTTGGCATGTTTGATTCCACTGTTGTGGCCACTGTGTGTTTTGAGTGTCTTCAGCCTCGGGGACTCACCTGCCAGCACTTTATCAGACACTGTTCTGTTGTGGCCCTCAACGTGCTCATTGGCTGTTTTTTTTTTTTTTAATTGTGATTTGGGTAAAGATTTACAGAGCAAATTCACTTTCCATACAGCAGTTCACATATACTTTGTCTCATGTCATTGATCACAGTTTACCACAATGCAACAGCTCCCCTCCCACTTGCTCCCCATAGTTACCTCTTCCCAGTGTCCATCCCTCCACACACTCCTGCCCCCTGAGCTGTCTCCCTGTGCATAAGCAGCCCTTCTTTCTCCCATGATTGTTCTCTCCAAGGAGTGTATCTACTTGAGGTAAATGTTCAACTTATATGCCTGTATTTTGTTTGGCTGAAAACCACAGGTGTGGGTTCAATTTCAGACCTGAAGGGCAGCTAGGGGCCATAGTCTCAGCGGTTCCACCAGGCTCTATTGGACCAGCAAACCTGGTCCCCACATTTTTTTTTTCTCCAAATGATTTTGAGTTTTGTTCCACATCCTTCTCCCTCTCTATCAAGGATCTCCTACATAGATGCCCTTCCAAGTGGATGACAGTGGTAGCCGGGCACCATCTAGTTCTTCTGGTCTCATAGTTGTATAGGCTGCAGATCGGATGAGGTACCAGTCGCTAGGACTAATTGTTTCCATAAATTTTGGTTTTCTTCATTCTTCTTTGCTCTGGATGAGGAGAGACTCATCGTTGCATCTAGATGGCAGCTTGCTAGCTTTTAAGATCCCAGTCGCTACTCGTCATTGGCTGGTTTTCCAAAGGCGATCACCAGGCCTTCCTTCCTACTCTCTCTCAGTCTGGAAGCTCTGCTGGAATATGCCCACTGCGGGTGGCCCTGCTGGGATTGGAAACATTGTTGGCATCGTTTCCAGCCTCACAGCAACATGCCATCCACGACAGAGTGGCAGAGGTGCTGCACCACATGAAAGGCACTCGGTAAATCGTTACCTTGTGCTCATCACAGTCACAGACCTTCGGGAACCAGGCACTGCAAATTCAGGTCTGAAAAAAGTACCTTGAATCCAACACCGAGAGACAAAAACGTGGCAAATATGAATGAAAGGATGAGCGACAGTAAAGATGGAGGCAGGGTCTCTGGTGCATTTAACCAGAGCTTCAGGGGGTTGGAGAGAACGCAGAAGAGGCAATGTGTGAGAAGGCAACAGCGAGAAGTTTAAACTGATGTAGGACATGAAATGCCTAGGCTGATGCATAAAATGACGTCCAGGCCAAGATACACCCCAGGGAGACTGAAGGGTATCAAAGACAGAAGGGGCGAGGAACCAGCAACGGCTACAGTTGCTACAGGAGTCGCTACGTGTCAGGCACTGTTCTAAGCACTTTGACTATCCTAACTCCAAGGAACCTCACAAACTCACAGGTGCTGCCTCAGCCTCTAAAGCGGACACCAGGTGAAGCGACGTTAAAGACACTAAGAGAAAATAACCATTAGAGCAGATTTGTCAACAAAATAGCTTTCAGAAAATGGGGAAAATAAAGACATTCTGAGCAAATAAACACACGGGCTTATTTTCCACTGATGGTCCACTTTGGGAAGAAGGACGGCTGTGCTGGTTGATGCTGTGAGGCAGCTGGGTCGTGAGGCCCAGGGATCTAGCAGTTCTGATGCAGTCGCCCGTGGAGAGGTCGGATACAATGCCATCGGCTCCACGAGGAGACCTGCTATGAGCAGCCAATCAGGGAAAGGGCGTTTCCTGGGGGGGGGGGAACCTGCTATGAGCAGCCAATCAGGGAAAGGGCGTTTCCTCGGGGGGGGGGAACCTGCTATGAGCAGCCAATCAGGGAAAGGGCGTTTCCTCAGGGGTGTGGCCAGCTTCCCGTCTATATGGAGAGGCTCTGGGAAAGCTCTCAGGCTCTCTGCTGCGTCTGCCTTGCCGTCATGTGACGTCCAGTCCTTGCACTCGAAGCAGCGGCTGTCGTGTTGCCTGCCAGCCTTGGGGTTGTTGCCATTACAGCCTGTGAGCGAGCAGCCCGCCATCTTACCCACCGATCTGGGATCCGTCAGTCTCCAAAGCCAGCAGCCTGCTGTATCAGCCCCTGCAGCTATGCGAGTCAAGAGAAGACTCCAGCTTGACGGCTGACCCACGGACTTGGGACTTGTCAGCTTCTACAACTGCAGGAGCCACTTACTTGAGATAAATTTTCTCTCTCTCTCTTCATAAATATATATATATATATATATATACACACACACACACACATATATATATGTGCATATACACATATATGTACACAGACACACACACATATATACAAAAAAAACCCAAACTCACTGCTATCAAGTCAATGCCAATTCATAGTGACCCCCATTGGGTTTACGAGGTGGTAAATCTTTACAGAAGTAGATTGCCCCATCTTCATAGCAGGGGGTGGCTAATGGTTAGCAGTCAGATGCCTTAGGCACTGCACCACCAGGGATACACACACACACACACACATATATACACACACATACATACCAAAAAAACAAAACTCACTGCTGTCGAGTCGGATCTGACTCATAGCAACCCTTCCTTGGGTTTCTGAAGCAGTATCACTATGGAAGTAGATTGCCCAACCTTCCTTCTGAGGAGTGGCTAGTGGGTTTGAACCACTAGCCTTCTGGTTAGCAGTCAAGTGCCTTAGGAAGTACGCCACCAGAGCTCCCATATGTGTGTGTGTGTATATATATATATATATATATATATAATATACACATACACACACACACACACAAACTTCACTGGTTTTGCTTCTCTAGAGAACCCAGCCTAAGACAGGAAGTAGTCTCAAAAGGAAGATCTGACACACAAAAAGGAATGGTGGACATTTTGTGAACATACAGATAATTCTTCAGGCGCTCTGGTGGTACAGTGTGTAAGGCATTTGACCACCAACCGGAAGATTGGCAGTTCAAACCCACTAGTAGCTCCACAGGACAAAGATGAAGCAATCTACCTCCGTAAAGATTTATGGCCTTGGAAACCCAATGGGAGTCACTATGAGTTGGAATTGACTTGATGACAGTTTTCTTTTCCCCCCTGAATAGGTAATTCTTAATATTGACTATGTTGTTGTTGTTGTGTGCCATCGAGTTGGATCCGACTCATAGCCACCCCTCCTTGGGTTTCCGAGGCAGTAGATTGCCCCATCTTCCTTCCGAGGAGTGGCTGGTGGGTTTGAACCACCAGCCATATTGACTATATTAATATAGTAATTTTAACTATCAGTTAAAAGAGAACTAAAATACTAGATACTGGGAGCATATATAAAGAGCCCACGGGCAACACAAACTGTTAAGCACCTGACTACTAACCAAAGGGTTGTGGTTTGAACCCAGCCAGGGGTGCCTTGAAAGGAAGGCCTGCCCACCTGCTTCTGAAAGGCTGCAGCCTTGAGAACGTTACGGAGCAGTTTTACTCAGACACACATGGGGCTGCCATGATGGAGAATTTCCTTCAGTGGCCGGACATCTATGGAGGGAAGGGAGCAGTCATACTTCAAGTGTTCTAAAGTCCTCAAATTGTTTGGGAGGAGAATAAATATTTTGATTAATGTTAAACTTTGTTTGGTTAAATATTCATGCTAAAGTTTTCTGGGGTAAACACAAAAAGAAGAGGAGTAAAGTGTGTAAATTCCATCCTAGCAGAGGGGGTAAAATGGAATGAAGGGGGAAAGAAACCAATTCATACAAAAGACTGCAAGAAATGAAGAAAAAAGAAACAAGAAATAACATAACAAGGTAGGAAAAAATCCAAATACATGACTCATCAAAATAAGTGGAAATAGGTAAGCTAGTGAAAAGACAACTAGCTCAAGGTGCATACAATGCGAGGACAGCTAGAAGTATCCATATGTACATGTGAACACATGTGCACATAGGTACACATATTCATTGAAGATACCACCACAGACATTCCTCACACATAACCAAACACTTTCTGAAATCTGTTTTCTTAGGTCCATAATCTCAGGGAAAACTCGGTCAGTTGACATAAAATAGGTCACAAAGTCCATGTTCTGCATGCTACTGCGGTGAGTGGTATCTGGGGTCTTAAAAGCTTGCAAGGGGCCATCTAAGGTAAAACTATTGATCATTACTTGTCAGGAGTGAAAGAGAAAGAAAGTAACCAAAATGCCAGAGAGGAAGCAAGTCTCCAAGGCTGCAAGCCTGCATGGGCCACGACCTCAGCTCCTGAGACCAGAAGAACTAGATGGTGCCTGACTCCTAGCACTGACTGATCCAACCAACACACAACAGATGATCACAGTTAGAATGGGAGAAAAACGCAGAACAAAACTGAAACTCTTAAAAACGGCCAGACCAGCTGGACCTCGAGACCAGAGTACTCCCCAAGACGATCACCCTTGAAATGCTATTTTAACCTTGAACCAAAACTATTCCCCGAGATCACCTTTACCTTGAAAAGCAGAGTGACACACAAAATAAAGATTATTTCCCATTATATTGGTGCTTTACTTCTCTGGTAGCATAGTGCCTAAGGCACTTGACTGCTAACCAGCTGGCAGTTCAAACCCACCAGCCACTCCTCGGAAGGAAGGTTGGGCAACCCTACTTCCATAGTGATACTGCCTTGGAAACCCAAGGAGGGGTTGCTATGAGTCGGGACCGACTCAACGGCAAATAACAACAACAACAACTACTACTAAAAAAAAGAAATCTGTAGAAGTTCCAAGGTTAACATTTAATCCGAAGCAAAGAGGAGAAGATAAAGGGAAACCAGAGTGCAGGAAATAGCATAACCAGAATCAATTAATGAGAACGTTGACATGTGGAAATATTCACATGTGAATGTGAAAAATGTAGCAAATACCATTGATCAATTTGTGTGGAAATTGTGAGAGGGGAACCTAATGTGCTATGTAAACTTCCACCAAAAATACAATGAAAAAGAAATTTTTTTTTAAAGACAACTAGTTAATTGGGCAATTCTACTTCCATAGTGATACTGCCTCGGAAACCCAAGGAGGGGTCGCTATGAGTCAGGGCTGACTCCACAGCAAACAACAACAACAAAGTTAAAAGACTGTCAGGTTTGATCAAATAAAACAAGTCTGGTTATCTACTGCGTGTATAAGACACACCTAACACCCAGAAAAGACTAAAGCAAAATGAATAAAGATCGGCCAGGCAAACTCTAACCCCAAGAGGGCTGGCGTACCCCAATGTCCAGGACACAGAGCAGACTTGAGGCCGAAAGCACTGCCAGAGAAAAAGAGGGTCATTTTACACAATAACCAGCAACCAGTTGCTGCCAAGTCAATTCCGAATCATGTTGACGCTACGGGAGTCAGAGTGGAACTACGCCCCACAGAGCTCACAATGCCTGACTTTTCATAAGTAGATCACCAGGCCTTTCTTTGCAGGTACCTCTAGGTGGATTCCAACTTTGTTTTTGGTTAGCGTCTGAGTGTGTCCACTATTCATACCACCCAGAGACTCTGTTTTATATAACAGAAGACTAAGTACATTAGCAAGATACAATAACTTTGTATGTACCTAATAACATAGCCACAAATGTCTAAGTTAAAAAATGTCCAGAACCTTGAGAAGAAACTGAAGAATCTACCATTATTGCTGGAGTGTGAGGGAGGGATAGGTTAAACCTATCTTTTCTGGCAATTAATAGTGTAAGCAGATACAAAATATGATTGTAGTCTGTTACACTAGTGGTCCCCAGTGAACATGCCCCCTGGTATTTATGCCCTATGTAACCTCTCCTGTTAGATCTGGGAGCGGTTCTAACAGAGTGTAGCATCCATGATATTCTGCTAGTTCCGTGTCTGTTGTGTTAGCTGTCCTTCAGTAGAGTCTGACTCGCAGTGATCCGACGTGTTCAGAGTATTACTGCTCCACAGGCTTTCAAAGGCTGGGACGTTCAGAAGCAGAAGTGCAGCTACCCTGCGGGAGAGGCCATGTGGGAAGGGACAAGCCCTGAGACTGCTTGGAGAGTGAGCGCCCCTGCATCCCGGCATCCCGGCTCCATGGCTGTCACTCTCTTTTATAAGACACCGTTCAGAAGGGGTTGGGATTAAGAGGCACCCTACTCTGTATGATGAAGCCCTGCATTTGTGTGAGTCACCTGTGGCTGTGTAACAAGTTTAAAGGCTTAAAACAACACACATCCATCACCTCACCGTTTCTGTGAACCCAGGCTCCGTTTAGTCAGGTTCTCTGCAAGGCTGCTATCAAAACGTTGGTCAGGCATCTTCTGTGAAGTTTGGCGGGGGAAAGACCTGCTTCCGAGCCCATGTGTTGTTGACAGCATTCAGTTCCTTGGATTGTTGGACTGGGGGCCTCAGTTTCTTGTTGATTGGAGGCCACCCTCAGTCCCTTGCCATGTGGCCCTGTCCATACCATGGATGATGGTTCACAACATGGTGACCAGCTTCCTCCAAGCCATCAGGAGAAGAGTCTCAGAAAGACAGACAGACACTACACTCTTATGTAACATAATCACACACATGTCATCATGTCCATCCCTTTACTGTGTACTGTTGGCTAGAGTCAAATCACAGGTCCAGCCCATACTCAAACGATGAGATCATTCAAGGGTATGAACACCAGCAGGTGGGGGGCATGTGGCCATTTTAAAGTCTATCTTCCGAGATGTGTTAGTTACATGAGTTGATATATCTTTTTTTTTTTTTTGTCACTTGGGCCAGACTTCTTTTTCTCTTTCTTACACGTGAAAGTGTCCTTTCCCTTGCACATGAGATAGTCATACACATTTTTAAGATAATGGAGGTGTTGGTGAAATGTGGAGAGCCACTGTGGCTACACACCCCCACCTCCAGGACACGCGTTCCCTCTCACCTGTTGGGTAGGGCTACTTCCCTGAAGATATTTGAGACATATATCTCATGTCCCGTGGCTCATAGTGTTTAGGGAGAACCTTGTGATGCTAAGACCAAAGAGTGGGGCTCCTCTACTTGATCTTGCCCTTGTGCAGCCCTTGTGAACTGGCTTGGTGTTTCCTGAACATCCCTGAAGAGCACCCCTAGGCCCCAGTCTGCTCCTCATAGGTAATGCCACAGAAGGTTCCATGGAGGGGTACTAAGAATGAAATTATAGCACTCGCCAAGCTGTGATGCTTGAACCTTGGTTGGCATCTGAGAAAGAAAGTCACCCAGCTGCTCTAACCTCCTGATTGGTTCCTCAACTTGCTGACAGTTCCCACAGGATGTAAGTAGAACCTAGGTTCAGACAGGGGAGTGCCTCAGAATATGAGGCCTGGGTCACAGACTCACTCTTCCTTAAAAATATGCTGATGTGGGTGAGATGAACAGCCAGAAAAACAACTGACTCTCTATTCCAAACCATGGTTGCCAGAACTGGACGGTCCTCTTGTCCACTTCTAGGAGAAATAACAAAAAGCAATCTCAAGAGAGGGCTCTATGGCAATGTTCTTGAGGACCTTGGGGACTATGTCTACATGCCATTCAGCCAGCCAGTCAGCCAGCTCTCCACCCACCCATCCATCCATCCATCCACCCACCCCTCCACCCTCCCATCCTTCCATCTATCCATTCATCCACCCACTCCCTACCCCTCCACCCCTCCACCCTTCTACCCCTCCATCCTTCCATCCATCCACCCATCCACCCCTCCACCTCTCCACCCCTCCATCTTTCCATCCATCCACCCCTCCACCCCTCCATCTTTCCATCCATCCACCCCTCCACCCCTCCATCTTTCCATCCATCCACCCCTCCACCCCTCCATCTTTCCATCCATCCACCCATCCACCCCGCCATCCTTCCATCCATCCATCCCCATCTACCGTCCAACCATCTTCCCTCTCTCCCTTCCTGCGTTCCTTCCATCCTTCCTTCTTTCCATCTATCATTCCATCCTTCCATCCATTCTTCTATCCATCTATCCAGCAAACAGTGATTGAGTTCGTACAATGTGCAGGCACAGGGGCTACAGCCATACATAAGATAGACATGGACCTTGCCCTCATGGACTTGGCTGTGAACATTGAACATAATTGCACAAGGAATTTTAGGTATGATTCATGCTAGGGATGAAGAGTATGGGCATGATGAGAGAAGGTAATGGGGAGTAGGCCTAGTTGTGTGGGGTGGGGTGAGTTTGGGGTCACAAGAGGTCGAGGCAGGAAGGATTTCTTTTCAGAGTCAAGGTTGGTAGGCGGGCTTGCGGGGAGGCTGGGGGAAGAGGAAGGGGTGATGGCTGTATTCTTAGTCATGGGTAGTGGTTGGGCTGGGAGAGACATGGGATGGTGTGGAGTGAGCCCAGGCTGCCAGGTGGAGCTAGAGGAGCTGGTTGCATCATTTTCTTGGTGTAAGATTTTGGGCATAAGATATCACATTGCTGAGTGTCAGTATTACCACTTATAATATGAAAATAATAATAATAAATGTAATAATTCATGCTTATCGAGAGCTTACTCTGTGCCCGCCATTCTTGCTAGGATTTTACATGGATTATCTCGTTGAATCTTAATTGTGGCCCTGTTGTAAATCTCTGGGTGGCACAATCGTTCGTGCTTGGCTACTAATCGGAAGGTTGATGGTTTGAACCCATCCAGTGGCCCCATGAACAACAGGCCTGGTGATCCGCTTCCGTGGAGACTGCGGCCAAGGGAACTGTGTGGAGCTGTCCTCCTCAGTGACAATGGGTTTGCTCTCTGGGGTTGGCATTATTGTAGGTACTGGGAAAGGGTGGCCCCGTGAGGCTCTGTAATCCGCTCAAGGCTACATAGCTCCAGGAGCATGGAGTCAGGATTCAAATCCAGACACATCACCCCCAGAGCCCATGCTCTTAATTGTTGGATCCACTGCATTGTAACAAACAGCCCCAGACTCTTGGGGGGCCCAAATGGCAAAGGCTTACTTCTGGCTCCCACCTCAAGTCTATCATGGGTTGCCTGGGGTCTCTCTGATGTCACCTGTCTCTAGGGTCCAGGCGGACCAAGCAGCTGCCATTTTGATCATTGTTGGTCATTGTATAGAGGGTGAGCAGTGAGCCCTGGAGGGTCATATGCCAACAATTGAGTGGAAATGATGTGTCGATGCTGCCCACAGCTCCCTGGTCTACCCACCCACCCACGAAGGGGCCAGGAAGTGCCATTCTATCAAAGGCCCCAAAGACAGAGCCAAAATATTTGGTGAATGATGTTAATAACAGCCACAGTGTTATTGGAAAGATTGGAGATAACGGTAAACACCCGGGGTACAACGTGTATTCCTGGTACACCCTGGCTCACCACTTCCCGGTTATGGTGAGTCTTGAACAGTTTACTTACTGGTGCCTCAGTTTCCTACTCTGCAAAACGGAGGTCAAATTACCGAGCCTGCCGCACAGAGCACTGGGGGTGATTCAGTGGACTGAGACACGTGAGAAACAGAACAGTGCCTGGCACAAGGGGGGTGCTGTGTGAGGGCTCACCCTGGTTTTCGTCAGCGCCATGGGCACGTCTCACTCCTTGGCTGTCTCATCCTATTCCAGCCATCGGGAAATTACACCTAACCTCCTGCGGGTTCCAGCCCCATCTCCGTCTGGCAGTGTGTCGTACTGTGCTGGCTGATGTTGCTATGAAGCTGGAAGCCATGGCCCTGGTACTTCAAATGCCAGCATGGTCACTCGTGGTGGACAGGCTTCACTGGAGCTTCCAGACTAACAGTGGGAAGAAAGGCCTGGCAGTCTTGATATATAAATTGGCCAGTGAAGATCCTGTGGGTCATAGCAGAACTTGGTCCACCTGCTCGCTGCTGACATGGCCTCAGGAGGGGTCACTTGCTGACCTCATGGTGGGTGCAGTAGCGGCCAGTGAGGGTGACCAGCCATGAGATGGTCTGGCACAAACTGCGATACTGGGCCCAAGCGTACTGGCCATCAGGAGGGTAACACAGGGCCAGGTGACATTCACTCTCTTATCCATGGAATCGCTATGAGCTGGAGTCACCTCGATGCTATCTACCTACCTATATACTTAGTCTGTACATTTGCACGTATGTACCTACCTACCTACCTACCCTGCAGGGTTCTCTCCTGTAGAAGACCCCGGGAGTGCCCTTTGACCTCCTTACACCAAGGGGACAAGAGCAGTGTCTGAATGGAAGCCCTCTCCAGACCCTCTTGCACCCCCTCCTGGTGGCTTTACCAGGGGCCAAAGCTCTCCTAGTGCAGGGGGTTTAACAGTCAGTGGTCTCAGGGCCTGCCCCCAGGAAGGAGGATGGTGGGAGTTGGAAGGGACCCAAGGGGCCCAGTGTGCACGGGAGCCCTGGAGCCTGAGAAGTTGGCTCTGTTTGCTGCCTGTGGCCTTGTGAGCAAGGAGTTCCACCAGGACTGGCTACATAATCTCATCAGGACAAAGTGAAAGTACACGGCCCCGTGACTACTGATCGGAGTCCTCGGGAGGTGGAGATGGGTAAGCGCTTGACTGAGAGCTGAAAAGTCGCAGGTTTGAGTCCACCCAGAGACGACTCTGGCAAAGCAGAGGTCAACGACAAAGAGGAGGACCCTCAACGAGGTGGGTTGACACAGTGGCTGCAGCAATGGGCTCCAACACGCCTGCTGCTGCGAGGACAGTGCCGGCCCAGGCAACCTCTCGCCCTGTTCTACGTGGGGCTGCTGTCGGTCGGAACCGGTGCGACCGCACCTGACATCAAAAGAGCAGAGGTGTAGCCACGGAAAATGGAACCCATGGCCAGCACTGGAATCGCGCCCCTGTCAGACACCGGACACCCATCTTGTGGACTACTTCACCATCATGTCAGCTCAAAACCACACGCCAAGTGCGTCCATCTTTCACTTCCCACACTCGGGCACTCCACGGACATGACAACAGCCCCTTCCTTGCCTTCACGGATGACAATTTCTCTATGACAGGCTCCAAGTCCCTGTTTTCAATTACTTCTCTTTCTATTCCCAGCAAAGCAAGATCACCACCCATGCACCCTGACCCAGGGAGGCCCTCAGACACAGAGGTGTTAAGTTTTAACTCGCTGCGTGCTCTCCCACCAAAAAAGGCCTGCCCGTCTGCTTCTGCAAACTCAGCCGTTGTAAACCCTACAGAGCGGAGCACAGCTCACCAGGGCAACACACGGGCCACCGTGAGCAGAACTGTCTCCATGGCAACTGGTGGTTAAAGGGTTAGTCAGATGGTTACGGCAGAGCGTTCAACTCTGTGTGCAGCCCTTCTGAGCACGGGGTTCTGTGTGAGGTCACCCCAACTCTCCTGACAGCATGGCTACCGGCGACTCCTCTAGGGCAGGTGGGACAGCCGTGGCCGAGGCCTCTAGTGCCAGCCCTGGGGACGGACACACAGCTGTCCCGGAATAGTCTGAGCTCTTGGGGACCACCCAGAAAACGGTTTCCTCTCTGGTGACTCACCCCCCTCGACTCTGCTCTTTCCCAAACTGGTCTCCTGTCCCTGAGCTCCAGCTTGGGCAGACTCGGTCACTTCCTGGGCACTCTGGGGCCACAAAAAAGCCTGCTGTGGTTGAGGACAAAAGTCCAACCTCAAACCCGACTTCACACTCATCTCCCCTGCCCTCCCGCTGGGCCGGCCAGGCCCTGACCTCAGAGACCTGCAGGGGTGGGGGCTGCTTCCTGCCCTGTTCCCCCCTCTCTACTTTAGGGGTCAGGGTTGTTGTTGTTTGCCGTTGAGTCGGCCGCGACTCATAGCGACCCCTCCTTGGGTTTCCGAGGCAGCATCACTACAGAAGTAGGATTGCCCAACCTTCCTTCTGAGGGGTGGCTGGTGGGTTTGAACTGGGTCAGGAGGAGGGGAAAAAGGAAGGGAGGAGGGGAAGGGGCAGGTTGAGGAAGAAGAGGGGGAGGGGGGGAGAAAAAGGGAGAGGAGGAGGAAGAAGAAGAAGGAAGAAAACAGGCTCTCAATTAACCTGAGCCTCTGAAGCCTGCCTTTGACTGTAACGAGTCCTGAGTGATGCAAACGGTGAGCATACTGAGCTGCTAACGGAGAGGTCAGTGGTTTGAGTCTACGCACAGATGCCTGGGAAGAAAGGATTCTAGGATCTTGCAGGAACCAGACCAAAAACCAAACCCACTGCTGTCGAGTCAATTTCAACTCATAGTGAGTCTGGAGGACAGAGCAGCACTGCCCCAGAGGGTTTCCAAGGCTGTGATTTTTATGGAAGCCACTGGCACATCTTTCTTCCTCCCAGGAGCTGGCGGGTTCCAGTCAGCCCAGCTATTAACCTCTGTGCCTCTGCAGGGTTGTGACCAGAAGTTCCCACCTGCAACCACAAGGTGGCACTCGTGCCACACCAGGGAACCAGGGGTCATGTCTGCGGAAATTCAGCTGAGACACTGGCAATCTCCTCTGACAGCCACAGGTGAGTTCTCCGGCCTCCCTTTGTCGTCATTAGCACCTGGAGTTCCTGTTAACAGAGCTAGACAGGTGTGACCAGATTGGGGGCCCAGGGGCTCCATCCTCAGCTGTGGGGAGCTGTAGGTAAGAAACAGGAGGGAGACGCTGGGGGTGAGTTCCTCAGCCCTGCGGGGTCCATCTGCCCACCAGCTCACCCTTGCTGTCCAGGGAAGGCTGGCTGGGCAGGCCATTCTTCAGTGTCACCACCAGACATCGCCTTCCCAGGCTGCCCACTCCGGCAGGACCCCTCAGCTGGCCCAGAGAAGCCAGCCCGGCTCCCACCACAGCTCTAAGGGAATCGGTCCTGTTTTCTCGGCCAGGATCACAGTTCGTGGTGCCTGCTCCAAGTCCAGAGTTCTCCTTTGTCGTGAGCTGCGTCCCTGAAAAAGTTATGTTGAAATTCTAACCCTGTACATGTGAACATGACCTTGTCCAGAAGCAGGGTCTTTGAAGACGTTATCCGTTAGTCAACATGAGGTCATACTGCGGGAAGCTTGATACCATCTGAGTTGCTATTAGTGGCCGTGAGTCAACTTACACTCACACTGACCCCATGTGTGCAGCATAGGAGTGCTCCAAAGGTTTCCAAGACTGGGAACTCTCAGAAGCCAATTTCCAGGCCTTTGCAGACTCCCAAGTCCCCACCTGGAGGAGGGCTGGACAGCTTCAGACACAGCCCCCGTGGGGTTGCTGGGGTAGCTGCCATCTGACTCAGATGATTAGCCTGGGTGGCTCCTGGACTGAGCCTGGTGACTCTCAGCCTCTCACCCTCCATCTGTGGTATGACAGGGCTGAGAGCAGCCCCTGGGACTGGATCAGGCAATACCAGCAGAATTCTTAGCACACTGCCCTAGAAACATCATGCAAGCCACATGTGTAGCCAACAGACAATGTGAAAGCTTCTAATTGCTGCACAATAGTTAGCAAGCTTGGCTGCTAATCAAAAGGTTGGTGGTTCAAGTCTACCCAGAGGCAAAAGTCTTTTATAGAAAATGTGTCCAAGGAAGCCAACTTACGACTTGTCAAAAAGCACCCGGGCAGGTGTCATCATGAAATAGAGCTCTTATTTCCATTCTTCAGGAAAAGAAACCCATACATTCGTGTGCAGTCAGAGGACAATGTTCGTGTGATGCCAGATGCAGTTTTGGATGCCATGGTAACAGCATACGTTGGACCAGACTGTCTCACCTTGCGCACAATTTCTGAAACAAACAAACAATTGCCTTCTGAGCTGCCCATGCTTCAGGCCTGTTCTCACTCTTCCCGGAATGTTTCCCTGCTCCGCTGTCTGTCAGGCTCCTTTTATCCTTCTATACCTAGCTCAAATGTCCCCTCCTTCCCATGGGCACTTGCTTGCTGACTTCCTCACCCCATTCTCAGGCATCCAGGACACATGGTGTGTGCTTTTATCTGAGAGCTGACTTTGTTCCTGCATGAATAAGAGGCTCACCTGTCTGTCTTGTGAGTCTTGGATACCTGGGGTCTGTTTTCTCATTGCTGATGTGAGGTCTGGCACTGTGAGCTTCTCGGGCAATGTCAAGGGATTGAATGGAAAGATATGTCAGCAAGAGACTGTTGGGAGAGGCTAATCCTTCAAGTGACCTGCTCTATCCTTTGAGAGGCCAATCTGGAGTGGAACTTTGGAGAAAAGCCAGGACTTTCTTCCTACAAAGCTAATCACACCTGGTCTCGGCACAGTGAACCCTCCCACTCAGCGTGTCTGTGCTCTGACGGAACTGGCTATGTCATGGCATGAGGTCCATGATATTATTGTTCAAAATGATTCACCTCCCTGCCCCTTGACTTTGGGCTCTCCTGAGACTTGCTTTGGCTAGTGGACTATGAGCAATGTCATGGGGGCAGAGGTTTGAAACGATGGGGTTGGACTTGTCCTCCTGTCCTCTTGCTTTTCACCATGAGAAGAACATCTCATGGTGGGCTACAGCAGTGTTGGTTACTTTTTATTTCTACCCAACCTGCAGTTGGAGCCAAGTCCAGGAAGCCCAGCGTGGGTTGACAGGATGCAATATATGCTTGTTGTTTAATACCGCTGAGAGTTTTGGTGTCTATTTGCTGTGCAGCTAAAGGAGATTGATCTGTAGCATCTAAACTGGGTAGTCCACTTCCCACACTCTGACACTCCATGGGTGGTGGCAGCTTGTGCATTGCTGTAATGCCAGAAGCCATGCCACTTGTATTTCAAATCCCAGCAGGGTTGCCCATGGTGAACAGGTTTCGGTGGAGCTTGCAGACTAAGACAACCTAGGAAGAAAGGCCTGGCTATCTACTTCTGAGAGTCAGCCATTGAAAGCCCTGTGGATCACAGCAGAATACTGTCTGTTACGGAGCTGAAAGAGGAGCCCCCGAGAGTGGAAGTCTCCCCACATACACAGTGGCTTCAGCAGTGGACTTAAGCAGCCAACGGCTCTGAGGGGTCACAGTACCGGGTGGTGTTTCATTCTGTTGGACACAGGCTTGCCACGAGTCGGAGCTGACAAATGGCCACTAACAACAACAAACATGAGTGGAAGCTGAGCCACTGGCATATGGAATCAGGGTCCTTTCTCTTCTCTTTGCCTTCACCGCTGCGTGGGGAGCCACTGCTCTGCCTGGGGCACAGGAGTCCTGAGGGAAAGCATTGAACCAGGTACGAGTGGGCTTTAGACACGTGGATGTGTCCAGAATGGATAGAGAGGGATGAGGGTGAGGAAGTAGAAGCCAAGCTGAGAGGAGAGGGAATGGGGTCCCCAGAGGGAAACAACTCACCACGAGCAGGATTGTTGGGCATTTTGGAAAAACTCAGAAAGCAGCTCTTAGGGGGAGGAGTGGTGCTTTTGCCTATAGCGTAAGCCTGAACTAGACTGACACTGCCGCCACGGCCACGGCCACGGCCACGGCCACAGCTACAGCTGCCACCACCACTGACATCACCACCCTCACCACCATCATCAGTACCACTTCCACATCTACCTCCACCTTCACCACCACCACCTCTACCACCACCTCCACCTCCATTACCTCTGCCTCCACCACCACCATGTCCACCACCACCACCACCACAGCTGCCACCATCACTGACACCACCTCCATCACTGATACCACCTCCATCACAACCACCACCACCACCAC
>NW_006921593.1:14656232-14665229 GCF_000298275.1 Orycteropus afer afer | reverse complement strand
CCACCTCCATTACCTCTGCCTCCACCATCACCACCACCACGTCCATCACCACCACCACCACAGCTGCCACCGTCACTGACACCACCTCCATCACAACCACCACCACCACCTCCATTACCTCTGCCTCCACCATCACCACCACCACGTCCATCACCACCACCACCACAGCTGCCACCATCACTGACACCACCTCCATCACAACCACCTCCACCACCTCCACCACCACCTCCATTACCTCTGCCTCCACCACCACCGCCACCACATCCACCACCACCATCACCATAGCTGCCACCATCACTGACACCATCTCCACCACATTCCTTGGGGAAGGAGAGGACCATGTGGCAAGAACTGCTAACAGTTTTTTTTTTTTTTTTTATTTGGGTGAAAGTTTACAGAGCAAATTCACTTTCCATACAGAAGTTCATAAGAACTGCTAACATTTTAACTTGAAGTCAGTCAGGGTGGGAGTATATACCCTAGCAATTGGCGGATGTTGCACATCAGGGTCCCCCACCCATTTAGAGCCCATCACACTGCTCCCACCCCTCACGGTTCAGGGCTGCCCCAGAGTGTCGTCCCTTGGCACCCTGACGTGCTGTGAGTGGAATGTGCATGGCCCTATGCTCGAGGATGTCCAGGGAGACCCAGTGGCCATTGCCTGCAGGTGGACTTGGCCAAGGGGACACAAACAGATCCCCAACAGTGTGGGCCACAGGGGCTGGGCTTGTAGACATTGATCCCTGGGTCGCTTCTGGTTCCTGCAGACTAGCCAGCCAGGGGCTGCCAGGGGCCTGGTTTCTGCCGGAATGGGCAGCCCATGGTGGCTCAATGGATTCCCGGCTGTGCTGACAGGTGTGGCCAGGGGTCAGAGGGCATTATTATAAAGTGCGGCTGTGTGATTTACAGCTGCGGCAGCCGAGACGCCGGAGCGGTGGACAGCAGGAAGACGGATGCGAGCTGGCAGGAGGCTAGCAGGATGAGTGATCTGCATTTCATGGAGACGGCATCCACCGGCCGAGATGGAATAGCTCGTCCCCCCAGTGCGGAGAGGCAGGCATAAATCAGGCTGTGCTGCGGGCAGGGTGGCAGGGAGTTAATTAGTAACGGAGAAAAATACTTTTCAGCTCACCAAGACACACAGGGAGCATACAAAGACCAGCTCAGTCCCCCAGGGTCAGCGTACCCGGGAGAGCCACGGACATCTCCCATCCCACCCAAGGGCGGCAGGACCTGCGGGGATGGTCACACGGAGGCGCTGGGGCCCAGGCCAGGGGGTGTCTGGCTGCCCCCTGGGTCTCAGCCTGCTCGCCGCTGGCTGCTCCTGGCCGGTGCCCTGCCAGCGTGGCTCCTGTCTGTCCGGGCTGGGAGTGGGTCTCCAGGGTTGTCATGTGCACTGGTCAGCAATGTGCTCCCCTCCCCACCAGGAGCTGTGTGTGTGGCTGAGCCCCCTCCCACTCAAACACTCGAGGCCCAGATGGGGCGTGGAAACTTTTAGAGACTTCCGGGTGGTTCCTAACCTTACAGAAGTGATGCGAGCTCTTGCAACATTCTGATACATCAAGGCAAGAAGTGAAACTCCCTTTCTCCCCGAAATCCACAGCCCAGAAGGAAGCCCTGCGTGCAGTGTGGGACTGCAGACCTCTCTATGTGGCCACAGACGTTTGTATTTGTACCCATGCACCCTGCACACTAAGGAGCTTCGGTGGGGTAGTGGGTAAGGCATTTGGCTGCTAACCAGAAGGTCAGGGGTTCAAACCCGCCAGCTGCTCTGTGGGAGGACGATGAGGCAGTCTGCTTCTGCACAGATTCCCAGCCTTGAAAGCCCAGTGCGCGTCAGAATCAACGCAGT
Source organism: Orycteropus afer afer (assembly GCF_000298275.1). Lineage (NCBI taxonomy): Eukaryota > Metazoa > Chordata > Mammalia > Tubulidentata > Orycteropodidae > Orycteropus > Orycteropus afer. The sequence continues at coordinate 14,663,377 of NW_006921593.1, read as the reverse complement.
AGCAGTGGGCTTGGTTTTTCGGTTACTGTGCACGCTGTCTCACAGCTTGCTCCCTCCGCAAGCTGGTATCTGTGGGGCGTCTCTGAAAGTCGGTGCACAGGGTGCCACCTTGCTGTTCTCCACGAGCCTGGAATTCCACGGATTCCATGGGTGATGCAAACGGTTAAGTGCTCAACTTCTAATGGAAAGGTGGGCGGTTTGAACACATTCAGAAGTACCTCAGAAGAAAGACCTGGCCGTCTGCTTCCAAAAGGTCACAGCCCCCAAAGCCCTATGAAGCCTCAAGGAGGCAATCAGTCCAAAGGACTTACAGGCCACATGGACCTCAGCCTCCAGTAGGCCGAGACCAGAACTAGGTGATGCCCGGCTGCCACTGCTGACCATTCTGAGCAGGACCATGATAGAAAGCTCTGGAAAGAGTGGGAGAAAATGTAGAATAAAATCCAAAATCGTAAGAGACCAGGCTTCCCGGTCTGACAGACACGGGGGGACCCCCGAGACGGTGGCCCTTAGACACCCTTCAGGCCTGGAACTGCACCCACCCTGGGGATCGCCTCGCAGCCAAGGACAGGCAGGCCTCTAAAATGAGCACTAACCCCTGTGAGGAGCGTGTTCCTCAGAACATCCACCACACGAGACCAATGGGGGAACGTCTGCCCCAAAACAAGGTTCGGAAGGAACAAGGGGCAGGACAGAAGGACGGATGGAAACGGGGAGCCCAGGAGGCAGCGGGAAGGCAGAGTGCTGTCACACTGCGGGAGCTGCAACCAATGGGAAGCGTGTATCGGGTGTTGCATGGAAAGTAGCGGGCTCCAGACACTCTCGGCCAGGCCACCGCTGCAAACCAACCAAGCCTGTTGAGCGTCTCAGCTCCACACAAAGGGGTCACCACGAGTCAGAATCGACCACGGCCACTTCAGAGGCAGACCCTCATTCCCCAAGCAAGGGCACAGCCACAGGTACAGGGCTCAGGGCCCCAACACGTCCTTTCTGGGGACACAGTTTAACTGACAGCATCTGTGACTGGGCATTCTGGCAATCACGGGGACTCCTGCACCACAGAAGGGTTAGGACAGAAGGCTGCTGGGCCTGGCCGTCCCCACCATGGGCTGCAGGTCAGACCATCATGAACCCGAAGGTTTCTGTTGGCTCATTCTCCGTAGATCACCAGGCCTTTCGGCCCAGTCTGTCTTAATTGGGGAGGTCTGCTGAAACCCGTCAGCATCACGGCCACACACAGGCCTCCACGGACAGACAGGTGGCCGGGAATCAAACCAGGGTCTCCCGCATAGACCGTGAGAGTTCTGCCTAAGCCACCACCGCCCCCTGCAGGCGGAGCAGGGCGGGTATTACTTGCTACTTCCTGTGGTTGGACTGTGGGCACCAGGGAGCCCTGGGTGTGTGCAGCCCAGGATCCAGGGTCTCCCTGAGCCCACCGGCCGGCCAGGGGACAATGCCCGGCTCCGAGAACAACAAGCCCTTCCCGGCTGTCAGGGCACGAGGGTTACGTGCAGAATAATGCGGTCCCCGATCAAACCTGCGGCTGTAACTCAGCCCTGCCGCTGCCAGCGCCATCAATTCGGACCGAAAGTGCAGCTCCAGCAGTTTGCAAGGAGGAGCGGGGGAGGCCCGTGAGTTACGATCGGTGGGGACGCGGGGCCCCCACCGGCATTGTTAGCCCGTGCCAGGGATTGACTGCTCACTGGCTTTAATGAAATTGAATTTTAATTTACATCCCGGCCCGCGGCGGGGCCAGGGTGTGGTGGGCAGAGGGAGCTCCTTCTGCGGGGCCTGCAGCCAAGCCCCACGGGAGGGACGGGGTGGCACCTGTCTTCCCGCAGCCGTGCGGGGTGGACGGGTGTGCCACCCTCCCGCGCCCTGTCCTCCACCTGGCCGTTCCCGGCTTGCTCAGGTGTGAAGATGGAGGAGGTGCAGCAAGGTAACGTGCCCCTCCGTCCCCTGCGAGGGAAGAGGAGGCTTCGCCAGGTGCCAGGAGCCATGCGTGGCCGGACGGAAGGCACCTGATTCCAGAGGGCTGTCCAGAGCCCCTGACCCCCTTGCCTCTCCACAGCAAACCAAAGCAAGTTGCTGCTGCCCGGTGGGTCCCGGCTCCCAGCAGCCCCGTGCATGTGCAGAGCGCAGCTGCCCCTAGGTTCCCTTGGCTGTCATCGTTATGGACGCAGTTGTCAGGCCTTTCTTCTGCGGCACCCCTGGGTGAGTTCAAACCACCAACCTTCAGGGTAGTGGTGGAGCACAACAAACCGTGCCACCTCGGGACCTTCTCGCCTCGCTGAGGTCTCAGTAAAAAGCCTAACCAGCTGCCGCCGAGTCAACTCCGACTCATGGCGACACGGGGTGCGTCAGTAGAAGTGTGGTCCACGGGTTGGCAACGGCTGGTTCTCCAGAAGGGAACTGCCAGCCTCTCTCCCGAGGTCCCTCTCGGTGGACTTGAACCCGTCTGGGCGAGCAGCCGAGCGTGTTAGCTGTTCACAGCCCCCAAACTGACAAAACAAACCAGCCGCTGTGGAGTCGACCCCGAAGAGTCGGACCGTGCTCCATGCAGATTTCGTGGCTGAGTTTTCATCAGCCTTTTCCTCCCAGGTGCTTCTGGGGCGGACCTTTCGGTGGACGGCAGAGGTGCTGACCACTTGCCCCACCAGGCACTCTGCTGCTCTTTGCTGTTGAAACAGTATTTTTCGTTGGGCTACTAAGTGTGGCCACTGCTTCCCTGTGGGCACCCGCCTGCCGTGTGTCTGTCTGTGGAGGCACGCGTGGGCATGCGTGTGCCGTGGGGGGTGGAGCTGCAGGTCAGGACCTCAGGACCACAGCGGCTGGGTGGCCAGCCCCGGCTGCACCTCTTCCTGGCCCTGGAGGGACAGCCCCTTCTCTGAGCCGCGTCACAAGCTCTGATGCAGTCGTGTTTGGGAGCCTCCAGACCGCAGACGCGACCACCCTGCACGAGCTGTGCTTAGTGGTGTTTTTAAGACTCTGTTCTCACCTGTGATGGTGGTGGCGGGGGGTCCCAGTGCCACCAGGACCCCATCCCAGTGTCCGAGGTAGAAAATGGTCTCCTGGGACTCAGCGAGGAGGGGGGCTTCACAGGGGGCAGGCTGGGAGGATGGGGAGGGGCGCTGGCAGGAGGTTATACCTGAAGGTCTCTGGGTGGTTCAGAGAGTGTGCTCAGCTACTGACTGAAAGGTTGGAGGTTCGAATCCATGCAGTGGTGCTGCAGAGAAAAGGCCTGGCAATCTTCTTCCAAAATATCAGCCACGGAAAACCCCAGGGGGCGCAGTTCTGCTGTGACAGACGGGGGTGCCAGGAGGCACAGTCGACTGGACGGCAGTGGGTTTTGGGGAAGAGGCCCAAAGGCGTGGGTGCAGGACAGCTGCAGGCCCCCAACCCTCCTGCCCGAGGGGCTAGTCTCTGCTTCTCTTGCTTGAGAAAAGCCTGGGCCACCTGGGCCTTCCTGTGGGAGTCCAGACAGACAGCTTCAACCTGCAGGCCATGATCTCCTCACTGGTAACATGGGGTCAGCCTGGATCCCGTGGGTCCATGGTCCCCTCCCCACCCCTCACCCCAGACCCCAGCACAGCCCTGCCTCTTGATGACACCCAGAAGAGCCCACAGTCCATGTGCAGAGAGATGGCCAGTCTTGCACCCCCTGTCTTCTGACTCGGGAGGTGGATGGGCCAGAAGGGAGGGGCTCCCCCCCACCCCAGCAAGTCAGGACAGGTGAGACCACAGCTGAGGGAGGTGCCAATTCTTCGGCTCTGGGTGGAGGCTGTTTTCTGCCAGCTGCATCTGTCAAGCGAAGCTGTCATAGAGACTCAGGGCACATGATCGGTGTCCTTATAAGACAAGAACACAAAGAGTCACAGAGGGGGACAGCCATGTGAAGAGGCACCTACAAGCTAAGGACAACGTGGGGCCCCCAGAAGCTGGGAGAGAAGGAGGAGCAGACGCTCCCTCAGAGCCTCAGAGGGAACCAACATGGCCAACACCCTGGTCTCAGATTCCCAGCCTCTGGAGCTGTGAGTAGTGGACGGACGTCTGTCCTCATAGGCCCCCCAGTTTCCAGAAGAGGGAATCAACATGGCCAACACTCTGATCTTTGACTCTGAGACTCAGAGCTATGAGACGTCTGTCCTCACAGGTTGCTCAGTGTGAGGCAGAGAGAACCAACATGGCCGACACCCTGGTCTCAGACTCCTGGACTCCAGACTGTGAGAAAGCAGACGTCTGTCCTCACAGGTCCCTCAGTGTGAGGCAGAGATTATCAAGATGGCCAGCACCCTGATCTTGGGCTCCCAGCCTCTAGAGCTATGAGGTAGTGGACTTCTGTCCGTACAAGACACTCAGTGTGAGGCAGAGAGAATCAACATGGCCAACACCCTGGTTTCAGACTCCCGGCCTCCAGACTGTGAGAGCATGAATTTCTGTTCTTACAAACACACAGCTTGTGGCTCTTGGTTATGGAAGCCTTAGGAGACCCATACAGCAACGATGGGAGTGGCTTTAATATTCTCATTTTATTTCAGTTTTTTCATTTTTATTGTGACTTGGGTGAAGGTTTATAGAGCACCTTCATTTTCCATTCGAGAATTCACACATTTTGTTTCAGGACATTGATCGCAGTCCCTACCGTACAGCAGCCTCTTCACGCCTCCTCCCTGCGTTTCCTTCTCCGTTCCTCCTCCTTACTCGCCCCTTCCTGCTGTTGGAGCTTTCTCCCTGTCAATGCCGCCCTTTGCATCTCACAGGGTTGGTTGTTCTAAGGACTGTGGATCTCCCTGGTGTTATTGTTCACGTCACAGGCCTATCCGTGCTTTGGCTGAAAGCTGAGCCACGGGGCTGAGTTCAGTTCCAGAACTGAAGGGTGACTAAGGGCCATGGTCTTGGGGGTTTCACCAGTCTCCATCTGCACCTGATCTTTTTTTTTTTTTTTTTATGATTTGAGTTTTGCTCCATAGTTTTCTGTATGCACACATACATATGGATACACAGAGATGGACATACAGAGCTATAAACACAGACCACACGCAGATCTACAGACATGCACACACAGACACGCACATGCAGGAATGTACATACACAGACACACGCTCACAGATACTCCCACTCTCGAGCTCTGTGAAATCTGACTACTAGAGGGCACTAGAAGTCTTCCCTGCCTAGCAGCTCATTTATTGGAATTGCTGTGTGCATGCACACACACGTGCACACATACACACATTCCAAAAATAAAAGGGAAGGGGAAAAATCTCTCAAACAAGACAGCACTTGGTAGTGCGTCAAGTTGGGGGCCGGTGACGATGATACTCAAGCCTGACTAAGCCGTTGGATGAGCGGGCTCTTGCCACCCTCCCTCCCGGTCCATCCGGCTGCAGGCTTCTCCAGGGTTCCTGCATTCATGCCCTTCCCACCTCTTTCCAGCTCCTCTGCAGCCCAAGAGCCCGTCTCCGGATCAGGGCTGGCCTGGCTGCTCCCCAACCAGACCCACGGTGCAGAGGCCACGTCACCTCTCCTGCTGACAGCTGGCTCCTTCAATTACCCTTTCTGAGGGCCCTGAGCTGGGCTGGGACTTAACAGCTGAGACACTCCCACCCTGGATGCCTCACAGCCCGAGGACAGGTGATTCCAGCCACAGTCACCAGCCCTCACCCCTCAGCCCTGCTCTCAAGGATCCAGGGTCAGCACAAGCTACTTCTTGTCCCTCCTTCTTGCGGTGCAAATGGCTACTGTGCTGTGGGTGCGGCTGTTGGTTTCAGATGCAGTCTCCAAGGACGAGAGGGACGGACCAACAGCCATCAAGTGCACTCCACTCAGGGCCACCCTGTGTGTACAACGAACTCCATGGGGTCTCAATGGCTGTTTGGGAAGCTGACTGTCAGGCCTTTCTTCTGAGGTGTCTCTGGGTGGACTTGAACCATCAGCCTTTTGGTTGGCAGCTGAGCATGCTCACCATTCACACCGCCCAGGGACCACCAGGACAAAGGAGGAGAGTCGGGATTTCTAACCAGAAGGTTGGTGGGTCAAACCCACCAGCTGCTCTGTGGAAGGAAGACAGGGCAGGGCACTGTACTTCCGTAAGTGTCTGCCACCTCGGAAACCCTATGGGTCAGAATCTACTCGACCGCAGTGGGTTTCGTTTTCTGGTTTTTTGGGGCCCTGGCAGCCCACCCCCAGCCATGCTCAATGTCAGACACGTAAGAAGGCCGAGAGGTCTCTGCTGCTGGACGCTCGGCCCTCGCCAGGCCCTGGTTCCATCCTCGGTACTTTTCCCTCTTCCACACTAGACCTTGTTCCTCTTCTCTGTCTGCCGTGGTCCCTGGCCCTGTCTCAGTGACACTCCCTACATGCTCCAGGCTTTGCTGGGATTGGGGACAAAAGGATGAGAAGATATGGGGGGGGGGCTCCAAGGGACTGGGGGCAGCTGAGGCAACCCATGCCAGAGGGATGTGGAGGCCAGCGGTGCTGATGTGGTTGGCACGGCTGAGGCCTGGGAACGGCCATGCTGCTGGTGTTAGAAATGCCAGCTGTCACCTGGACAGAGGTTTAGTCTTGGGGACATTCGTTGCACCGACACTCACTGAGCACCTACTATGTGCCAGGCATGTGGAGGGCAGTGATGAGGAAGATGGGCCACCACTAGTCTGTCAGTCTGTCCTACTGTGGTGGCTTGCAGGTTGCTGAGATGCTGAAAGCTATGACACCAGGATTCAAATCCCAGCAGGGTCACCCATGGGGGACAAGAGTCAGTGGTGTTTCCAGACCAAGACACTAGGAAGAAAGGCACGTACTTCAAAAAATCAGCCACTGAAACCCATGGGCCACATGGAACACGGTCCGACTCCCTTGGACCCACTTGACTCACTCATCAGACTCAATTACTGGAGATGGCAATCATGTTGGGTGAAGTACAAGGGGACCAGTGAGGACAAGGGAGCCTTTGGTGAAATAGATTGAGCTGTTGGCCACTACAGACTTGGACAAATCAATGGTTGTGAAGGTGGTGTGGGCTCGGGCAGTGCTTCATTCTGTTACATAATGTGGCCGTGAGTCAGCGTCCACTTGACACAGCCATCATCTGTCATCCATCCATCCACCCATCCATCCACCCATCCATCCACCCACCCACCCACCCA
>NW_006921593.1:14645481-14656132 GCF_000298275.1 Orycteropus afer afer | reverse complement strand
CCCACCCACCCGTCCATCCATCCATCTATCCACCCACTCCACCCATCCATCCACCCTCCCCCCCACCCACCCGTCCATCCATCCATCTATCCACCCACCCGCCCATCCATCCACCCACCCATCCATCCATCCATCCTCCCATCCATCCATCCATCCACCTATCTACCTGTCATTTACCTAGGCCTCCATCCACCCAAGAAGATGGGGTCTGTGCTCACAGGGAGTTTAAATTCTAGTCGGGGTATTAGTTTCCTGTGTCTGCTGAAACATAACAAAGTACAGAACCAAAAATCCTGGTGGCTCCGAACAACAGAAATTCCACTCCGCTCTGGAGGCCAGGAGCCTGCGTCCAGGGTGTCGGAGGCCGTACTCCCTCCGGAGGCTCTGGGGGAGGGTCCCTGCCTTGTGTTTCCAGCCTCTGGAGGCGCAGGCATTCCTCGGCCGTGGGCAGCGTCACTCCAACTCCTGCCTGTGTCTTCACATGGTGTCTTCCCTCTGTGTCTCCTGTGTCCAAATCGCCCCCTCCTTTCTCTTACAAGGACACCAGTCGTTGGAGTCAGAGCCCACCCTACGCTAGTAAGGACCCCACCTTAATTTAATAAATTACATCCGCAAGGGCTCTATTTCCAAAGAAGGTCATGTTCACAGGTTTAGGACTTCAACACGTTTTCCTGAGGGGCCCAACTCAGCCCACCGCCAAACCAAGAACCACACCTACAGCCATGGAGTCAATTTTGACTCATGGCGGTCCCACATGTAGAACCACTCCATGGGGTTTCTAGGCTGTAATCCTTATGGTCTTTACTGTGTATCCCGTGGAGGTCAGGTCTCTATTCTGCAGAGCTGCTGGGTGGGTTAGAACTAATCCAGTTACCCACTGCCGTCGAGTCGGATCCGACTCATAGCGACCCCTCCTTGGGTTTCTGAGGCAGTATCACTATGGAAGTAGATCGTCCCACTTGGCCACCAGAGCTCCTCAATTCAGGTTAGCACCTGAGTATCTAGTGCTGCTGTATCACAAACACCACAAGGGGGTGGCTTTAAGGAACAGAACTGTATTTTCTCACACTTTAAAGGTGGTTGTTATTTGCCATTGAGTTGGACCCAACTCATAGCGATCCGCCTTGGATTTCCGAGGCTGTATCACTATGGAGGTAGATTGTCCCATTTCCTTCAGAGGAGTGGCTGGTGGGTTTGAACCTCCAGCCTTCTGGTTAGCAGTCAGATGCCTTAGGCACTACGCTAGTGTGAATTCCGAGAGCCGGCTCTGGAGGAAGGCTCTCTGTTGGCTGTGTTATCTCCTCACCCTTCTGCTCCTTGTCTCGATCTTCCTGTGCTGTTTTCTGTGTCCCCCTCGCTGCTTGCTGGCTTAATCTGCTCCTTTTATGTCTCAAGAGACTGATTTAAGACATGCCCTACAGGGATGCCACCCTATTAACATCACAAAGAAAGCCCATTCCCAAATGGGATCCAAACCCACTGCCTGAGTCCACTGGCTCATAGCAACTCCCATTGGGTTTCCCAGGTGGTAAATCCTTACAGAAGTGGTTTGTCTCATCTTCCTTCTGCAGAGCAGCTGGTGGGTTTGAACAACCAACCTTCTGGTTGGCAGTCAAATGCCTCAAGCACTGCGCCACCAGAGCGCCTTAACCATAGGTATAGGGGTTAGGATTCACAAGAGATTTGTAGGGACTATTAAATCCATAACAGAAACCAGTCGACTGCTTCCCCATCCGGGGTCCTCGACCTGCTCAGGGTGAGACTATACACAAGACAGCAAGGCAGCCAATAAGGACGGGGCCGTGGAGAATAAGGAAGGGGCCGTGGAGAAGCCGGGGCTGAGCTGCAGACCAGAGGAGGGGTCTGGGGAGCAGCCAGAGTGCTCCAGGCGGGCGCAGTACTCCCGGCAGAGGGGGCAGCAGGTGCCAAGGCCCTGGCAGAAAGTCTGCGGGGACCCAACAGCACAGTGTGTTGCGAGCAGCGAGTCGGAGGAGGGTACCGGGAGGTGCAGAGGGCACTCCCACTTACTACCAACAGCCTCCACCGGGAGGTCAAAGCAGGGGCCACGTGCCCCGAGCTGTGTTCCACAGGATGGTCCCACGAGGGGTCCATGCACCTGGACCTGTTCATAGAATTCAGGGGGTTGGTAAATTTTTATGGGAACCTTTACATCCTTCTTTCTCCTAACCCTTAACTGAGGGCTTTGGGGTTCAATGGGAAACCCTTGCCTTCCTCTGGGAGCCCCGGGTGCGAATCCCGGCCAGTACACGTCATGTGTAGCCAGCACTGTCCATCATGAGAGGCTGTATGTTGCCATGGTGATGAGTAGCTTCAGGGCAGCGTCCAGCCTAGGCAGAAGGGCCTACGGCTCTACTTCTGAAAGTCAGCCACAGACGACCCTGTGGACAGCGCCGGTCAGACGGACCGCGGGGATGGTACGAGGACGGGCCGCGTCTCATTGCATTGTGCACAGGGCCACCGGAGTCAAGGGGCACCCCACGGCAGCTGACAACCACCACCGAAACTCCCTCATCTCCTGTCACTGTGGGCTATTGATCAGCGGTGCCTGGGACTTACACGCTAACGGAAACATTGGTATTTTCATATCTTTCCACAATTGCTGCAGACAACGTAAAGTGCCACTCACACTCATCACAACTTTGCAGTAATGACTGCTATTAGACCCATCGCCAGATCCTGTTATTTAGCAAATTTACCAAAATGCATGTAAATGACTCCATTGCACATCTTTTCTATAAATATTTTGATAACTGTATTTCAACCAAATCAGTTCCCTTTGCAATTCTATGCATTTTATTTTAGGCCTTTAGAAATGTTACTTGGAGAAGGGGTCCTTGGGCTTTCAGATCCCAAAGGGGTTTGTCTTCATCTCCTAGTGCCGCTGTGAAGACGTCACAAGAGGGGGACTGTAAGGAACAGAGGTTTATTTTCTCACTGTTCCGGAAGCTGAAAGTCCAAACCAGCATGCCCGCCACGTCAGCTCTGTCCTTGCCGGTAGGTAGTTTGGGTGTTCCTTGCTCTGTTGGCTTGTAGACGATCCCACATGGCATGTCTTCCCCTGCACGTGCGTGTCTCTGCTAATCTCCTCTTTTCATACACAGCTCAGAAGTGATCAGACTTAGAACCCACTCCACCTGTGCGCTGGGTAACCTGCTGCAAAACCTCTTCAAAGCATTAAAGAGCAAAGATGTCTCTGAAGACTAAGGTGCGCCTGACCCAAGCCATGGCATTCAGTTGCCTCCTGAGCATGTGAAAGGTGGACAACAAACAAGGAAGACTGAAGGAGAGTCGGTTCTTTGGTTGTGGTATTGGAGAAGAAAGCTGGAAGTACCACCGACTGCCAGCAGAATGAACAGATCTGTCCTGAAGAAAGTGCAGCCAGAACGCTCCTTAGAAGCGAGAATGGCCAGACTTCATCTCACCTGCTTTGGTCATGTGGCCAGCAGGGACCCGTCCCTGGAGAAGGACATCATGTTTGGTAAAGTGGAGGGTGAGCAGAGAAGGGGGCAACCCTCGCCGGGATGGGCTGACACAGTGGCTGATGGGCTCAAGCACAGCAGGGCCTAGAAGGGTGGCCCCGGAGCAGGCAGTGTGGCTGTGAGTGGGGGCCGACTGCACGGCACAGAACCACTACCATCGCCCGGGCAGGGTCTAATCAACGTGACAAAGAAAACGGTTTCCAAGCAGTGTCACATCCCTGGGTACGAGGACCAGGAGTTCCACAGGCACTTCTGGGGACACAATTCAATCCAGAATTCGTGGCACAGACGGTAAGGACCGCTGCTGGGTGGGGCTATAACGACAGAGGGAGGGGAGCTGAGAAAGCAGAGGGGGCCAGATGTCGGCCCGGCTGGACGAGGGGCTCGCGGTGCTCTCAGCAGCCAGCTTGGAGTGTCCTCACAGATTCAGCTGGGACCCCCAGGTGAGTCTCGGCTTTCTAGCTCGAGGGATGGTGGCATTTAGTGAGAGGGGCAAACCTTGAGGATGTTTGAACCTTACGGTGGGGAAATCAAGTAGGGGTCCCCAGGAGCCCCAGTGACGTGAGACACCAGTTGCCATCAAGTTGATCCTAACTGGCAGCACCCCCACGTGAATCAGAGAACTGTGCCCCAGGGCTTCTCAATGGCCGACTCTTGGGAGCAGATTGCCAGACCTTCACTCCGTGGTGCCTCTGTGGACTCAAATCTTTCAACCCTCACTTAGTAGCCAAGCACACTGTCTTAGCTATCTCTTGCTGCTGTAACAGAAATACCACAAGTGGACGGTTTGGACAAACACAAATTTATCTTCTCACAGTTTGTTGTTTTGTTATTAGGTTTCTTTGAGTCAATTCCAACTCACAGCAACCCCATGTGCAACAGAACAAAACTGCCTGGTTCTGCACCACTCTCTCACCTGGTGCTGTGCCCGAGCCCATTGTTGCAGCCCCTGGGTCCGTCCAGTTCATCGAGGGACTCCCTCTTTTGTGCTGACTCTCCACCTTACCAAGCATGATGTCTTTCTCCAGGGATGGGTCCCTCCTGATGACAGGTCCAAAGGACGTGAGACCAAGTCTCACCAGCCTGACTTCTAAGGAGCAGCCTACCTTTATTTCCTCTATGGCAGGTCTCTGTGTCCCTCTGGCAGTCCATGGTGCATTTAACATTCTTTGCCAACACTATCATTCAAAGGCATTAATTCTTTTTTTTTTTTTTTTTTAAATTATTGTGCTTTGAGTGAAAATTCACAGAGCAAATTCACTTTCCATACAGCAGTTCACATACACTCAGGACACTGACCACAATTTCCCACAGTGCAACAGCTCCCCTCCCACTTCCTCCTGATAGTTACCTCTTCCCTGTGTCCATACCTCCATGCACTCCTGCCCCCTGAACTGTCTCCCTGTGCATAAGCAGCTCTTCTATTCTCCCATGATTGTTCTCTCCAAGGAGTGTATCTACCTCAGGTAAACGTTCAACTCTTAAAAGGCATTAATTCTTTGGTCTTCCTTATTCATTGTCCAGCTTTCACACACCGTGGCTTGGGTCAGGTGCACCTTAGTCCTCAAAGTGACATCTTTTCAAAACTTTAAAGAGGTCTTTCATAGCAGGCTTGCCCAGTGCAATACACTGATTTCCTGACTGCTGCTTCTATGGGCACTGATGGGGATGCAGGTAAAATGAAACGCCTGACGACTTCAATCTTCTCTCCGTTTATCATGATGTTGCTTATTGGTCCAGCTGTGAGGATTTTTGTTTTATGTTGAGGTGTAATCCACAGTAAAGGCTGTCTCTGATCTTCATCAGTAAGGGCTTCAAGTCCTCTTTGCGTTTACCCAGCAAGGTTGTGTCGTCTGCTTATTGCAGGCAGAGAGGTTAGGAATTAGGACACATATTTTCTGGGGACACGATGTAATCCAAGACCTGCATGAACCGCTTGGCCCACCCAGGGACTCTGGCTGTGAGACACAGTGCTTTGATGGGGCTGGGCTGGAGATGACAATTTGGGGTCCACATGGGTCCCTGGGGCCTCACAGTGGCCCATGTGGCACCCACCTAGGTTTCTCGCCTCACCTCACTGATGATGAAGTGGAGGCCTCTGGGGTGATAGTGATTTTAGAGTTCAAGGTCCTCCTTCCCACATCTGGCCTCCCACCACCCCACTGTCAGGAACACGGCCCGACCCTCCCAGCCCACACAGCCCTGAGGAGTCCACTCCTCCCCCACAGCGTGGCTGAGCACAGGACCGGCCACTCCCTGAGCCGGGGCCTTGATGGACAAGAGGCCAGGGTGGCCCCCAGCTCCCCTGCTGGCCCCTAGCCAGGGCCCTGCTCTTCAGGGGCCCTGAAAGCAAGTGACAGGCAAATGTGACCTCTGCCTTTTGTCCCTCTTTTTGGAAATGCATTAATATTCAGTGAGGTGCTTGGGCCAGGAGAAAAGTGTGCCAACGAAAGGTCGCCACGGGGGTGTCTTCGAACCCCAACCGTCCTCTCTTTCTGAACTGCATTGCTGGGTGGCAATGCGGGCACCAATTCCTCCAGTGTCTGTCTAGGATTAGTTTTTCTTCGTCAGCGTGTTGACCAGCTAATGCTAGCAGCCCTGGCAGGGCCTCCTGGACTCAGGAGAGTGGACTCACCTGTGGCCTGGTGCAAATGGTTAAGCCCTTGGCTGCTAACCAGAAGGTTGGTGGCTCGAGTCCACCCAAAGGCACTGCAGCAGAAAGGCCTGGTGATCTACTTGTGAAAAGCCAGGACTGAAAACCCCACAGAACCCAGTGCTGCTCTGACACACGTGGGTGCTGTGGGTTGGAGTTGACTTGATGGCAACTGGTTTAGGGACACGGGGCACTGAGGGGACACAGATGGGCCAACGCTGCTGGGAGTACGGACCGAGTAAGTGTAAGGCAGCAGCTACGTGTCCGGCTTGGGAGCCAAGCGGGGGAAGAGGTAGGTGCACTGTCCACCCGTGGGAAGCTCATGGTTAGGAGAAGTCAGACAATCAAGGAAGTCTCACAACGCAACAGACGAAGTCGTGACAAGGATGTACCTCAGCCAGGCATCAGGGAAGCCCCCCAGAGGAGGGGACATGGTAGCAACAGCTGAAGCATCAGTAGGAGCTAACCGGACAAGGAGTGCAGGAAACAGTGTGTCAGAGAAAAGGAACAGAATGTGTGAAGCCCCAGAAACAGAGGAAGGGCAGAGAGTCAGTGTGCTTAGGGGGGATGTGGGGGGATGGGAAAAGTGAAGGTGGTTGTGGGCAGACGGGACATGGAGGGCCCGGTGGCCCCAGTGGCTGTCGGACTTCATCCCAGGGACACTGAGCCACCACTGAAGAGGCTGAAAGAAGGGAGTGGTTGTGCTCTGGGAAATTGGCACTGGCCGAGTGGAGGGCCGGAGTGGTACTGGGAGGCCGGGGGACGTACCAGGTGTGCAGTGTGGGACCATATCGGCCAGGAGCAGGATGGCAGGCCGGACAGCAGCTTCCTGAGAAAATGAGGCTGGAAGACGGAGCGGTTCTGAGGGCAGCAGCTGCCGGCCGGCCCCCAGGCTCAAAACTGCCCCTTCCTGTGCTGCCCCGGGAGCCCCTTTCAGGGTTGACCAAGACAGCACGTCTTTGCCAGCACTGTGGCCTGGGGCTCTGCATCCTCTCAGTCTGATGATCCCGTGAGCCGGGCCCCAACCCTGCCCCTGCCTGATGCCAGCGCCATGCCCGGTACCGGGGGTGGGGCATGACGAACGCCACCAGGACGAACAGCAGCTCTGAATCCAGAGACCCCACAGAGCCTGCAGCCGGCAGATCGGCCAGAGCTGTGTGACCCCTCTGAGCCCCACCCTTCTGTGCAGAAAACCAAGGGGCGACCTGGCATCAGTGAATGAACAGCACAGAGTGCTCGGCACAGCAGGAGCTCCGGACAACGGGTTCCCGTCTGCCAAGCACACGAGTGATGGTTCTGAATGTGTTTGGGATCAGGGGGTGCACTGGGGACCCGAGAGAGGCTGGACATTCTGCCCAGAGAAGTGGACACCACACGGACACATGACAGTTCACCCATGAGCTGGGGTCGGGGGACACCTCGCCGTGGCTCTGAGCTGTGTGGCTGGCACCCTGGGAGGGACCAGGCACTGCCCACTGGCCGTATCAGCCTGGCACAACCCCCTGCTCCCCGGGCTCATGGCATGGGAAGCCGGCCCCACTGAGTCTCTGGGCAGCTGCCCTGAGCCCTGGGCTAGCTCACGAGCCAAAGCCAGGCCACAGCCACAGGTCCGACAACTGTGCTGCAGCCACCAGCCAAGAAAGGAGCCCAGAGTCAGTGGACGACGCCAGGGGTCTCCTTTGAAACCTGCATGTGGATGGACCTCCAGGGGCCAAACCCCAGACCCCGACTTTCATCCCTGGAGAGACCAGAAAGGGGAGGTCGTCCCAACCCCGGCCCTGTCTGCCTCCCACAGCTCTGCATCCCAGGCCACCTCAAAAACCCGGAAAACCAAATCGCACCACCAACGTCTCCCCTCCCCTCCCTCCACCTGCAAACCATGCACAAATCGAGGTCCGGGCATTCCGCACTTGGGGTTGGCCCAGAAACCAGGAGTTAAAAGCACACAGATGAGCCAGCCAGCTGTCCTCTGGGACTTCCCCAGGCCCGCCGCCCCTCTGCGCTAGCAGCTTCGTGGGGAACATGGATTCCGAGTGGAAATGTGATCGGGGAAGATTTACCGTTGGACTGGAGGCTTCAACAAGCGGCGGAAGCAGGCCTCCCTAATCACGGCCACACGGGCCCAAGAGTGCACTTGCTCGGGGCTGTCTGAGGAAGCGACATCGCTGATGCGCTCTTGGAGCGTGGCTCTGTGTCTTGGGGTGAGCGCAGCAAGCCATCCCCAAGCTGGGGGCTTGGAACAGAAATTCACGGCCTCCCGGCTCTGGAGGCTGGGCGTCCGAGGTCAGGTGTCGGCCATGTTGATTCCCTCTGAGGCTCTGAGGGAGTCTGTTCCTGCCTCTGCCCTGCTTCTGGGGGCTCTGGGCACAGTTGCTGTGGCAGCATTTCTCCAATCCCTGCCTCTGTCTTTCCTTGGCTGTCCTCCTCTTTCATAAGGATACCACTCAGATTGGGGCCCTGGTGGTGCAGTGGTTAAGCACTCAGCTGCTAACCAAAAGGTTGGTGGTTTGAAGCCACCAACCACCTTATGGCAGAAAGATGTGGCAGTCGGCTTCCAAGGACTGACAGCCTAGGAAACCCTGCTCTACCCTCCTCTGCCCATGGTACCCATCCTAAGACCCAAGATGATTGCCAGAGTTCCAGCCATCATGTCTGCATCCTGGGCAATCTCCTTACATTCTACTGACACCACCCCTTACATTTTCTGTATGACCCTAGCTGCAAGGGAGGCTGGGATATGGTCTTTGAGCTGTGCACGCAGTCTTCCAGACTAAAATCAGATTCCATCAGTAAGAAAGGAAGGAGGGATACTGGGCTGTCAGCTAGCAGTGACTCCCACACTGCCCTGGAGCAGACAGACAGACCTGGGCTTAAGGCTCAAACTCCCAAGTCTCTTAGTCGGCAGTGTGGCACCTGCTCAGGGCACGGCTAGCCTTGTTGGACCAGACCTGGCATGTCTGCATCACCTTTTGGTGATTCTGGAACCCAGAGGCCATCCAGTGGGGAAGCGGCCTTGCTGGTCTCCAACCCCCACTCTTCGGCGACGGCGAGCCTGACCCCACCTGCTCATTCCTGCTCTGGGGGCAGCATGAGGCTGTGCTGCAGGACCCCGCGTGGCGGGACGGAGAACGGGGGGCAGAGGCAAATGGCTGAGTGAGGGCAGCCTGGTGTCAGGGCACGTGGTGGTACAGACAGAAGGCCCTCCCAGCAGCTCCTCAGGATGGGCTCTTACCAGACAGCTTGGTACCTGATTGTCCAAACCAGGACCCACCTCAGTCAAAGAGGATGCTGTTAGCAATGACATCCCCAAAGCAGCTGTCAGCCAGGCCTATCCTGGGGCCCTGGGGTACCCCCCTAGCCCTTTCCCCTACATGCTCACTGGGGCCTGAGCCTGCTCGGACCTAAAGTAAGGCTGCTGCGGGGGCTGCCAGATGAAGAAGGTGACAAAAGTAGAGACCTCTGCCAACTGGCAAACAAAATGGTAGAAAACAAGGAATTTTAATGCAAAAAACCATGAGCACAGCACACCACTCCAGCCCTGCGACCCGTCCTGGCTGGGGACGCCTGTTGTACACCTGAGGGCAGGGGCACCACTGCACCCCTGCGACCTGTCCTGGCTGGGAACGTGCGTTGTACACCTGAGGGCAGGGGCACCCTCGCCTCTAGTCCAGGCACACCTGTCCCACACCTGTCCAGATGCACCTGTCCCACGTCTAGGAGATGCACTGTCCCACACCTGTCCAGGTGGTGCACCTGTCCCACACCTGTCCAGATGCACCTGTCCCACACCTGTCCAGATGCACCTGTCCCACACCTGTCCAGGTGGTGCACCTGTCCAAGCGGTGTACTTGTGCCATGCGTTACATTCAATTGCTGCTCTGGCTTGAGAGGGCACCACTGGCTGGGGATTCTGGCTGGGTACCCTCTGTCCAGCCTGCTCACCCAGACGATGCCAGCAGGGATGAACGACTTGGCCTGAGGGACTGGGGATGAAACTGCGACTCCCTGCTCCTCCCCAGGCATGTCTGTCCCCACGGTGGCACCTGTCCCCAGGGGCCAGCTGCTCCAGAGAACACCCCGCCCACGGCACTGCTGGGTGGGTGTATGCCACCTGTCTGTGCGGACCCAGGGCACAGCCTCACAGCTGGTCCTCGTCCACCCAGATGGTCTGTCCCCACGGTGGCACCTGTCCACAGGGGGCCGGTTGCTCCGGAGGCCACCCCGCCCACGGCACTGCTGGGTGGGTGCGTGCCCCCCGTCTGTGCAGACCCAGGGCACAGCCTCACAGCTGGTCCTCGTCCACCCAGACGGTCTTGCGCTGCTCCTCGCCGATCTTGTCCTTGATGACACGAAGCAGCTCCTCCACGCCGCCCCACGTGTCGGCCTCCACCGTGGCGTACAGGCAGGGCAGTGCCTCCAGCTCCTTCTCCTTCAGCCGGCACACACGCAGGAAGTCCTCCTCCGTTTCTGGCCGGGGCAGCAGCTTCCTGTGGGCGGG